>NW_027072157.1:6000000-6537432 GCF_023522795.1 Fusarium solani
TTTTGCTTACAAGGACCTAGTGCTTTCCTCATTTGTGATCGTGTTGGACGTATCTGGGCTACTCGAATCCTCTGCACCATCTGGGCTCTCGGTGTTGTCATCTTCATGGTCGGCGGTGTCAACGGAAACCTTGGAGCCATCTATGCTGGTCGCTTCATCTGTGGTCTCGGTGTTGGTCAGACACCTGTCGTTGGGTAAGCAACACAACACTACTTCACTGTCACTTCATCAACTAACTTGCCATAGACCCGTCTACATTGCCGAAATCGCCCCTGCCGCCGTCCGTGGTCTCTGCAGTTGCATGTTCACCGGCGCTGTCTACCTCGGTATCGTCCTCGCCTACTTCACCAACTATGGCTGCGCCATCCACCTCGACGAGCACACCCATAACCGCTGGCTGGTTCCCACCTCCCTGCACATCATGATGTCCGGCATCATCTTCATCCTCAGCTTCTTCCAGTACGAGTCGCCTCGTTTCCTGGTCAAGGAGGGTAAGCCCGACGAGGCCGCCCACGTCCTGGGTCGTCTCCGCCGACAGCCTCCTGATGGCGAGTATGTTGTCTCTCAGATCAGCACGATCCAGGCGGCTCTCGACCATGAGCTTGAGGCTAGCCAGGGTGTTGGCTGGCTTGGAAAGATCAAGGAGATGTTCCTTGTTCCTAGCAACCTCTACCGTCTCTACCTCACCACCATGGTTCAGTTCCTGTCTCAGTGGTCCGGTGCTGGTTCCATCACCCTCTACGCTCCTGATCTGTTCAAGATTCTCGGAATCACTGGAAGTGAGGAGTCTCTCCTCGTCACGGCCGTCTTTGGTATCGTCAAGCTCATTGCCGCCATCATCTGCGCTCTCTTCCTCGTCGATGTCATCGGCCGAAAGCGCGCCCTCCTTACTGGTATCACCCTCCAGACCATCGCCATGATCTACGTCGCCTCCTTCCTCACCCGCATTCCCCAGCTCGGTGTTGTCGAGGACTTTGTCCTCCCCAACGCCGACAAGGGTGCCAGCCGCGGCGCCATCGCCATGATCTACGTCTCCGGCTTCGGTTGGGCTCTCGGCTGGAACTCCATGCAGTACCTCCTCACTGCCGAGCTGTTCCCTCTGCGCATCCGAGCCCTTGCCACCTCGTGGGCCATGACTCTTCACTTTGCCAACCAATACGGCAACTCCCGCGCCGTCCCCAACATGCTCCTCCCCACCTCTGACGGCGGCATCTCCCCCAAGGGAACCTTCTGGTGCTTCGCGGCCGTCACCTTTGTCGGCGGCGTGTGGGTGTGGTTCTCTGTTCCCGAGACCGGCGGACGCAGCCTCGAGAGCATGGATCACCTTTTCGAGCTTCCCTGGTACAAGATTGGTCTGTACGGAAACCGGGATGCCGATGAGAAGGATGTTGCTCGGGATGAGAAGCAGCGCATTGCTGATGAGAGCAACGCTGTTGGTGTTGAGCTTGAGGATAGGCGCAAGCAGGATGCTTAAGCTGTCTCTAAAGGAACGGGTACTTGGTCAATCGTATAGGATCTATGTCTACTATCATGAGTATGATTAAACGTTGAATAAAAGACAATGTCTTTCTGTAACCTTTGCTTCTTCCCGACCAGATGTGTGTTCTCCAAGCAGCGGAAATAGTACTCATCGCTGAAAGTTACATTCTACTATGGATCTCTGCTGGGTAGGTACCTGGACAGGTGGATGGAAAAGACCAGCACAAAAGCGTTGGCATCTTGGGGCGCCCGTGGTTCGCAAAAACGGCAAAGACTGTCTGGTGCGGCACAGCAACAATGCCTCGTGAGAACCCAAGTACATATGTACCCTTCCTACGTGCCTAAACAGTGGATGAAGAACTATCGCGGTACTTTTGAGATGGTTATAGGTCTTGGGCTCAAGATGCGACTGGTGTTGCGACATTATGTGATCTCTTATTACAGACGTCTGATCCCTAACCAATGCCTTTGTCGAAACACTATCCGCAATGCTTCTTCTTCGCATGTACAGTGAGTAGACCGGGTTTGCAATGACCAGGATGGCTATAGCCCATATTCTCTCTTCTCACGCCATTACCATCAGTATTTCGTTTTGTAGTGTCTTTCAGCTGCAGGAAATGGGCTCGGCGGTTAAATTGTACGAGGAATGTGACTTCAGCCACGAACACTGGGCTATCGTCCAACGGAAATTGTAGCCGCTCGATGTCTGTGGTATATTTCTGTGGCTGCAGGCGATAATCGTATGTTACCAGTTGACCGCCTGTATCGTCTCAAGCATATACTCCATAATTCCCGTCTCAAAAGGGTGTCTCGCCATCTCAGACTTCACATGGCCGGATGTTAGTTCATTCTTGGGCTCATCGAGAATAAACGCCATTGCATATCCTTGCATCGTTGTCAAAGCCTAGATCGAAGAACTATTGATGTATAAAGGCAAGACATGCAGATAACTATCTACATTCACATTCGTGGCAAAAAATGTGGCTAGCTGAGAAGCGAAAAACAAGCTTAAGCTATTCGTTCTATATGTGACATCTCTGGATCATGCCCAACCTGCCCCCTTCACCATCTGCTATACAACCTTCCCAACGAGTTAGACTATCATTTGATAGGCGAGCTCCTTACTACTGGCTATACAAGCAATGATTAATGGCCTTCTGGCACAGAGCAGTAATGTTGGCAGGGTGGAGTTGGGGGTTTAGAGTCTTAGAGCAGCCTCACGCCACACCACGCAATCAGACCGTGAGCTTCTATACAGTACTCACGACGCACGACTCACCATCGTGAGTTAACACAAGTATATAGAACACATTCATTAGCACTTTCATAGATTCCGGCAAAAGCCAATGATCGATCAACAAGGTTGATCTGAATATCTTTCCTTTATGAAATGATCAAATTCTGCGGAAAATGCCCATCCGAAACTTCGTTACGGTGGCTAGCGGGGGACAAAATACACGAGACTGAATTAGCTGTGCCCTCACCTCCCTGAGTCTCGTGTTTTATGTCCCCTGCTGGGCTGGCAATGGAGGGCGTACGTTTCGGAACGTCACTTGGCGTTATTGTCGACTGCCGTCTAGACTCAAACTAGGGTAGTCCTTGAGGGCCTGGTTTCACGGGACCGAAGGTGATGTGTCTCATAATCCCTGCTAAATCACCACATTCGTCAGGTTGTAGTTCTTCCAATGTTCCAGCCACCAAAATCCTGCGTGGGAATATCATCTAACCAAGTACAGTTGCGCCTCTTTATGCAGCACACGGGCACAGCTCGCCACGGCCCGCCACGGCCCGCCACGCCCCCTAAAGTAGGAAGCCACTAGCGGAAATAGAGCGATCGTGAACAACGCGGTCTCAGAAGGTCTGTAAGCATGAGCTATGTCTAGGCGTCAGTGGCGATAGTGAGGCTGCCTGATACTCCAGGAATAGTTAAAGACATGAGCCATTACCCCATGATCTCGCCACCGCATGCCATTCACCGCAAAAACTCAACAGATCTTAAGAACTTCGATTGGTCACTTGTCATGTCACAATGGGTCACGAAGGGGTTGACACAAGCTTAAACTGCATGTAAGTCAAGTGGGAAATGCGAGACGGCGGATGACCAACCGTTGAAATGTCAAAGCGCAGGAACACAAAGCCAATCACGATATCATCTAGACTGAAACAGTTTCAGATTTTGCGAGTAATTGGCCAAATCTGGGTTAATTCATATCAGCTTGACTCTTCTAAGCCATGAGAGATGCGGCTATCCTGAAGGCCGTTGATGTCGGTGGGAATTACTCGTCAAAGCCCACTGTCAACCGTTCGCCATTCCTGAGTGAACACTAATCTGCCGGTCAGATCTCAGCTGAGAAGAATCAGGGCGCCAAGGACATGGCAGAAGACGAGACGAAATGGAGATTTGACCTCAGTTGGACCCAGTACAACGCAAGGGTCTAGGGCAAACAGAAAGGCTCACATGAAATGGAACGAAAGGCTAAATCCAGCAAGTTATGAGAGTTCATACGTATGACACGCGATCTCTTCAGAAGACGTTGCAAAACGGAATAGTGGACGGTTACTCTCTGATCACACAGATGAGCTCCAGACTCAAACTCCAGACCAATTTTCTTCAGAGCCACGCTACTTTGCATATGACTGGCCGATACTGATCGTGGCTGGCTGTACTGCCCGCGGGAATACCTTTCCGGTGCAGGTCTATGCAGTGGCTTGGGTCTGGATTAGCCAAGGAGGGCCATGAACTGCTCGGTCAAGGGCTTGAAGAAGCGGTGAGGGGTGAACTTCTGAGCGACCCAACGGAAATAACACAGCTGTAACACAACTCAGGGAAGGCTATGAACATGACCTAATGCTATCGGATACTAATGTCTTGCTTAAGGCAATATCGAAAAACCGGCGTTGCTTCTGTCTTAGGCCCGAGAGAACTCCTGAGAGAAGTGGAAAGAATGTGATAAAGATGCGGTAACTTGTTTATTTGCCCGCCGGCAAAGAATATCCCAGGAAGGTAAATTTGGGCTTAACTCTACTTTCCAAGGTGATTAGAAGATGCCGTACACAATACCATTAGGGGAACGAGACAGTGACGACCACGCATAGGCACAACATAAAGAAACGATTAAGTGACAGAGAATAGGATGATTTTCAATTCACTGTTGTCAAGCGACTGTGCTAGGGGCGAGTCGGAGTGGGAAATCTGGGCAATCGGCTTGCGGTACGTATACAAGAGTGTCTGTGGCAGACCAACTCCGGTACCTAAACCAACACCACAATTTCTGAGGACCTATATCATAATGGCTTGATCTGTGGCTGCCTGAACATGCGATTCTGGCCGTGTGAACGAGACATGCTCATGCTTTAGCCAGCCAAACCTTCATTCTACAAGGCCTAGATCGTCAGAGGCAACGTTATGTCTCGTTTCCGTTCTGAGACATGCTTGGCCAATATGTTGATTGGCTATGACCTTCTTGTGAACAGCGATATGTTCCGATGAGCAGCATATCCGCTGCGAAGAGCTAAGAGGGGCATCTGCTCGGTACGAACGAGATGTATGAGTGATTCCGGATACCTTGGAGATACGCGGTTATGATGAGGAATGCTAACATAAGCCTTGAAACCACTCTGTCTGATGGAATAAGTATAAAGCTGGAGGTTTCCCTCGTCTTGAAATCTGAATCTCTCACAACTACAACAACCATCACTGACACTTCTCTCTTCTTTGAGATCAAAAACTCACAGCCCTCTCAACACGCTACTCCAACTCCCAATCTTCCTTCAGATCAACCTCTGATCCCAGCAACCATGCCGGTTCTTCAAGTATGAATACTATCTCTCCAAACTCACCGAATTCAAGGCTGACACTACTTCCCAGCTTCCCAAGGATGTCGTTGCCGTTCAGAGCGGAGACAAGGCCTACCTGTTCTACTTGAACTCCGAGAGGAAGCTCACCTATCTCGTTTCTCCCAACGCTGATGGAGACGGAGACTACATCCAGAGGAGAATCGACGATGAAAATGGCGACGACATTGTGGTCAATGACAAGTCCACGCAGATCGCTGCCATTGGATGGGATGAGCCCAACGGCGTCTTCCAGGTAGGCCTGAAATCCCGTAATGAATTATAGATTACACTATGGCTAACAAGTCGTGCAGATCCGCGTCTACTACGTGGCCCCCAAGGGCAACCTCAGCGAGGTCTGCTGGACCAGCACTGACCCAAGGAGGTGGTATCAGGGCTCTCTCGGCCTGAAGAACAAAGCCCCGCACTACATTGCCGATGGCTCGCCCATCTCAGCCACGGCTTACAAGCGCAACATCAACGGACAGAGCAGGTGGAGCCTCCGCGTCTTTGCATCTGGCAAAGACCACTTCAACGACCGAGACAACCCCGTCATCAGCGTCTACATGTTTGATTACAACGAGACCGGCCAGAACAAGGGTTCTTGGGGCTCTGAGCAGATCAGCAACGCAGTTAACAAGTGGTAAGGGGAAGTAAGGGAAGAAGAGGTGCGAGACCTAGTTGGGGTTGGAAACATACTTGTTTCGTCCAGTCGCTACCGAAGTTATTAAATTCAACTATACGCTCCTTATTTTTGACTCGCCATGTCTTGATTCTATACACCGTGATTAGGCGGTAAACAAAGCCATCAGGTCAATAGAAATTACTTTTTTTTTTTTTTTTCTTTTTGAATTTCGCGGCTATGAAGCTAGTTATTTTATCTATTACTGGGGAAGATGCCAACGGCAGCCCGTTGTCAAAGGCCAGTGAATCTGATTTTAATGCCCGACGTTCACATCTAGCTTGCAACGGCCTGCAACAGCAGTTTGCAAGGGCTTGCAACAGCAGCTTGCGGCAGCAACAGTAGTTTGCAACAGCCTACAATAGTAGCTTGTGAGGGCTTGTAAAGGCAGCTTGCGGCGGCTTTTGATGGCGGGGTTTGATTGGCCGCGGCCAAAAGAGGAAGGCGGTGAGGTGGCAAAAAAGAGCCACTTAAGGCACGACCTAGGTAGGTAAGGTGTGTGCGTTTTTAGTACCCAAGTTGAGTTCCTCATCTGTTAAGGCTCGCTTATAGATGGTTGGTTGGTCGGTATCGCGACATGCAGGCAGGGGAAAGAGCTGAACAGTATGTCTGCCTGCCAAGACAAATCAGGCTGTGGAAGAAGGCGATGCCAGCCCGTCCACGTGAGGGATTTGGTCAACTCGCTGGTTGCCGCCAGCCTCGTTTTTGCAACCCAAATACAACAGCATTGGCACCCAGCCATCCATCGCTGATGCTTCACCTGAATAGACCTGCCATTGTTGAAGAGTCTCAAACCGCTCCGTGTTGATCATGGCCGCCCCACCAGCGAGTCGAAACGATTTCGAGATTGCCATCATCTGCGCTTTGCCGCTCGAGTACGATGCTGTGTGCCACCTTGTCGACGAGTTCTGGGACGGGAATTACGGGAGGGCAGCCGGCGACCCCAACGAGTACACGACCGGACGGATTGGGCCATTCAATATTGTTATCGTCTTGTTGTCCGGCATGGGCAAAGTCAAGGCTGCGAGCGCAACCGCCAGCCTTCGGTCTAGCTATCCGAAACTGGAGCTCGTCCTGGTGACGGGGATCTGCGGCGGCGTCCCAAAGACAGGATCGGGTAAGGAGCTCGTCCTTGGGGATGTTGTTATCAGCAACACTGTCGTCCAATACGACCTGGGGAGACGATACCCAAACGAGTTCGAACCCAAAGACACTCTCAGTGATAGCCTTGGAAGGCCGGTGATACATGTCCAGAACCTCGTTGCAAGGCTGGCGACAAGTCAAGGCCTTCGATGGCTCGAACAACAAGCACGATCTCACTTGGAGAAGCTCTGGAGTCAACAACGAACCGAGGATGAAGCAGCAGACTACTCGTATCCTGGAGCCGAAAATGATCATCTCTATCCAAGCTCCTACCTCCACAAACATCACTCCACAGAGCTCTGTAGGGTGTGCGACGATAGCCCACATGCTGTCTGTAGTGCTAGCCGCAAACTCTCGTGCCGTGAGCTCGGATGTGATGTGCGACAGCGTGTCCCCAGACAACGACTCCAAGACAGCGAGAGGCTTCGAGTGCCTCGAGTCTTCGTTGGTCGCTTTGGATCAGGAGACACGGTGCTAAAATCCGGAAAAGATCGCGATAGAATCGCGAAAGCGCACGATCTGATTGCTTTCGAGATGGAGGGGGCAGGCGCCTGGGATGAGATCCCTTGCATCATTGTCAAAGGCATCTGTGACTACGCCGATAGCCATAAGAATAAAAACTGGCAGAACTTTGCAGCTGTCACGGCCGCGTCAGTCGCAAAGGCGCTCGTGGAGAAGTACCCGCGAACCGACAAGCCTTCCAATTCGAGGCAACCAAATGGCCTGGGTAATGATCTATACAACAATGAGCCAGCTTCCTGCAGTCGCACTTCAGTTAGAAACACAAAATCAGTCTCAAATGCCAACCTGGTGGCCTCTTCTTCGGATGCATGTCGCATTCTCGCTTACGATCGCAACGAGAACTTTATTCCCCGTCCCGATATCAACTCCAAGCTCGACCGACTATTACCATTCAACTCAGACGAGTCCCACAGTGCAGCACTCTGGGGTCTCGGCGGATCAGGGTAAGGGGAGATATCACCAAGTATTCAACTGGAGGTATCACTAAAGCTATGCATAGAAAAACCCAGATCGCCCTGCAATACGCTTATAACCGCTGTCGCGACCCCGATTGCTCAGTCTTCTGGGTACACGCCGATACCGAGGCGACGTTCACGCAAGACTACAAAACAATTGCTGGTGTTTTGGGTCTAGGGAGCCGCCTAGAAGGAAGTGAACTCCTGGGGGCAGTGCGACGCGGTATAGAATCACAGAAACGATGGGTCCTTATCGTGGACAACGCCGATGATCTTGGCCTTTTTGGCGTAGGCCAGACATCTGGCAAACAACAGGGGGCTCTGTTGGACTCGATTCCGAAAGGGCTCAACGGCACCGTGCTGTGGACAAGTCGCGATCAGCGAGTTGATGGGAGTCTTGTCGGTCCGCAGCGAGGGATTCAAGTCACCAAGATGACGGTCAAGGAGTCAAGGAAGCTGCTTGAGAAATGGAGGCGTCAAGTGACACCAAGTGAAGAGGTTCGCGGAGTAGAACTCTTACTCGAAGAGCTTCAATGGCTGCCATTGGCCATTTCGCAAGCGGGGGCGTATTTGTACAGAACCGATACATCTGTATCCGAGTACTTGTCCCAATTGAAGCGAGAAACTGGACGATGGCGGGTTCTTGGAGAGGACGAGTTTGACAGACACAGAAGGGGCGATGCCCAAAACAGCGTGCTGAGGACATGGGCCATATCGATTCGCCGCCTCAAACAAGAGAGCCAGACTGCGTATAGGATTCTTCACGTCCTCGCGTTTGTCGACAACCAGAACATTCCGATGAAGCTGCTGGCAGCGGCCGCCAAATATAGGCAGAAAGCCCAAACAGCGAAACCGAGGCAAAGAGAGCGGACGCGGAAGAAGGTAGTACGCCGGCTCAAGGACTTTTCATTCAGATCCACTTCGCCTAACCCAGAGGAACAAGTGAAGAAGGAGGATCCGGATGATCCTGATGGGTTGGGACGGGCGGTGCGCCGACTCAAAGACTTCTCGTTCATGACAGAGCACCGGGGTGAAGGCAACAGGCGGACGTTTGAGATGCACAAGCTTGTACAGGACGCAGCCCGATACGGCCTCAAGGCGCAACAGTCCCCGGGTCAAGATGAAGGATACTTTGCCAGAGTTGCGCTGCGCGTTGTGGATAGTGTCTATCCTCAAGACACATTGCACAATAACAAGACGCAGGGTGATTGCGAAAGATACCTGGCACATGCACTGCGAGTATGTGACTGGGCTGAGATTCATGGAATGGAAAAGGGGCCGTATTATCTTCAGGTTCGAATTTGCAACTTTCTCTACTCGCGGGGGCGATATGAGGAGTATTTCCTTGCAAGCGAGACCCGGCTACGTCTAGTGCAAAAAGCCTTTGGTGAGAGGCATTGGAAATCGATTTGGGCGCTGCAAGGACTTGGGTGGGCATTTAATTACCTGCGCCAATTCCAAGAGGCTGAAGGGTGCGCCAACAAGGCAGTGGCGTTGGCGCAAGAGATATTTGGCGACAAGGATGAACTCACGCTCCAATGTAAACGTCTCCTCGCGGCAGTTGACTCATATCGGGGCCGGTTCGAGCAGGCGAAGCAGTTGTTCATCGAAGCATTGGACCACGCACGACAATTCTTAGACGAGGATCATCACATAATCCTCGGCTGCACGTACGACTTGGCCCGCACTCACATAGACCTGAAGGAGTATGACGAGGCTGGTAAGCTCCTTCCTCGGCTACTGAAGCTGCGTCAGGACCAATACGGCCAGAGTCACCCTGACACGTTGCTTGTCCTGCATCTTCTCGGCAATCTACATTACAAGCAAAGGCGGTATGACGACGCAGTCAAATCGTTCTCTTTCCTGCTGGACCTTGAGCGTCAGTCACTTGGCAATGAGCATCCAAATACCCTAACCGCGATTCATAACCTGGCCGAATCACAGAGACTCCGGGGGCAGAAGGAGGAGGCTGTCGAGCTGATGCAAGAATGCTCACGCTTGCATCATAAAGTTTTGGGAGCAGACCATCCACACACGACATATGTCGATATAATACTTGAGGAATGGGAACATGAGGATATGGGGCTAAACTCGTAAAAGAGTATAATAATGTGGGAAGGAGACTTCACTAGGGACCGTGAACGATGGGTATCCGAGTATAGACAGCGAATTCGATTTCATTCATCATTTACTACTTGTAATATCTCTAGATACAAATCTCTCGTGTATAGAACAAATGCCTCCCAACCACCTATATTGATTTCTGATCTTCTAGATGAGGGCTAAACATGCTGTAGATGCATCCATGTCTTCTTGAAGTTGTGTCGACTGAGCTGCCAAAATAGAGTCCCGCGCTTGATCGTTTTCCTGTATGATCAACGGCTCTGGAGTTGAAATGAGCTCCAAACTCGATTGACTTGGAACGTCTAGAGGCTCTGGCTGCTGCTGAATCGTAACCTCTACTGCAATGTCGCCCTGGCTATCGGGTATGGTGCCGATGGGCTCGTTCACAGCGTTCGGCTGCCCGCTTCCGGTCACGAACGAAGCGTTGTCAACAAAGGTGGTTGTGCTGTCTGAGTTGTACGTTTCAATCAGGGGGGCATCACTCGTTATGATCTCGGGCTGGTTGTTGTGCGGCAACTGATTCTGCTCCGGAGGTATATATGTCGGTGAGTAGACAGGCGACTGGTATGTCACGGTAGCTTGAGCTTGTGTCGTAGGGGTTGGGTCGTAGAAGAATGGTTGCTGGAAAGTATACATAGGTGCTTGGGTCGTAGGGACTTGGTTGGCGACTGCCGGTTGCTGGCTTGGTTGAGGAGGCATGTATGATTCTTGGGGGGCGGGTGGAGGAAGATCGCTATTTTGGTCCGGGGGCATGACGAGATCGAATGAGGTAGGTTGATGGGTAGGGACTGGCTGGTGGATTTGCTGTTGAGGCACTTGCTGTATAGGGTGTTGCTGGGCCTCCTGGGTGTAGTATTGAGGCTGCTCCTGAGGGAGAATTGGTTGTTGAGGTACTGGCTGTTGAGTGGGCCGCTGTTGAACCTCTTGAGGATAATATTGCGGTTGCTCTTGAGGCATAACCGGTTGCTGCTGACCAGGCTGCTGTTGGGCCTCCTGGGTATAGTACTGCGGCTGTTCCTGAGGGACAACCGGCTGCTGAGGCATTGGCTGTTGTTCCTGCACGGGCTGCTGATCATACGCCGGGTTCTGACCATACTGATACTGAGGCTCCTGCTGCTGCTGCTCATAGCCCTGCTGAGGCTCATTTCCAGGATATGAGAACTGCTCGCTGTTGTCGTACAGCGCGGGTTGCTCAAACACGGGCTCCTGTTGCGCAGAGTACTGGTAAGTCGCCTGCTGCTCATAGGCAGGCTGCTGATACCCAGCCTGTGCCTGATTCACATCCGTAAACGACTGCTGCTCCGAAAACGCAGCCTGCTGAAAGCCAGAGTTCTCCTGATACTGTCCCTGATCCTCATACCCTCCATCGTCGGAGCTGTTTCCACCGCCGCCTTCGCCGTCAGAGTCCATGGATAAACCGCTGGCTTGTGTCATGATTCGCCCCATCTTCTTCCAGTTCTTCTTCTTGCCGAGTTTGCCCATCTGTCGACTCGCCACTTCGACGCCGTGGCCTGTGAGTCTGGCCGCGTTGATGGTAGCAGACAGGATGGCGTCTCCGGCGTTTTGGTTGCTGTTGGGCTGTCCAGATCTTGATCTTGTGACGACCTTATTGCTCTGCCCTGGTCGTTTTCTCGGTTGTTGTCCTGGACGATCCCAAGTCGAGAGTCCGAGGCTCTCATTGATGTAGAACGGTACCTGGTCTGGAGTCCTCAACTCCTTCCACCCATCAGGCAGAGAGTTCGCCGGCTTCGTCCACGAGCTGCTCCCCATCTTGCGATTAAAGTAAAAGGTCCTCCCATCAGGCGTTCTTCTCTCCTCCCAACCCGCCGGCAGCCCCGAATATCCTGACAACGCAGCCGCCGTAGGCTTGATGTGCGTCTTCAAACCCGTCGAATTATGCGTATACCAGAGTCGCCCTGAAACATTCTTGCGGATGGTCCACAGGTGGGAGGTGGGGTCTGGGACGGAGAGTTGTACGCGGGGATCGGAGTCGGTTACGTAGTAAGTCTTGTCGTGGCCGTGGGACATGTTAACAGCGTTTGCAGTGAAGCACCAGACGCAAAAGACTGTAGTGATGTGCGCGGTGCTGCAGATAAGACAGGTGTAGATGGAGACGTTTGGCGGGATAGCTTGGAGTAGTTAGCATCTGTTCCTCGCGCTGTCCTAAACTTGGCTCACCTTTGCGACAATGGTTACATATCGAAGAGTTCGACGAATTTTGTCCCGTTGAAACCCGTCCACTCGGCGCTGGCTGCGTCACGGGAGGAACAGCAGCATGTTCCCACAGTGGACTTGTCAGTGTGCTCGGCGTTGTGATGGTCGTCCCAGGCGTCGCAATACCACCACCGCTGCTGCTGCTGATACTCGAGGGTCTTCCATGTTCGGCCGTAAACGAGTGTATGCTATTATGATCGCTTATCGATTGGGGACGTTGCAGAGCTGGGCTCGCTGGTGGTGGTTGTGGGGGGTGCTCGGGTGTCGGTTGGGGCGGGGGATTCTGAGGTGCTGAAGGGCTGGAGATTGAGGGTTGATGGTGGTGGTGAGGTTGTTGCTGTTGTTGCTGTTGCTGCTGCGACAGCTGTTGGTGGTAGTCATGTTGCTGTTGGGGCTGAGGGACTTGTTGATGTGGTTGTTGCTGCTGGTAATTCTGCTGTTGAGGCTGCTGCTGCGCTTGCTGGTGTGGTGGGATTTGGTGATGGGGTTGCTGCTGTTGCTGATGCTCCTGTTGCTTCGGGTATGCTTGCTGCTGCTGTGGTTGTTGTTGCGACTGTGGGTGCTGCTGGTTCGGGTATGTCTGCTGTTGATGCGGACTTTGGTGTTGAGGCTGCTGATAAGGCGGCTGTTGTTGCTGCGCCTGTGGTGGATGTTGCTGGCTTGGCAGCTGCTGTTGTTGATTTGGTTGGTGATGCTGCTGGCTTGGCTGCTGATACTGGCTTGGCTGTTGGTATTGCTGGCTTGGCGATTGATGCTGCTGTTGAGGCTGCTGGTACTGATGCGGTTGCTGTTGCGGAGGATAATGAACACCACCCGCCGGGGCTGGCTGAGCTACGGGCTGGCCCTGCTGAGGATACTGTTGCGGATGCCCATATTGACCTGGCTGAGCTTGAGGATATTGATTCGGTTGCTGATGAGGGTACTGCTGTTGACCTTGCGGCTGCGGATGAATTGGCGGGGCACTCCAAGTAGAAGCAGGCCTTAAAGCCAAAGAAACAGGACGCGGAGAAGCAGAATGGGTCGAAGATGCTCCGACTGCCTTTCGAGCAACACGCTGAGATGGTGCCGTGCTGGCGGCACGGGTAGGCTGTGGAGAAGCCATTTACTTACACGCGCGCGGGGAGAAAAGAGACGAGCAAAAAGGGTCGCAAATCCAAGGACCCGGACATCTTGGCATCCCATTCCTAGCTATTTATTACCCAGCCTGCTCCGGCACTAAAGAGAAGGGGGTAAAGAATGCCCACGGGGAGCAAGACAGCTCGTCTTCAACCCCTCAGTCCAGATAGGAACAGGGGTCCCTCAGCCGCAGACCGGTCGCGACCAACGAGAAGACCGCATCGCCATTTCGTGGCGCGCGCTATCGATGCCGGGCTCCTCTTTCAGGAAGCCGAGGCAGATTTCGATGCTAGCTTCCGTTGGGGCCGGAAGGCTTGTTGTGCGATCTATGCTTGAGGTATGGATGGAGGGCGTTTTGTTGGAGGAGGTATGGATAGCAGTTTGAGAGTGTACATAAGCTAGGAGATAGTTCAAGTGTCAGAATGGTGAGATCTCTATTGGCTAGTCTAGCAAAGTACGGAATACTATGGCGCCCATGCTTAACCTAGTGGCTTGTCGATCCGCTGTATCACCTCTCTTCAATATCTTGCTCCAGCCTGCATGAGAATCACACTACAATCCCATTCTCGTTACACAAATCCGCATAAACAATTGTCCAATTAATCACAGCCTCGTTTTATCACGCGTATCATATCTGATTTCTCAGAGCCTGCCTGATGTGCTTCGCCTCAGACCGCGCACCACCCTGGTTGGACAGATCAGGCTGGGCGCCTATTGAAACATGGTCCTCCTCCTTTTTCGCAACTTGAACCTCTAAATATTCATTTTTCTTCGTGATGCCCCAAAAATGCCTACAGAATCGTCAAGCTGTGTGCCATTGAAGGCTCGGGTTTGGGACAAGAGTAAGTTGATGATGGATATCGCTGGGTTGATGGGAGAATGCTGATCTTGCCTCAGGCAAAAACGACTGGCGGGAAGAGACAATCACGACACCTCAACTTCATGGAGCAGCCGAACTTCCTATCCTCCAATCCGACTCACACGTGGTAGTAATGTCAGTAATTCATTTTCGGATCTCATCCGACTACCGCTAATGCCTTCTCAGCTTCGCCGACGCAGACAAGGTCCGCGAGTGCAAATCATGTCGCCGATGTTTCACCACCCAATTCCAGATGCCACAGCTGTGGTGGTCAAACTACGCCAAAAAGTCCAACGGTCACTTTGGATGCGAGACGTTTAGAGATGAATACGGCATTGTTACATCACTCAGTGAGCAACCCAAACAGCCTTTACAATCCACGCTGACACCAGCAGATGCATGGTCACGGTACCTCGTCAAGCAGCTGCATCCTGGAAACAAGCATTCCTGGTACAAGTTTAACACACTTACCAGATGGCTCGCTTCGTCTCACCAGACCATTCTGCTCGTTTTTGAATCTGAAAAGCAGTCCAAGCTCAGCGAGCTCATCCCCAAAGGGATGCTCGACGGCTCCCACACCGAACCTCACCACGACCCTTTCTGGGTCCACGTTCGACTTCTCGAGCAACTCTCAGATCTACAGGACAATGCTGTCTGGACGGTCAGGACCGAGATTCGTAACGTCGAAAAGAAGGAGCAGCGCAGCAAGCCGGACCCCAACTACCGGAGCTTACACGACCTCGCAAGACACGCCATTCACGTCTCCGAAACCCTGGATGTCTGCCTCAAGACAGTCAAATCCATTGTCGAACAACACAAGACTTTGGAGGAAGAACGATGGTTTGGCGAGCGGCCAAAGAAGGGGAGCTTCCGACAAGTTCGCGAGCGCCTGTTCTGGTACGAGCACACCCTCGAAAGCCTCAAATCCCGAGCCCTCTCCAACAAGGAACGTCTCATCAACGAGATCCAACTCTCCTTCAACCTAGTCGCGCAATACGACTCAGCCATCTCTGTCCAGATCGGCCAAGCTACCCAGTCTGACAGCGCAGCCATGAAGACTATCGCATTCGCCACTCTAACTTTCCTCCCTGCGACGTTCATCTCTGCCGTGTTCAGCATGTCCTTTTTCAACATCGACGACAATACAGGAGAATGGACCGTTTCGAACAAATTCTGGATATACTGGGTCATTGCGATACCCGTGACCATACTCACCGCCGTGGGGTGGTATTCTCGACGGATCATCGCTCCGCCACTGCGGATCGGAGAAGAGGAGCGGCGGGCAAATAGGCTGAAAGAGTTGAAAAAGCGACTGGAGAAGTCTCGTAAGGATGATGATGCTTTGGAGATGGTGTAGAGGAGTGCGATGGAGGATGTCGCAGGGCTCGCCCGAGTTTGAGTAAAATGGAAAGCTGTTGGATGACCACGCAGATAATGACTTGTATACATTGAAGACTGTCATATTGTTTGTTGAAATAGATGTACCAAGACATATAAATCTCTTGATCGCTCTAGATACGTGACAGTAAGGACATGATGACTGGCAGCTGACCAAGCCATGCCAGCATCCCGTGGTCAATGAACATGCTGTGAGGCTTTTGCATTGAGTCATCGAAGCTTTGCAAACGAAACTTCTACGGCCCTCATTTATCCAAATGGTTAGACAGGGAACGGGGTTGCGTTTGGTACACAAGGCGCAGGCGACGGTACAACAACGGGCACGAGGGCGATGGCATCAGACTTGCTCAGTGACTATTTAGCTACCAAATGCCCATTAATCATTCCTACTTAGAGCCTCATAGCAATCTGTAGCCTCTCATCCACTCTAGAATAGCAGTCATCCACAAGCCCTACTAGACAGGATGAGCCAGTCGTCCGCTTGCACCGCCAAACCCTTGGGGTGAGCCTCTAACTCGTTGTCCCACTCCTACCCAGGTTAGTAACTACTTGGCCTGGTTTCTCGGTGCAATAGTGTATACTTACAAGAAACGTAATGCTCAATGTCAAATGAATTCGCATCAGTGTCCGTTGATGGGCTGTTTACCGCGCTTGCGCTTCTCGTTCGCCTTTGTGCCCTGATCCGCCGGCGTCTTGACCATTTCCTGTTGAGCTTTTTGCCCGTTTCGTGCCGGGCTTTCACTCTGGTCTCCTCCTCCGAAACCTTGCGATGCTCGTCCATCATTAGGCCTCATCTCTGGCTAGTTCGATCGTCAGCTTCACCGTCCTCTATAGATGATTGAACACAACACTCACCAACTGCTTCATGACCAGCATTCCCCCCATCGCCTGGCCTCTCTCCAGTTCAGTAGGTTTCATGGCCAGTCTCCTTCTAAGCGTCTGAGCCCACTCCAACTCCTTTCTCTCCATCTCGGCCGCAAACTTGGCATCTCTCTCCGCCCTCTTGGCTTCTAGCTCGGCGGTGATCTCTTCGGCGCGCTCGTCAGCGGCAAGTTTCAGGTCGTTCCAGCTGTCGAAGCCGGCGTCGGAGGGGACTCTGTCCCAGTCAGAAGACATGGTGGTGGTTGTGAGGTTTGGTGATGATCAAGGTGGAAGGGGTTGCGGAGAATGGAGAAGAAGGAGAGAAGAAGGCAGAAGGGTGAATGCAGAACTCATAATATAGCTGTGAGTGGGAGATTCACGGTCAACAACAAACGAGCAGAATGGGTATTGTTCTTAACGAACGCCTCCCCTTCGTCAGTGTTTGGTGATCTCACGCTCGTGCCTCCCGATTACTCAAGGGGTGCCTTCCTCAGAAAACAATTGAAGGATCAGGTGGGAAGGCACCTCAGCTCGCACAACACCTTCCTACCTGCCCGTTTATCGGTATCAACGCAAGTCTTCCTCTCCCAATAGCTCCTCTTCTCTGTAAATCCTCCACGCGGTTTCGCCATCAGTTCAGCAAACATCTACCACCCAGCCAACAAAACGCGCCATCGCCTTTGACTTCAACCCTTATGCCTCCCTTTGCCCATATCGCAACACCCATTTTCACCATCTCGACTTCACAGGCGCGAATCCGTCATCCGATTGTCATATACAATGACACTATCCAGTCTCGTCTATCAGCGACGTCGGGCGAAATCGACCCTGAACAGCTGCAGGTCACGTTGCCCTTGGAACAATGTAACTCCTTTGCTTCGTTTCGACTCATTCACATATTCGTACTTCATGAGTAGAGGGGACTGGTAGAGCGCTTGGTTACACACTGATTTCACTCCATGACTGTAGGAGGCCATTAGATGAGGACACTCGCCATGTTGCTTGCATCCACAATATGTACAAAAGCCCATCCAGAGTCCTTAACAACAACTCTTCTACCCGTAAAATGCATATGATACTCAGTTTCAAATAACTGTCTATTGACATGAAGCCGCGTGGCTTGCCTCTCCGCGAGGCTTGCCTCTCCGCGAGGCTATTCTGGCCTGGGTATTTCCTCTCAAATCAAAGCCGCTAGTACATGATAATTACGTCGTCGGTTCTACATGCTCAGTCTCTAGAGCTCTTGAGTATCCTGCACAGAGTCCTCCATCGTCCGTATGGGTATGTTTCCGTCGATCCCCGGCATGAATGCGCGATATGACGCTGCGAGGGACCAATTATTCAGGTCTCGCAGTGTTGCCTGCTCTTGGTCAGTCTTGGTTCTCGTCAAATACGAAAGGGAACATACCTCGGCTTCTGCATTCAGCTTCCTCTTCCCCGTCGCCTCATCAACACACAGGGCGTCATCGACTGTCCCTGCCCAGGACGCTTTGACTCCTGCTGTGCAGGCGGCGAGCCACTGTAGCCCACCATGTTGCATCTCAGGGCGTTGGATCACGTAGTCTCGGAAGTAGGGCCAGATGATGCAGTCGATCATGTCGATGTGTGGAACAAAAACCTGGAGCTCAGTTGGCCGGATCCAGTCGGGCATTGCCTGTGAGTTGTTAGCCAGCCGCCTCCGTTATTTGAACAGCCATCCAACAGCCACGAGAGAAGTCTGCAGTTGAGCAACGGAGCAAGTAATCACACTCACCGAGTATGTTTCTGGTGTCGGATTGATCATCCACCTCATGATGACCCATACAATCCACACGGAAGCCATAGAAGTAAACGAATAGTCTTCATGCTGAGAACTATATATGAACTGCACCGCCCACTTGCTGATCATAGGCGCAGTGTCGTACTCCCTCTTGTCAAACAATGCCGCCACCGTCGGGAAAGGCCCAGTGAGCTCGTCGGGCTTAACCCCCGAGGCGATGAGCTGCCGAGCCTTGTTCATGGTGTCGGCCCACGCCTTGGTCACCGACGCCATGCCGTGCCCGTCGTTGGCCGTCATCATGGCCCAGTTGTGCTTGGCATAGTAGTTCTGGAGTTGGCTCCTTTGAGCCTCGGGAGGGTAGTGGTTTGCCTTGATGCCACTGGAGAAGGGGAGGTTTCCGAAATTAGATGAAAAGTAGCACTGAGTACGGGCTTTGAGGTCGATGGGCACGGCCTCTGTTGGGATGGTGACGCCTTGAACCCATTCCGTCCTGTCAAAGAGCGTCTCGATGAACTTGTTCTGTGCTTCGCCGCTTGAACCGAGGAGCCTATCACAGATTAGGGGGTCTTCCAAGGGCTGAGTTGCTGAACAAGGAACAGAGAAATCGACATGAAAGCATAGGCAGTTACACTGCGAGGAAGCCAGATGACATCAAAGCAATCATGAAGGATGAGTCCATCAACGTAGTCTATTTCGTCTGTACCAAAAATCACCCATGCTCACAAAACAAAACGCAACTGACCTTTCAGAGATGACGACCGACTTGGACCTCGACTCAAGATAGGAAACGATCGACTCAACAGGCTCCCCTATCCTGATCCAGGCCATGACCTCGGCCGCCTCCGCATCAGTCCCGGTTCTCATGGCCGCCAGGATGGTCTCGAGCTGCTGAAGCCTATCCTTCTGCTGGTTAAACGCATGCGTGAGCTTGTTCAGCCTGTCGCCCGACAGCGTGCGCGTGTCGTAGGCGCACGTGTGCCCGTTGAACTGACACCTAGCGCAGGGATGTCTCCCGTCGCACTTTGTCTTTGTCCTCCGACACTGCACGCACGCGTGATTAGTCGTCGACGTCTTGCGGGACGAGGCGACGGCGAGGCGCGAGGCCCTCCGGGCGGCGGCCAGGTCGGGACCCGGTGCGCCTCCCGGCTTCGGGGCGAGGCTGGGCAACTTGGTGGTCTCCATGGCCCCCATGCTGCGGCCTATGACGTTATTCTCGTGGGCCCTGGACTTCTCATGCGTTTTCTTGTTGCCGTTATTCGTCGGCGGGTAGGTTGTTTTCTGCACTGCTGGTTTTGCGGGATGGGTTTGGATGCGGGGTTCATCAGGTGATCACGCGTTATTACTAAGGGAACCGCATTTGGCAAGTCGTTTGATATCATTGAATTGCGTTTACAATTTTGATAAACAAGGTATTAATGGTCTCTGAGGACAGTATAATGCCAAGTGGTTTTGTCAGCTCTAGTACACAAACTATGAACGAGGTCTGGCTTAAATGGCTTAAATAGAGCATTCCCTAAGCACCATCTTGGTTAGTGGATCTTAGGCCATCAGGGTGCAACTTGGGTTAGGGGTCATCCAATTGTCAGATTCAATTCTCATAGATGTTCTCATTGAGAATAGATTCAATATCCATATATAGAAGGTATCTTCATCCGGCCCTTCCCCGGCGTCCTGGTGGCTTCTCTGTGCTACAGGACCTGCATCTACCCCGGTTTCAGCTTGAAATTCAAGCTTCTTCAGTGGCTGCCACAAGACGAGAAGTTTTGCATATTCAAAGCCAGCCAGCCAATCTGAGATAATAGCCCCCCACGGCAAGTCTGTCGAAAGCGAGGAGAGTGTGGTGGCATGCTTGGCTCGAGGCGCCACCGACTGAATTCCGAGCCTAGTTTCTTTGGGCTCGACTATACAAGATCAGGCTCTCTCCCAGTTTCATTTTCTCTTTATTCTCCCTTTGCACACGGTGGGACATTCCTCTCCTCAGTCCCAGAGTCCTTGATGTGACTCCACGATGGCCTTGTCAGTGACAAAGTCATGTGCCCTTCTCGTTCTTCTTTTTCTTTTCCACGGAACGTCGTCTCAGACTACTCGGCCACAGATGTCATTGGTTACGTTGTTGAAAAGGGGCATCCAAGTAAGCCAGGCTACTTCTCTTCTTCCACAGATGTAATCATGTTAAGAGCTCTCAACAGTCATGACTGTCCGCTGCGGAGACAAAGGAGACACCGTGGAAACATACACATCATCACCTGGCGAATCTAAGACTACGGAATTTCTCTCTTGCTATCGGAAAATCCAAGACCCTTACCCTTACCCGATTCCCTGCGGCAGCATGAAGGTTATAGAGTCATGGCCGGATCGCGGATCAACGAGGGGGTGATCGATTGTATGCCCAGGAACATCCCCACCTCGGTGAGCAGACTGTATCGAAACGAGCCAGAGAATCTACCAAAAGGATGTGAGGAAAGTCAGTTCCCTGGATGCTTCCAGTCGCTCAACACAGTCCAGTCACCGAGCCCATTATTACGCCCACCCCGACCGCGAAGACGAGAGATAGTGAGGAAGGGGGCGAGGATGATGGAGGGCCGAACGTCAATCTCATAGTCGGAGCTGTTGTAGGCTCTGTAGGTGGCTGTGGGCTCATCATCGCCGCCCTCTGCCTGGGGATTCGCATCGGTAGGAGAAGGACGGGCCCATCCAGAAATATCAGGGAGAGACTCCGAGCGTTGCCGAGGCCTTTTGTGTCTATTGGATTGAAGCGTCCACTGAGAACAGTATCTAGTCAAGGGGTCACGACTATACAGCCCGAGATCAACAGGGGTCCTGCTAAGCTAGATACCAATTCCAATCAGATCCCGACCGAGAGGGTCGTTGTATCTGGGGCAGAAGGGAAACGCCAACACAAGCTTAGGGTTGAAGCAAGCGGACGTGTTAGAGACCATGAATATGAATACAACAAGTCTTATAGGTCCATATGCGAGTATAACTCGACCTGTCATGCAAGAAGCCTACTGCGACAACGACATTACCCCATTCGAAGCGACCGAGTGATCACCCCCGACGCGCTTATTCAGCTTAGTAGATACACGAACCGTCCTACCGCAAATGACTTGCAGCAAGGAGTTCCTCCCGTTTCAAAACAAGTTTAGAGCCGAAATCCTGGAATCACGTCGTGTGAACAGTTCCGCTATCAATGGCGTCAACATTAGATCTTCGAAACGTTGGGCGTCGGTCCGGGTCATGGGGCCCTTTACAGCCCGACGAAATGTACACGCCCCTTGGCCACGCTGCACAGTAAAAAGATGGACCATCTTGTTTTGCCCCTTTCCCAGGATCTCGGTATCAAGATTTTGTCGTGTTCGGAAGCGGGAGATGGACGAAAAGCAGCTGTCAAAGTGAAAAATGGTGACATCATCGCCAAGGGCTCCGATCTCTTCAGCCGTTGCCGGCTCCGAAAACCGGTATTTTCTTATCGCGAAACACCCCGCCATTTTCTTTCACTCAATTGCCCACAAGGCCAAGGTGGAACCTCGGTCTCTTCGGAACACAGATTTCTTGTCGATGCTGGGGGAATTATGTCCAAGTGACGTCGTTGGGGCAAAAAAATCCCTGGTATTTTGAGCAAGGCGAGGTTTTTTTCTCACATGCATCGATCAGCGTTGTATTGTTCCAGGCTCTTGATCCCAGCATTTCGTCTCTGAGGAGAAGAAACGTGCGTCGTCGGCTCGGCTAACTCTTCTGCATGACGGGTCGAAGGGGAGCCTTTTCTTGTTCCCCAGAAAATGTTTATACTGTGCGAGAGGGGGGATGGATCTCATGCCGAGACTTGCCCGGGCGGGACGCCGGATACGGAAGCCCATATGGCCGGGCCGAGGCCGGAGCGGGGTGAACGGCCTTGGCACCGGGGAGGGGGTTTTCGACGATAGAGTCATCGAAATTGACTGATATCGCGAGCTAGCTATCACGATTGCGAGCTAGGAGAAAGACGGTTCGAGTCAAAAGACACATAGAAATTCCCTGGCCGGAGAAGTCGGTGAGAGAGCGAGGCGCCACCGGCGGTGTCAAGTTTGTTCTGGTCGGCAATCTTGACGGCTTCTGGCTTGACTCTTGGAAGGGGTGAGGTTTGCACACTGTACGATGGATGTGAGCCCCATGACTCGGAGCTTGCTCAGTGGCGGTGGACTCGAGAAAAATCTTTTGACACAATGCGCGCGAATGGAGGGAACGAGTCAATGCTGGACAAGGGAATGAAAAACTTTGACAAGCAAGCTGGGAGAAGCCGGGTCTCTTTCCCCTGGGCTTGCGCCTTGTCTCAGCGCCAAAAAGGCTCTTTCAATAGGTTTCTCAGCCGTATTCAATAGAATGATGGGCTTGGGTTTCAATAGACTCTACGGTTTTCCGATAGACTCTCAACGGCCACCGGTCGAGGCTGTTCGACAGGAGGGGCAGCTGAATCACACACACATGGACCTAGGGCCCGGGACCCCGGGACACCTGCTGCTGAAGAATGGCGGCTCCGGGATTCGTAGGAGACAAGGATCTTTATTCATGAGCCCTGCCTGCAAGGCGGAGGTAGGCAGTTTCAGGGTATCACACGGAGGCACGACCCCGGATTTCTGTGCATCCTCGGCACACGCACGCAGATAGCAAGAGATCTAGACCGTGACGCGCGGAGAGATGCCATTCAGAGCATCATTGTTGTAAACCAAGCTTGCAGTGACTCAAACGCAAAAGTAGAGACAGTGATTCAACACTTGCCTCATCCTTTTTCCCCATTACCGCCCTATCCCCCCGAGATCAATTGCCCATTCGCCATGGCCTTGTCCTCGTGGCGCATAACTTCCAACCATATCCCCCCACTCCCCGCTTCTTACCCCCAAATTCACACACAAGGACTCAAAACATGTGACGGGGGACAAACCCCAGGTTCTTGTTCGCCGACCTTCTTTTCCAAGGTTGCGGCACATGGTCTCCTCTTTCAAATCATGGGGTAGATTGATACTAGGCTTGTCTCAGTGCCTTTCCCAGATTGCCTTTTCGCACGGATGCAGATGATCTGACAGGGAGGGGGACAACTCAGCCTCAGTCTGCTGTCCTTTGATAAGAAGAGCACAGTTATACCGGTTCCAGCTCGCGTGCCTCACAGCTTTCGTGTCAGAGGGTCTAGAGCTCTGCGAGGCAGCGGCGCACGGGGTGCCCATCTCCCATTCCAGAGGGCACCGTCAGCTGTGCGTTCTAGGTCGGTCTGCCAGCCCTGTAAGGTTGACGGCGACCATCGTCAGCAGTTCGGGAGCAAGTCAGCAGCTTCCCATTATTGTCGTCGTCGTCACCTTTTGTGCTTCCCCTCTTTCTCGGTTGAAAAAAAGAAGACAACATCATATGCATGGTTATTTGCCCTGCTGGAGACTATGAATATCCACACTCCCCTCTCGTGGGCCCCCTGTAAAAAAGCAAATGCCTGCTTCCCCCGCAATCAGGCCCCATGGCGAGATGCCGCGTCGCGTAGGGGTTGGCTGGGTGCCAAAGTGGCGGCGGATCCCGAGATTTGCTGGGCCTCGTCCTGCAAGAGCCCATGTCTGCTGTCTGGATGGAGATCACGAAGGAGAGAGCCATGCGAGCTGCCTGGTTAGGCTGAGGCCAGCTTTTTTTTTCTTATACACTTTTTATTCCCACACTTCTCTGATCTGACAGGCCGAGAGAGGAGATGGTCTTGTCTGACAGGGCTGGCTGAGCCCAGGCAGCTGCTGCATAGCCATTCAATAGCCCCGGGCAGTGTATCACAACCCTAGCGACGGATGCCACGATGCTTCTTCAGACACAGTGTGCCTTTTTTAAATGTCCTCATCCGTGTCCGCGATAGCATCAACGAGATAGGACTATCAGATGGTTCTTCAGCTAGACAGATAGACAAAAGGTCTCACATCGTACCATCGACTCATTTCTCTTCGGCCGGGGTTCGCTCCGGTCGAGGCCCGAGCTTTCTCCCCTTTTTTTCGTCCACGATAGCTAGCGAACTGACAGAGGAGCCCCAGCCTCACTTTTTTTGGTCGTATCGCGATGGATCGGATCAGTTCACCGAGGCGTCTGGACTTTGTTTGCTGGCTCCACATGGCCGCACCCCCGCCGACCCAGACCTGCCAGAACACATCATCAGAGCTTGATTGAATGTGCGAATTGAAAAAAGAAAAATTCCCCATGAAAAAAATGTGCAAATGCTCGACGTGGACGAACGCCAAGTTGGGATCGACCAGGTGTCGGTTGTCTTACCATGAGCGTTCTATCGAATGCGGGTGAGATACGACGCCAAAGTGTAGCGCTCGTATCACCAGCGACCATCCAACATTCTTTTTCAAGCATCAAAATAAAGAAT
This sequence comes from Fusarium solani, assembly GCF_023522795.1. Classification (NCBI taxonomy): domain Eukaryota; kingdom Fungi; phylum Ascomycota; class Sordariomycetes; order Hypocreales; family Nectriaceae; genus Fusarium; species Fusarium solani. The sequence goes on from NW_027072157.1 coordinate 6,024,814, forward strand.
GAAAAAAATCTGGCCGAATACGTGAGATGTAGTTACTCTACGAGGCAGAGATCCGCCAAAAGCAAAGAAGGAAAAAAACTCGGCATCCCCCCCAAAGTTAACGTGTTCGTCCAGTCAAAACTCAGGCCGTCCATCCATCTCGACTCGGACGACTCCAACAGGGCGGGTTCAACACCCCAACGGCGAACCCTCATTTTTCCGCTTGGTGTGTGTGCGAGGATGAGACTCAACAACAACAGATGGAGAGGAAAATTCCCTCAAAGATGCCATCTTTCGTGACATCCCGATGCTAGGTCGGACCCGGGATCTGACTCTCACGACATGTCAGCCATCGGTCGCCCCGAAAGACAAAGATAAGATGGCATTTGACAAGGAGCAAGCCCTTCTGACGTATCCCCGCAAAAAAAGGCTGGATTGATCCGAGAAGGCTTTTTTCTGTGCCTTGTTCGTGTCAAACAAAGCAAAGCAAGCCTTGCCATCTTTTTTTGGCCCTCCTCCAGTTTCATACCACATGGGACGAGACAGCCACTCTCCCGCTATGGCCACGCCGAGTTGATTCTCACACTGTGCTGTCTGCCCGCTGGGCCGCCCCGGGACGGGCTGCCTTGTTGGGCAGCGGGAGCGGAGGTCGCCACAGTGGATGAGGCCCTGCTCTCCCAGCGACGACGCACAGTGCGGCTCAGCACCCCACGCCCCTTTTGTGAGAGTCACTCCCCCCTCCCCTAGAGGCGCCCCCTGTAAAACCCGCCACCCTCCACTTCCAGCGACCGACCTGAGGCTCCAGTCCCATCCATTTTGAGTGGAGCAGACCTAGAGCGTGGGCCACCTCCAGGGCTTCATATTTCCATGGCCCATCCCCCCCGAAATCCCCTTCCCCAGCTTTTCTATCTTCCTCTCCTCATCATCTACAAATCTACAGACCCCCAAATCTTGGTCACATCTATTCAGCGTTTCTTGCTTGCTTTTCTTATTCACGAGCTGGAGCTCCTTTTGATCAGTGCTTGACGCATCCACCAACTACTTACTCGCCACACACCAAACCGAGAAGGTACCTCTCCCTTTGTTTATACCGTCGTGTCCATTCCAAACGACCCAAACAAAGACATCAACCACAACAACAAACACCACGCGCAAACAAACAACTTCTTATATAACTCTATACACATACCAGCCCAGCGCAGGTCGCAATCCACAATTACAAACTCTTGCGATCAACTTTTCACACACACAACAACCGTCACCATGGCTTCTTCAACCGAGACAACTTGCTACTACCTCGTCCCCAATCTCCAGGCCCTCGACCCCTCAGCCCGCGAAGTAGACGCCTCGGCCTACACCTGGGTCCAGCCCACCATCATCGAGGACGAGGACCTGACCTTTGGCGGAAAGGCCCTGAGCACCTGGTACGAGGAGGAACGTCGCCGTCTCAGCAGCGGCAGCGATGAGGAGGAGCGCCGCGGACGCGAGCGCGTGAGGAGGAATTACTCGCGATCCTCCAAGTCGCACAAGAAGTAATCAACTCGAGTCAAGGTCAGGAGGAAGAGGGAGCTTGATGGCGGACATCTCGACATTATGATACCCCTTTAGACGCGTCAAACGACACTCGACATCTACCGCCACAAGCAATCCTATACTTCCTCCACGGATCAGCCTGTCAAACAGACAAGGCATCTCAATCTACCATCTACCTCTTGCACCCTACCTCACCTCAGACCTCGCCATCACTCCAACGAAACGACTATAGACACTCAGATTCAGATATCCACCCAACCCAATACACCTCCAACCTCTCCACCTGGGAACACACATGTACAACTTCCCTCAAACCCGACCTACCTCTTCTCTTTTGCTCGGTCTACATCAGCATCAGCATCAGCATTCGGAACTCTCTCACGGAAAGCGCATTTAGACTTGGGGAGAAACACGCATTTCTCCGTCGAACCCCCATTCCATCATCTGTGCAAGGCGGGAAAGCACAGCAGGGGTCTCGCAACATCTTTCAGGCGTTGTTTATTGTTTTATTTTGCATTTGGGATACCCCACACGGTTGGAAATCATTTATTACCACGACACACGCAGGCGTAACCAGCCGTTCTGCTTCTGTGATCTCGGTGCGAGGGGGCGGGGGCAAAGGGAGGGAGGGACCTGGATATGAGATGGGCGGCGACTAATCCCGCAAGAGGTAGCTCTTACTGAATGGCAGAAATACCATAAGTTAACCACACAATGACGTTTCGCCTCTTCTGCTGCGCCTTGTACGTGATGTATTTGATTTACCAGATCTGAGATGTTGACGTCGACCGCGTCTCTTTCCGCCACAGTCGATTCCGATGAGATAAGCCACGGAGCGAAAGCGAGGCGATCGACGCGTTCATCGTAGCCTAAACAAAACATAGCTACCCGTATCGAGAGCTTGCCCATAGTAAGCTTCCGCGTCTCACTCTTTTTACAACGTTACAGCTTTCTCGTGAGAGCTGTTGCGCATCACGCCGACCGTGGCAGATGATCCACCCATGAGGTCATCCAAACGCACCCCCTCCCCTTGTCAGAGCAAGCAATCATGCCACTACCACGTGTAGAGCGAGGACCAGCTCCCATGGACGGGGCGAACTCAGGGACAGTGCTTGCAGGTCAGGGCCGTTCCAGGGATTGAAACGCGATCCTCTTTTTCACTGCCATGATGGATGACGTCGTGATTCTTATGCTGCGGTTCAAGTAAGGCTGGACAGCGCTTGCTGTTGACAAACCGAGCTTAGCGGTCGATCATTCGGGGAAAGAGGTTGCATAAGCATACAAGGCTTATTAAGTTGAAAGAGGGTGGGAAGGAATACGCACAATACGATTGTACAGATAATCGACTTTGGAAGTGTTCGCCACTGTAAAAGAAAAAGAGCGTGATTTCCCATGTTGCTCTCCCGCCCCTATGTCTCGGCCCACCTCTCCATGACACAAAGCTTCAGGGCCCTCGAGCCGTCATCGCGCTCGGAGCCGCGCTCCGTAAGATCTGGTTCGACGGGCGGGGGTCATCAGGCCAAGGCATGGGAGCGTGGGGGGCGGATTGTCAACCACCCACACGGATCAAGTCACGGCATTGCGAGGAGGTGGTGTTGCGGTTTTATGGGTTGAGGTTTTAATGATGCCATTCTGAGGTCGGGTATCATGATTTGCATTGTTTTTCGGTTATTCTTGTAGATTCCGGGACGTCGGGCGTAAACTGGGCAACTCGAGAGTTGGGTTTACTTACAAGTGAGTGAGGCTGCTCGACGGCAACTCGAGGCGGGAGATGTTGAAGAGAGTGTCGCGCAGTTATTCCCGAGTTGCCGGTAGAGCTACCTTTGATTGAGACATTGCCGAGACTGCAACTTTAGGCTGAACATTGACTTGAACTATGTTTATCAGCCTATTGAAGTACAGGGAAGTGTCTGTGGTTTCAGTTGTGGCTCCGGAACACGAGCGAGCAAGGGACCTTGTAACCGGCAGTTGAAGAAGACTAGCCTGTTGTTAAACTAAGACTCCCGCTATCTATAATATTAAGAGCCTTACTAGTTGTGATGGGAGCCATGTCTCATTCTATGAGACTGACAGAAGTGTCTCAAGATGTCAGACCTCCGTCAACGCGAGACCCGACGACTAACTCAACACTGAGGTACCCGACGGGCCGGCACCACTCAATCTGTGTTTTCCCAGATCATGGACCAAGCCAAGATATAAAGTAGAGCCACAGGGAGATATAATGCGGGTTTGCAGGGGTTCCATTAACCCCAGATCTTTTCACCATGATCTGTCCTCCACCTCCCCCCGCCTCCGACACTGACCTTGGGACTTCGCTATGGGAACTAGACCCTTAATTATGTCACTGTTTCTCATAAATTCCAAGAACTTGAACGTATATCTTGTCAACTTCTTTAGCTGCCCGTGGTCCAAGTTAAGCTTCTTGCCCTGCCTGCTTTGGTCTACACCCTCCCCCCGTTCCCCAAGCTCACACTCGCTGCCCATCACTACCCCGACAGCCAGATAGAGAGCACGGGAGGGTTGAAGCTTTTGGCCCAGATACAACTCCAAGTTGTTTGATCGTATCTTACACGCCTAAGAGTCATATTCCCGAGCTGTTTCTATCAAGCCAATCCCCTTCGGTGGTAAATACAACTCCCCTGAGCTCCATCCAGCAACGGACGAGAGAAGCTGCCCAGCCAGTATAACCCACACGTCTCAGCCAATATTGACTTATATCCACCGAGGTCGTCAATGGTTAAACTTACTTCTACGGTGATCCTGCATAGGCTTCCCAGTGGCGACCGTCTGTGTCGCACTCGAACGAGTCGGTAGAGCGATCAGCTTGACACCACAGCAATCAAGAGAGCGCGAACAGTGGCTCGAGTTAACTCCCACATCTACAGGCGTACTTTAACCTAACAGGCCGATCTTCTACAGAGTGTCTTGTATCCTATACCTGACCTGAGACGCGGCCCAGTGGCCAGTATCCGACCTTGCTTTGTGGCCCAAGCAACTCCAACTTGACAACCTCAACCAAGACATGGATGTTCATCTGTTACCAGCGCGGCCGGGTATTAATTGCCTCTCGGGAGATGCTAATACTTACTCGGTGGCTCCCAGATACCCTGTCTTGTATTCTCGTGATGGCTACATGGCCAAAATTTATGATGCTGGCAATCAGGCGCCGAGAGGAGTGAGATGAGTGTTGAACCTCTGAGTGTTACAATTTGGGCATCGCAGTTTCACTGCAATTTTAACCCGCACACACGGCGGCGCGAGTTGTCTCAAAAGGGATGCTTGTGTCACTCGACAGCCTTCGCTGTGGTTGCAACACCAATGGTTCGCCTTCGGTTCTCCATGTTTCCGAGTGGCATTTTTTGCACCGTTGGAATTTTTGCCATTTTCTTCACTGCAATTTTAACACGCACACAGCGGCGCGAATTGTCCTGCAAGCCCAGCAAATCTTAGAGGCTATTCCTGTCGGAAGTAACCACTAGGCCAAAAAGCATGGCGCGCCACTCTAGTTAGTAGTGCTTCCCTTATTGCCTACTATGCTGCCAATTCAACAATTCCACCCTTCACTGCAAATTTAACCCGCACACGGACTTGCCTGTAGTTCGTAATGCTTGCTAGCTGATCAATCCTCTGGCAGGGATCCATTGCAATGTGAATGGACATATCGCTCTCTCAGTGTCTACACCTGGGCCAGTGTCAACGTGGTTCGCCTTCGGTTCTGCAGCGCAAGGCAATCACAAGGTGAGTGCAGGTTTTTCACTGCAATTTTAACACGCACACGGGGTCTATTTTGATACTCGCATTGAAGGTGGTCATCATCCCTGGGCTTGTCATTCTCATGTAGGATTGAGAGCGTCGGATCACTCGTTGCGAGCTTGTATATGTGATATCAAAGCTAACTACAAGCAGAATCCTAGGAATGGTCAGTACAATATGTTCCATAAGGAAATGGCAATACAGAGTCCGAACCTTACTAGGAAGCAAATAGGCAATAACGACTTTACCATGAGGAACAGCATTGTCGCGAGACAATGCCATCTCATAAGACCTTCCCTGGCCTGCCCAACCTACCACGCGGGTCAAGAAATAAACGAGATGCCAGAACACATAAGCTATCTAAATTCTCTAAATATTCCATAAAAACCATTACATTGAGAAGAGGATGATCCAATTCCTTAAGACTGGGGCCTTTTTCTTTCTTTCTTGGCTTAGTTGCCTACTCCCTCGACGGCTTGTATGCAGCATGGTGATCGTTTAGTTTGGATCACAGAACCTCTTCAGCCATTCCAAGGAAATCAACGTGCATGTCATTCCCATACGGCTTATCAGCCGGAACAGGGTCGAGCTCTCTAGATACAAGGTATGTTCTCCGGGTAATCAACAGTCCCCGATCTAATGCTAAACTGCGTCAACTGATGTCCAAACTAGCCACCAAAGTCGGGCAAGCGCGGCTGAGGCAGTGTATTCCTTGGCCTTGGATGACAGCTAATCAAGGCCCACTGGTTGGGGTCGCGCAACCGCGATACCCTTCACTGCAATTTTTACCCCTCCGGAGGAACGGCGAGCTCGTGGGTTGGGGCATTTGGCCAAGCGTTTACAGGCCCTTGTGGTCCTTTCCAAAAGTTTGCATGAACCTGAAGAGAAGTTAGCAAGCGGGCAGAGCCCATGTATCAGGGGAGACCGGTGAAGGGGATTTGGAAGACATTCACATGAGAGATTCTATAAGTAGCCCTGTTCGTAAAATTTTGCTTCGAAGCACCTAGCTGTCAGTTCTCTGGCCCTCATGAACGAGGTGATGAGGCAGACTTGCTATCGTCGAATGGTTGGCATAACAAGAGGTCGTTGTGCTTGCCAACGCAAAAGCAAAGAGCGTCAAAAACAAGGCTGTCAATTATAATTCCGCCGTGTAGAAGTTTCAGCGTCGAGCTCTCCAGATAAAACGTATGTTCTCTATGTGACCAGCAGTCCCAGGTTCTATTCTGAATCTGCCAACCAATATCCAAACCCACCACCAAAATCGGGCAAACATGGCTGAGGCAATGCATCTCTTAACCTTAGATGAGAGCCAATCGGTGAGGCCTGTTTAGATCCGGTCACTTTTTTCACTGCATTTTTAACCCCCCTCAAGGAACGACAAGCCCACAAATGAGGGCCGTTGACCAGCAACCCACGAGTTTCCAGAGTCACTATCAAGTCACAGCCCTCTAGGCTAAAGATGGGAGCCAGCAAGACGACAGAGGCCATAGGTTTAAGGGAGCTTGGTAGACTAGACTCGGAAGGCACTCGTAGGAGATTTTGGCAAGGAGTTTTTCTTCTTTGGGCTTCTGCTTCAAGACATGGGAATAACAGTGTCAGTTTCGTTACTTTGGGGAACGAGCTGATGGGCTATGCTTCTTGACGTTGAATGATTGGTATAACAACATTGGGCTTGTCAACGCAGGAGCCCAAAGAGCCTCAAAAACGAGGCGACCAATGATAATTCCGCCGTGAAGAGGTTTCACGATAAATGCCTCTCAATGCCTTATACGTAATTTCGCCAGCCTTCCACCGAGGGCCCGTTCGAGAATATAAGCTTTTGCATCCTGCCGAGACTCGCCCAACCTCCCGGGTGAGACCCGAGGTCAATCCCTGCAGGGGTAATATATTAATAAATGCTTATTTTTCCAACCGTGTTATTTATTTTTGCATGAGAATGCCGAAACTTGGTTCAAATGATGCCGAGGTGAAGGCCTCTCGGGTCGGGCATCAAATGGATCCCGTACAGGGTTAAAAACCAGATTTCACGACCCAAGGAGAATTGAGTGGTAAAAAAAATTTGACAGGTGACAGGGGCAATCAAAAGTAAACAAATCTCGGCAAGTCGAAGGACGTGAGGGTTTTCTTGTGCCTCACCCGCGGAGGCCGTCGTACCCGGCGCTTAGACTCCGGCATTTGCTCAAGAGGCACGGTCCGGCAAGACCGGAATACGCCTCAAGGCTGGCTGGAGAGAGACGGTGTAGCTGACCGCATTGGATTACGACAAAACGCCAGCTTTTCTTTCTGTGCTTATGGCCTGATTATTGTCCACATCAGCAATAAAAATAACACACGCGATTGCCAACTGGCTAAGAAACATCGATAGGGCTGACGGGGCGCAAGTTCGAGAACCCGAGGACATGGGTGGGAGGGCGCCAGAGGGAGAAACGCCGCAAAAGGATGTGACGCCACAAGATGGTTAGCCACATTCCCCGGAATCAAAGGAAAAGCCCGTGTCCGCTTTGGTTGTTTTCTCGTTTCTCGGCAAGCTTGGAATTTACATGTACAGCCCCTCTCTAGCTGAGGTGGTACAAGACGAGGGCATACGACTTTTGTCCTCGTACAGAGACAATCAAGCATCTGATGCGCCTTGCAGGTAGCCACATGCAAGACTTGCACATCCCCCGCATGATTGACCGCTTTGCCCTTCCCTTGCCTACAATCAATAAGTGTCTCATTTCATTATCTATCAGTGTCTTTCTTCAGAGTCATCTTGTCCCGTCATGTGGATCCAGGGTCTCCGGTCCGCTAACGGGAGCCCACATCGGCGAAGCGGGTCCTCACTGTCTTTCAGCCCTTTGAGCGACAAGTGTGTGACTCAAAAAAGTCCATGATGTCTGCAAGAGAAAATCTTCTTGAGCGACCGGGTATATCGGAAGCCCCGGGCGTCCAGGGCTTATGTACGGTATCATGATAATTCTACAATTACTGGTCCTTTACTGTATCCCCTTTGAGTCAGGCCGGTTCGGTTCAGCGTCATGATACAATCATTGCCGGGTCCCCGTTATCTTCGTCTCTGGCGCCAAAGCTTATCGTTGCCAATTCGTGGTCTTGTGACCCTTTCTTGTAGAGCTGGGCTGAGATCCGCCAAGCTGGATTCACGCACGGGCATTCGCAGGCCAAGCTTTGTGCTTTGTCTTGTTTCTGGTGTCTGGTCGTCTTGGCTACAGTAGTTGCACTGAGCTGCTGATCAAGACGGGCAACCACACGTCTTTTCTCCAGACGATGATGAAACCCCCAGCATTTGGACCCCATGACAGCTTGCCCAAGATACAAGCCCATCACACAAGTTACAAACCCATTCACTTCTCACAGCCCCTTTCTGCGCCCTGCTGCATGTGACGACAACGCCCGCCCTCCTCCAGAGTAAAACCAGCCCGCCACACGCGCCGTCAAGGTTCCCTGATCTGGTCCCTCGCCCTGCACATCCGAGCAATCCCTCAAAAAAGACAGGCCGTCCAAGCCGTGGCGTCTGCCACCCTTTCAGCCCGCTTATCCATCAAGGGGGCCCCCTCACACCCATCTCGGTACTCGCCGTTGGGCACCCAAGATATAAAGGGACCTGACGTCTTCTTGAACGCAGTCTATTTTTCTTTTCAGTAGCTCCTCTTTTACTCCTTATTGTGGTTGCATAATTAACAGGGTCTTGCCTGTCATATTGGGCGAGCCAGTGTCATGACGATCCGACCCACCACAACAGAGACAACGCATCAAACGCCTTGACCTTTGAAGGAAAAGCAAGAAAAGCGACCAGTTTCAAGTGCCGATTGCGCGGCTATATTTACTGGCAATTAAATGATTTTGGTTGCAATATAATCTCGACAGCCCTTCTGTTGTCTTACAAATCTTTCACACGACTTTTACCTCTTCTACTCTCACCATCTTCCTCACCTCAATACTCTCGACTTACACCAACACCACCAACAAAATGTATCGTGAGAATCGCCCTGGTCGTCTCTCCCTCCCCGCCATGTGGAGCCCTCCCGAAGACGCCATGCCCAAGCACCACCACCACCACCGTGAAGACCGTCCCACGACGATGGATCGGTCTCGTCAGGCGAGCACATGCTCTGAGCGCAGCTGCGAGGGCATGACGGCCGACGAGACGCGCGACCTTTGGAGGTGCATGCTTGAGCTGCAGCTGCGATATGGCTGCTACAACTCTACGAGGATAGACATGGCTCTTGATGCTGGTGATGAAGGGCTTGATCTTATGCGTGAGTTTTTCTCATCAATTGAGTGTTGTGATTCAATGCTGACTGTCATAGCCAACCGCTTCATCATCGATATCCTCAATGAATCTGTCATCGACCTCCCCGACGAAGGCCGCGAGATGCTCAACCGCTACCTATCCCCATCATCCTGCGCGACAAAGCAAAAGTGGAAGTTTTGGAAGAAGGAATAAATCAGATTGTCAAGGGAGTTTTCATAGGATCGGAAAATTGGCATTGGGTTTGTTTTAACGGCGCATTGAGCATGGGCGGCACAGGCACATTTAGAGGCATCATCTCGCAAGTTGAAACAAAGCCGGAGTTGGGAATTGGAGGATCTTTTTTTAATTTTATTTGTTCGATACCCTAACAGAATGGATCATCATAGCCTTCATATATTCATTACAGCTTGGTTTGCATGAACTCACTTTCCCCATATCCCATGTGTCTCGCCTGAATCTTCATGCTCTCCAGCACTCTACCCTTGACGCCCTCATCCTCGATATCCATGCCCGCAAACCCTCCATACGTAGCTCGGAACTCATACTTTTTCAAGATCCCCCACATGCGAGACATCTCGTCTAGGTTGAGGGGTATGAAATTGGGGATGCTGTACAGAAACGAAAACGAATTCAGTCCCGGCGGCTTGGATCGTGAAGTCCCCGTGGCGTCCACCTTCCAGCCCCCGACGCCCGCGGCTGTAGTCATGAGCGTATCGGCGATGAGCAACCGCCCGTCAAACAGAAGAACCATGGACCCAGGGAAGTGTCCCCCGAGCTTGATGGCTTTCACCCCGCTCACCACCTCCGTCTCGGTCGAGGCCAGCGGGATCTGGTGCGCCGACGCCATCGTGGCCCACCGGGCGTCTTCGGCAGACAGGTACACGGGGCACTTGAATGCCCTCGCCCACTGGACGTGCGTGCTGTAAAAGTGCGGGTGGCTTATCACCATCGCCCGCAAGCCCCCGAGGGCCTGGATCTTGGCGATGGTCTCCTCGTCGAGCAGGGAGATGCAGTCCCACAGTATGTTGCCTTCCGGCGTCTGAATGAGGATGGCGCGCTGTCCGATGGCGAGCTTTGGCGTCGACGAGATGAATGTGAGTCTAGCATCTGCGGGGCAAGGCGTGAATTCGTTCCTGTGAGTCTTTCCCAGCTCTTCCAGCGTAGAGAATGACTGTCCAGACGGCGGGACAAATTGCCGAGGATCGTCGCAGATGTGACACGTCTTGACCTTGGAGCGATCCGCCGTGGGGAACTGCGTGCCGCACGTCACGCAGACGAGCCAAGTCGCCGCGGTGACGGGGTCGTAGGGCTCTGGGGTGAAGCTCATTCTTAGTGATCTACAGAGTTGCAAGGCCGGGATGCCGTGTTGAGTGTGTGCCGAATTCAAGGCTGCGGTGGTTGTGTTATATCAATTGCCTTGTTTCTCGTATCCCACTTTCTCCCCCACTCTCGAGGCTAATACGGAATACGGAACGTATGTAGGGGCAATTCCAAAGGGCGTAATTGAAGCCTGGAATGTCTTAAGCCGAGGTCGGATCTACCACATGCTGTTACTCGACGGAATAATTATCACGATGCTCAACACCAAAAAGAATTGTGTTTGTAAGCTTGCGAATTACTCAGCTGCCCCGGAGATGGTCGATTCTTTACTGACGTCACGCGAAACATCTTCACACCCACTCTCGGCACATGTGTAGATCTCGGGATAATCCTTGCCTTTGTCAGGATGGACCAATTGAGTCATAAACAAATTACTAAACACCAAGAATTCATCATCACCAGAGTCCAGGACGCACCCAGTTCATTGAGTCATATACCAAAACACAAGGAATCCATCGCTAACAGCTCATCGCTACCAGAGCCAACCAATCTACATGCTAAACCGCCTCAGCAACATCCATCGAAAAAAACAGACTTGACAAGACTCACCACGCCTCCCACATCTGCTGCCCTATAGAAATCAGCCGGTTAAACAGCTGATCCCGCATAACAACCGCCGTGAGATGCAGCTCCCTCCCGTCCTTAGTCTTGATCATCAAACCATCCACAATCTCACTCCCCATAGCCCACCCAACAATAATCTTGCTCTTCCATCCAAGTCCTCCCATCTTTTTCAGCTCCGCAATCTCCCCAATCGTAACCGTCCACGCAGGCTTCACATCTCCAATGTCTGAGGTCCAGCTCACAGCAGGCGTCGTAGCCGTAGCAGTAATGTAAGCATATCCCTTTTTACCCTTATACCGCGCCGGAAACCGGATCGGCCCCGTAGCCGGGTTCGGCTGCTCTTGACCCTTGACGACGCCCAGCCGGTTCTTGGCGTGTCGGGCTCCGGCCTTGGCTTTTGCCTTGTCGGCCGCGAGAGCCGTCTGCACGCCGCCCTTTGTCGTGCCGCGGATAAAGTTCATGATTCTGTGCGACTTCTTGTGCTTGGTCTTTTCTTCCTCTTGTTCGTGCTCGTCTTCGTGGATTACTTCGGGATCGGGTTGGACCGCCTCGGCGATTTCACCCTGCGAGACTCCTTCTGATGGTGTTAGTCTTGGCTCAGTCATGACAAGTTGCAGATACACACCTAAATGATCCAGACCCTCACCGGCAGTCTCATGGGGTTCACAGGGGGAGGAGCGTCAGAAGTCGGAGGTGGAGGGAGAGGAGCCTTGTTCCTCTCTCCAATACGCAAAAGAGTAATAGCGAGCTGAGCATTCGTCGGCACACCCCTAAGGATAGTGTTTCGCAACTCAACATACTTCTCCCATCGAGGATACGTCCTGTTGACAAAGTTCAAAGCCGGAATGATGACGGGATCGCCAAAGAATCCGAAGCCGGCGGCGAATCCTGCGCCCTTCATGAGCATGTACGGAGACGTGAACCATGATCCAAGGAGAAGAGGGAAAAGAGCGCCCACGAGGATTATCTTGGGTCTGTGACGGTGGAAAGGGGCAGCTGGACTGAGGGCGTTTCCGAATCTCTCCCAGGTATCGACAAAGTCGGCGATCAGGTGCATCGTCGGACGAGCCTTGGCCCACACGGCGTCGGACACTGGCTTCTTGGCTCTGTTGTGCTCGATACCCGTCCGGTTTCCTCCCGTCTTTTGCTTCGCATCGGTGACATCCTCTGTAAGCTGAGTCGGATCCGGGGCAGCACTGTCTTCATCAGGGTCCGTCTGAGGATGTTTCCCAGCAGCGGTGCTCACAACGATCTAAGAATCTCAGTCAGTTGCCTCCTTGTAGAGCACAGTGTCACTCTTACACCCGAACATACCGTAGACAAGCTCGTGACAAAACTATGAGCCTCCTGCTCAACCGCCTCGCCTTTGTGCTTCTCCGGTGCTCCAGTAACTGAATCATCTGACGCAAGGACACCAGCAGCCGGCGTCTGAACGCCTCCAGTCTTGGGGTCGATGAGGGAAGGAGGAGCTCCGGGGAAGCAGATCTCTCTCGCTCGTGTAGACACGATGAGGGTCATGAGAAAGACGATGATAGTCGGACCAAGAAGATCGAGAAGCCACGCCAGAGAGTACACTGCCAAGAAAGCAGATGTCCTCTGATACTCCTTCCAAGACCGGAGTCTGACAATATGCTTCCAGAAAGAAAACAGCTGCACAAAAACAGACATGTACAACCTCTCAATCTGCGCCCTCAACTTCTCCGGCGAAAACTCCTCGTCATCCGCAATATTCATATCAAGCTCCCCAAGCGGGGGCTCCTCAATACTCCTCACATAGAAAACCTGCTTATCAAACCTCCTAATCAAAGTCCAGAGGTCGTCGTTCTTGAGCCCCCCGACGAGGGGCTGCGGCACACGGTGAACTTCATCATTCCATCCTAGGTTCTTTACTTCGATGTCGCCGTGCTCGATCTGGCTTGCACCCTTTTCTTCAAAGTTCTTGCTTTCTTCTGCGAGGGCGTGGCTTGCCGTTGGTGCTTCTTCTTGGTGAGTTTCGATTATTTCTGGTTCGCTTCCTGCGCCGGCTGTCAAGGGCCGACGGGGAGGTTCGTCGTTTACTGGCGCGTCCATGTTTCGTTACTGAACGAAAAGAAGTTGACGATGAAGAGAATCACTTTGAGAGATTCATCATAGATATCAACCTGGAATTCCCCATTCCAAGTTGCCCCGCCGCCTACGTCAATCGCCCTCGTGTACGATCCGACACCAAGTCGTGACGTCATGAGAATATCAGCTGAAAAGCGATCGATCCAACAAGGAATCAAAAAGACATCATATCCCAAGCCTGAAAATGACAAGACACAGGCTGTGTTCCCCTCAAATCATCCACTAAACCAGGGATTTTCACAAGCAAAGCCGCGCGGGTGGTCGTCACCACCCGCCTCTCATGCAACGGCGTTGCGTCTAGTGCAGAAGTCCAACGCTCAGCCAGCCGCGTAGACGGAAGAACCCGTAGAGTCGTTATTTCCTGTTTTTGACAGACTTTTTGCCCAGTTTCGTTTGAGGCTCTCTCTCGTCCAGTACCCTGTCGTAGATCCTCCGGATGCTGCCTCCGGGAGGGTGGGGCCGTTCGCCGATGGATCGGACCACAGGATCCGGAGGAGTGACATTTGGGCATTGAGACATGGTCGCGGTGGCTGTTCAGATGATATAACTTGCTTTCTTCACCGCTTGGGCAGTCTTCACGGTCAGTCTTATCGTATGCTGTCTTATCCCTCCCGCAGGTTTCACTCAGACCAGACCGGTCGCTCAAGATATCCAAGGTGACGAGGAGAGTAACATCGACAGTAAACCCCATGTCTCAAGTCAAGACATTCCAGTTTAAGACTGATGCTCAGACATGTATACGTAGTTACACCAGACCTGCCAGGTTAGACAAGTCAGTGTCTTAGCACGAACCTGGAAGCCACGGTCTGTCAAATCCCACTTGATCCAGAAGAAACACCCATGACGATACAAGTCAAATGAGACAAGGAGTCAGATGTCGCTCCCTAGTTTATAAGTTCATATCCCGGCTGCTTATCTAACTATCATCATATGAGAGACCAGTTGTTACGGCCAACCCAGGGCAGACACTCTCGCAAAAGACTCGGGTCTGGGCATGTGCTTGTGCCCAAGCCGTTGATATGCATTAGAGCGCAGACCTCTTTGATATGTAGCTTTCTCTGGCTAATTGGTCAAACCTTTCGTCGTTTATGTCGCTGCTGTTTCATCAAGGTCTTCCTCTCACTCATAACAGGCTCACATCCCTGACGCAGAAACACCAAGGCATGATGAAACTGACTGCAGATCACTTCACCCAGCATCTTGGGCATCTACAGAACCATGCGTCTGTTTAAATTGATGAGCGTAGCATCGTTAGAGAGGCCCTAATTCTCGACCTTGGTGAACACCAGGCTTTGGCATGGAGGGACTCGCAACACAACCACACTCACAAGATGGACGACAACACGATGATTCACAAGCAACGAGCGAAACAGTTCAGCCTCACTACTGCCATAGAATTATTTATTAAGAAACTTCTCAAAAACATCGCAAGAACACGACCGGATCGACCTTCATCAACAGTTGTCGCAACCTTTGCCAACACGTTTGAGCTACCCTAGACTCACGCATCACACATCATCGCGAACAGCCTCACTCGGGTTTGACCCCTCCCATCAACTCACCAGCAATTACTAATAGCAAGGAACATATCCATAACGTCTAGTCATCCAAACTATCCTCGGCACATCGCCCAGATGCACAATCACCTTTGTCCCGAAGCAAGCCAAGAACCACAGCCACCACCTACACGCGCAACAAGGTTGTATTCACAACTACCTACATACCGGGACGCATAGTCTCACATACGATAGACAACGACTATAACGCCATCAAGGTCAGAAACTCCCTCATTCAATCGAAACACCACGGCAAGAATCTCCCAGCCTCACCGCTTCCACCGCATGCCACAAATGCAAACCGCCATATCTCGCAAGAACAACACAGCAGACTTTGAGGCATATAGACACGTTGTAGTTCACCATACAAGTCCCCCTGACGCGGCCGTGGCGCGACTCGGATCAGTATCCCTCGCCACATTGCTGTCGTCGCGGCATTTCTGCACATCCAGTTCATCAAGGATGCCTCAGCTGACCAAGAGCAGAAGATACAAGGCAAGGCAGAGGGGAACCGCTGGGCGTTCGTCGCAACACTTCAACCAGGCGCTTCCACGTACGCAGCGTGCCATTGTATTCGCCTCATGCATGGCCTTGCCTTTGACGCCCGAAGACGCAGGGAAAATTGGCTCGCATCGCAGGTACACCGGTGAGGCCCTGCCCATGGACTATCTCACGTCCCGGCCTCAAGGCGCAATCCTTGGGTCACGGGGTCGCCTCACATCATCTCCCCCGGACGTAATGGCATATCGTGGCCGTCTCTCAGCACTCGGCTCCCCCACGCTCAATCTTGAGAGGAGTGATCAATTGAGACTCTCCAATCTTCAGCCTGTCCCCAGAGCTTCTCATGTGCAGCAGCCTTGGGCGTCAGGCTTCTGACGAATGAGAGCCCGCCACACGGCGCAGGCCACTAGCCGGGGCCCTCTATGGACGTGGATAGCTTCCGCCAGGGCCAGTCCCTCTCATGACTAACAAGGGAGAAGATAGCCAGACGAAAGGCAAGGGAATTGATTGAATGCGCAGCGGTGAACAGGACGAACTCGCAGGGGGCACTTGCTCGCCTGCTCTTACTCTGAAGCGTCACAGGGATCTCTTGTGAGGCCGACGCAGGAGTCAGGAACCCTGAGCCAAGCCGACAGTTTGAGTCGCTATGGTCGTGAGACTTTGCTGCCGCCCCAGAGTCCTCAGTTTCCCCGGCTGGCCCGCAGAGACAACATGTGCGTCTGTATGCCTTGTACCTAGCACAGGATGCACCTACGGCGCAGAGGGTAGGGTCCGGCCTGTATAGGGTCTTACCGCGAAATGATTTGTTTCATGCTGATGGTCAAACATACCATTAGGATAGATCGATATGGCCACTCGGCCGATGAATAAACGACATGTCGAGATAATTGCACCAGCTTCACCAAACATCACAACAGCTCTCTGGAAAGACTGGTGATGGCTGGGCACCTCAAACAAGTGCCGAATCAATTGATCCTCCGAATGCCGAGAGTCACGTTTTAGACCCTCAGTGGAGTATGAGAAAACAGCCTCCAAAAGGACCATCGTCGACTCGGGGCTATCGTCGTCTCTCGCCGGCCTCGGTTCCGCAACCAAGCCCTGTTCTAGCCCCAGGACCAATGCAACCACTCAACTCTTCGGGTGCCTGAGCCAGCCATTGAGGCCCGGTGCCTGACAAAGCCACAGCCAACTCCAAGACCCGATGGTCGGCGTTCAAAACAGTCATACTGGATGGAACCTGGTGGAGTTGGCGCTTGCAACTCAACTCGATTACCAAGCTCATCCTTGAAGCCGAGGAACAAGCCGGCATCCATCTGACTGCCACGAAAAGAGTCCTGCTCGGGTAGGCATCTACGGTGCAGAGACATGTGCATTGCACCGCACTGCAGCGCATGCCATGTACTGAGCAGAGCTCTTGCTCTTGCAGAGGCCACCTGCTTCAGCCCATCTCAACTCAGCCCCAAAAGCGGCTGTGTGGCACAGTGACCAGCAAACCCTGGCTCGCGATCGTCAGGAACACCACACCAAGCTTTCGCCCTTCTTCTGTTAGACCTCTTTTGGACAGACGGTGGGCCAATGGCCAAGACTGCCAGCAAGAAAAACTCACTGGCATGTGCAAGAGAGTCCAATTGTGTGGGTTTCCATGTTGGGAACTTTGTGTGTGCAGGTTGAGACACCATCAACTAGCGACACAGGATACGCGTCTTTGAGGGTTCGGCTGAGAACTGTTCGTCCGGTTGCCACCATCGAACGAACTCTCACGAGAGCAATATAAAGCAATATGGAAATACCCGTCTTACAGCCGTTGTCGAGACTGATCAATTTCTCACGAGAGCTGCAGCCCGAGACAAGGAGCTCCCTTCCTGGAGCGCCCAGATCGGACGATTCCCCCCTCTTCCTCTTCCCCACGATGGAATCGCAGATTCCCGGCATATCATGGCGATTTCTCCGCTGATCCAGCGCGCATCTCGCGGAGAGACTCGGAGCACTCTCGGACAGCGAAAAGCGACTCCCAAGACGTGGATCCCTTGTCAGAATCTCTCATCGCGCGTAGAGAAGGCTGCCCAGACCCAGACCCAGCCCAAGTCCAGCATCAGGATCCAGACTTCCCACAGGATCACCGGAAAATTCTGATCGAATTTTTCGTCAGCCTGGTGGAGATGCAAGTGGGAATTGTTGGTCAACGCTCTTGGCTCTTGGTCAGCACCACGCCCTGCTTCCAGTCTCAGTCCGAACTTGAGAGCTCCAGCCACCGATTACTTGACCCAATCACCGTAGAGTTGAATCCAATTTGGACCAAGCTGCTCAAGTTCTGCAGATGAGAACTTATCCATCGAGTTGCGTGTCTGAGAAGACGGACCCTTAATGAGCTTCAATGGCTGGCTGAACAGTGTATACTGTCAAAGCGCAATGCAACTGTGGCTCCCTCAACTCTTCGGGGAAAGTGTTCCAGCCTTCCGATATCAATTGTGACGTGCCTCTGACGAGCTGGATCAAGTGAACCGATTTGGTAAGATCCTGAAAGATTTTCAGGGCTCTAACGGCTCTTCCAGTCTCGATTGGCTCTGGTCAACACGGGCTTGACTAAAACGTCAACCTGTTGTCAACATTTTCATGAGGCTCATGCACCTCTCCCAGCAGTTTGGAGGCTCTAAACGGCATTTCTCCCTTTAAGCTTCCGAGTGTGCCCTCCTCGGGTGACATCGCGGGCTCCAGCCCTCTGACGAACTCAACGCCGATGTAACCATACTGGACATTGGAGAGCCATTGCCCAATCGTTATGCGGAGCCGCCCTATCGCCACCAGGAACAGATTTCTGGGCGAGATCTCGGAGGCTTGGGACCCGAAGCTTTGGTTTGTGTGGCAGTCTTGAGAAACGGTTGCATCGTCAACGTTTTTGAAGACGACCCCAATGAGTTGATGACGACGGATTGTTGAGTTATCTGCACCTGGACGATCCTTCTCTGGATTGGTATCATCGTCTCAATGGCAGAGAATGACTGCCGAGACAAGACCCTTCGTGGTAGGTGCTTGCTGACATTCAATGTATGAGATTGCGGCCGCAGCCGTTGGACCTGCATTGGAACATCTGCGGCTGCCGGCCCGCGTCTCGCTCCCGACATTGGCTCAGTCATCAAGCTCCAATAGTCGCCCATTTGGCCGAACCTTGTCGTAAGCGACAGACAAGATTGAGTAGGTATAACGGCGCAGATATGACCGATTTGGGATTCTGAGCCGTCATTTCGATCACAGTCTCGTCATCATGGCGAGCACTGAAGACACCGGGAGCTTGACAATTATCCCCGATATAGAGGATGCAGCTCATAAGAGCTGAATAAGCTCATGTGGTTGCAACAAGGCTGGATACGGCACCGTATGCCGCGTGGTGAGCATGCCATTGCGGCCCGGCCCAACTCTGAGTCGAAAACGAGTTGAATCACGCCTACAACGGGGATCCGGCTTCAAACAGATTGAGCACCGCTTACGCCGGCCATCCTGAGCCATGACGCTTTGACCGAACCCATAGCCGCAGTTTCCTCATGATAATTCCAATTTTGGCAATGCCAGCATGTTGCGACAATGATGACGGCATCTGATGAGAGCGGCATTGATGAAAAGTGGTTCCTCTTGCGCTCCTGAGAGCCGTTTGAACTCCCATCAAGCTTGTTTCCTTGTTTGTAGATGGATCGTCATCATGGTGGGAGGACACCACCTGCAGATGACAAGGGTCCGAACCTGAATGCTGCCTTGCGACCGAGGCACCAATTCCTTCTTGCCCAGGCATCAAAGGTTGCGGGTCAACAACGAGGCGGGCTGGGCTAGCAAAGACGGTAGGGATCTGCAAGGGGCCTAGGCGGGAACAACCAGCCAATCGCCGACAGAGGATGGAGACTTCGGACAAAGGTGAAGAGGAGAAGGCAGAAGAAAGGTTGACGCAGCTTTGTTCCCAAGAGGAAGAAACCGCTCGCTTCCATTAACTTCATAGCGCCGGATTGTTAATGGCTGAAGGGGGGTCGGGTAAGGGTTTAACTTTGTCCAAGCCTTCATTGAATGCTGCGACGCTGTATTGTCGAGTCCATGGGAAGAAAACAAGGGGTTGGCAATGTCTCGAAGGGTGCAATGCGAAGCTTCCCCCATTGTCCAATAGCCTCCCTGCATGCAGCTCCTACAAGGAGAGCGTCTCGGAAAGTCCAGCAATGACACAACGCCACGGAAGAACAATGGAAGCCGAGATTGAACCCCGAGACCGGAACCAGAGAATAAAATCACACGACTCGAAGGGTTCTTCACCTAGTCTCGGAGCATTGTACAGTCTCGCCCTCTCCTCGTCCAAGAGTGACCTTCGTCGACGTTGTCTGCCACATGGTGCTCATGTGCGTGACAGCTAAACGACTCGCCAAGTGTAAACTCAAATCGGCCCTCCGATAATTGTGCAAGTTGTCCGACTGTCAACCGGGTTCAAGACGGAGGAGATAGCGCCGGTCGGCCAATCTCCCTTAAAAGAGAGTTTGTTGATTCCAGCGCCAGTCCGGATCAGTAAGGTGTAGCCGTCGCGCTCAACGGTGCTTCATCATGTCGTAATTCGCTATCAACACTAGGTGATGCAGTCCAAGAGTCTTGGACGCCGTCGTGTGTCAAAGCGATTTCTCCAGACCCATGTACATTATCCATGCTTATGAAAGTTGTGCCAGAGGAGGGCAGCCGGAAACATGTGCGACCTACCACACATAGTTAGAGCCCAGCGAGATCCAACCGACTGCAACGACAACGACAACCGAATGCAAGCGCGAGAGCGGAACGGCTGCCAGCTTCCGCGGGCACCGACTGGGAGGGAGAGAACATTCGTCGCCGCCTTCTTGACAGTGTCGGCCCAGGTACCGTGGTCAAGCTAATGCGGTAGGGCCTTCAACCTCCGAGACCAGGGCCATCGTGGCCGCTGGGGGATGGCTAGAGGATACACCGCGCGACGAGAGGGTCCTCTGGCGGTACGTACATGCTTTTCGGTTGTGCAAGCGGTCTCGAGACGTGGGCTAGAATGGCAAGTCGGTCCCTTCCGTCAATGAGTCTCGCGATGAGCAAAATCCGGTAATCTTGCCAACGGGGTTGGTGGTCGAGGGCTGGCACGTTTGGTCATTTCTCCGAAGACTCTCCCCGACATGTTCGTCGCTTGGTCTCCATCCGATCATCACATCGGATCTCGATGCTTGTCCGATGAGACGTCGACTGAGCAAGATCCCGGTAGATCGACACCAAGCAGACTGGAGACAGTAAAATGAGCAAAGGAGGGTTAAGCTTTTCATCACTCTTGTCTCCCGGAGCGCTGGACCACGGCGGTCGCTTCCACTGCGCCGGCGCGATTTGGCGTCTTCTCAGCGGGCCCTTGAGCAACCTCTCAGTGCTGGGCTTCAAAGCCACGCAGACCCGCCCTGTCTTTAGTAGCCTTCCAGGTTCTTCTATGGACCCCGGCACGACGCCTCAGCATCACTTCCCTTCCACTGGGAAGGCTCGGGCTGCGGCCGCTAGGCCACGATGGGTAGAGCGCCCCGTTGGCCACGAGTCTGCCCGCTCCGGGGAGCATGCGACGTGAGACTCGCTGAAGCAAGACAACAGAAAGGTTGGGATGTAAAGAGCGGTGTTGAAGAAGAAGAAACATGGGAGGCTCAGTTCTGGGTCTCAGGAGAAACATCCCAGTAGGACCCAACGCAACGGTTTCATCTCCCTGCGTCTGGGGATTTGCACAGAAGTGTCCAGCCATCTCAGATCCAGTTCAAGGGGAGAGCAAGCCGGTGAGTGGACAAGTGTTTTGCAAGAGGGGCACGGGCGAATCAGTGAAATTTTTGAGTCAATTGACTCTTCACTGAGAAAAAAGAAACAACCTCTGGCTGTGTCGGATGTAGCCGCCTCGACAACCAGCAGGCATCCCGTGATGACGAAGTGGATTGCGGTTCAACAGGACGGATAGAAGTGGGCTTCGTAGAAGCGACCAGAACAAAGACGAACGGGTAGACACATCAGGAGTTTGGAGAAGACAACGGCTGGATCGCAAGGACGGGGACACGGGAGAGGCCCAGTTGTCATGCTGGAAAGACTCCAGCGTCCAGGCTCACCGGGGAAGGGATCGACGTTGTTTCCTCATTCTGGCGGCAAGCCCAAGATAACGACGTAATGCTGCAGTTTTGGATGGTTTAAAATTGACAGTTTGTGTGACTGTGCCTTGGAAGAAACACAGGGTTGCTTTGGACGCTGTAGGGAGAAGACCTGTGCCGTCAGCGGCTTCGGTCGACCGTTTCCTGTTCCTGTGATTGAGTTCATTGGTGGCGGCAAGACGGGTAAAAGTCTGATTGTCGGAGCGGGAAAAAAAGTACTGTCGGCACCTTTGACGCGACGGGGAGTTGAAGTTCCGCTAGGCTCCATGATGTCTGCCCCGAGAGCACGCGCAGTCCTTCCACAATGGCACAAGCGTCGGGCGTCCAGAACCGACATCGAAGAAGAAAAACGGCGGCGAGGCGAAAGGGACAGTGAGAGACGGTGAGTACCGTCGCAAGTCCCCGATTCATGGATCCATGGGATTCCGGGGACAAGGATGGGCTTCGAGGCCCGTTGGAAGCGGAAACGGCGAGGGTAGAATCGAGACTGGACTCCTCTCTGGTTCTCTGGGTGCGCCGACCCGGAGAGGCGGTGCCAGAAGATGGCCGAAGACAGGGCTACGTACCCCCTGCTGGCGCTTCCCAAGCTCCTGCACCCTTGTCGGCGCGGCTTCTCTGGGCCCTGGTCGGCCCAGGCTGTGGGAAGCCCTGGTTGACAGGGAGAGACTCGCTGGAAAGCTGGGGCTCGGCCCAATGTGGGACGACAAGTGGGAAGATGGGATGAGGAGATGGCAAGAGGTCAAGAGGATTGCATAGCATCTCTGGTGGGATCAATGACAACACAAAGCAGCAGCGGGGGGCATGATGAGAAATCAATGAAGGATGAAGGCGTCAAGAGGACAAAGGGCGGGATGAACAGGAAAAAGAAAGGAAGAGGAAAAAAAGAAGAAAGTTGAGCTACCGACGATCTTTGCGTCCAATGGAAATGGATCGGAGGGGGAGCTTGTTGCCATGTGAAGGAAGGAGCTGCCAGAAGCCAAACTGATCTTGCCTTTTGTGGCGTCCATCCCACGGATCGATATCAAAGATTGTCTCAGAGGGCTATGATGAATTCAATCGAGCACCGAACAACAAAGGGAGCATCACAATTGAGACCCAATGGCTCGGTAAAGTCAGTTGACTTGTTCGCCAATGATGATAGATTCTCAATTACCAATTCATCCCTTCGCAAAACGTCGCTTATGCTCGGAGTCCCTATCTTCAGGGTCCTCCTCCCGCTGGTTCTCTCGGCGCATGTGCTTGTTCACACTCATGGCCTCCAGGATGTTTGAGCATGGCCCCCCTCCTTCAAACAGCGAATAGCTGCAGCCACTCGTCTCATTGTGTGTTTGTTTCGTCTGCGCGGATATACATGCACATAGTGTCATGGCCTCGAAGCTGTATGTATGTAGTCTGTTGTCGTGTCGATCAGCCCAGGGACAACGCCCAAGACTCAGGAACTAGAGCCACGGATAACGCAAGGATTGCCCCCTTGCACGCCCTGTCTCTCCCGACTCCATGTCTCTTCTCCAAACGTCCAGCCTCTTGAGAGCTAGCAGCGGGCTTGTCGTGGTAAGGGCAGGGCTTCTCCGGAACGACATCTCTCTGTCTTCCGGACGAGCTGGCCAGCCTCCAGTCCCCCACTGCAGAGCCTGCAGAGTCCACAGAGAATGCCGCGCCCCACCCGACTGAGCGCTGGAAGAGCCCTGCCGGAACCCACTGTGCCCTGTGGGCGTCCACTGGAAGCTGCTCTGGCCGTCAGAACCCAGTTGAATCAATTGCCAGTCCTATGATCCCCTCGCCCATCTCCCCATCCACATGTCCCCTTTACCCCCATCAACACGTCACAGACTCCCCCTTCACCGAGTCGTGAAGCAGGAGTCGACAGTAGCCGCGACAAGGCAAGGCCACAGAGACACGGCGTCTCAGGCGAGCCAGCCTCGACTGAGGGCTCCTCCCCGCGTGTCCCCCCGGACAAGTCACCCAATCCTTCATCCCTGTCCCAGACTGGTATAACGGCGCTGCTTATACTGTCTGCTGCACGCAGCATCGACATTTGACAAATCCATCACCGCCAGTCAAGCCGCAAATCAACGCGCGCAGGTTCAGGGACAGCAAAAAGCACATGGCAGATACTTTGTAGAGAATGCACAAGCACCAGGAGTCTCTTCTCACCGGTCATGTCAAGTTCACCACACAGCATTGGATGATCCAACAACGGACAGTACATACGTACTTCATACATACATAAAGTACAACGACGATATCACATCACATACACCTACAGCCGCGGTACAGTAGTAGCAGCAGCAGCAGCGCAGCAACAGCAGCAGGCCCATGTACTCACGCCCAACCGACGGCTCAACACGTGGACGACCGAGCGCTTCGTCTCCCATCATCCATTCAAGTTACTTCGGCCCTGTCCTGTACGGACACCGTGCTGCTGTCTGGCGCACCCCAGCCAACGCCAACCTACCTACCCAGCCCAGCCGCCGCCCAGACGCCCGAGAGAGCCATCACCCATGCATGACCTGGTTTCCCGCTTTTGATATAACCGTCGTGTCGTGTCCGGCTAGTTCTCTCCCTCTTCTTCAACGGCCTCTCATCGGACAAGGAAATCCTGCACCTCCTCACCCAGAGGAACCATCCGTTTGTCGACTTGTCTCTCTGTCCTGTCGCTTGTTACGAGTCACACCCGCCTCACGAGCGCTAAGCAAACGGAGCCAACCACGACCAACCAACAGTTGACTCAAGGCATTAGAAAAAGCAACCAGCGATTCACCCGACGACCGGACTTTGTTTTTTTCAGTGCGGGCTCGCTACCAAACATCAACAAGAAAAAAAAACAAGTGTCAGCACCGCACCAGCTACAGTACTACGCCCAGGTTGGCACCGGACACAGCCCACTAAAAAAAAACCCACCGGTCGGGAAGCCGTCGCCTCGTGGACTGTACCCACCTAGGCTTACAGGACCAGAGAGTGCAGAGACTGAGGGGACCCGCCCGTGCTCGCTCCTGCTCCTGCCCTGCCCACCCACCTTCCAGTACTTCCACCATCCCACCTGCCTGCAATCCCACCCCGGTCTTAGAGGAAAGAGTCCCCCCGGCCCCCGGATCCGCCGCCACTGCAGTCCTTGTTCTTGAAGTACCTCCGTACCTACGTACCCAGCTGCTGTGCCACCACCGCCATCCACATCCACACCCACATCCACCTCCGAGGCATCCCTCTTTACTACTAGTACTCCTCCTCCTCCTCTTTTTACATACCCTTTTTCACCAACACCATACTGTACATCCCAACCAAAATAGTCGTTCGCTTTCACGTCCTTTCCGACATCTACGGCTTCGACCGTCCCCGGCCGACATCATGTCGCCCAATCTCAAGCCGCTGATCCTCCCGCAGCTGGTCCAAGAGCGCCGCAAGTGGGATATCCAACAAGTCAACGCTGAATGCGACCTCTCTTACGTCTACTACACAACAAACTCGTCTTCGTCCGATGTCGCCTCTCCCGTCACTCCGACTTTCTCTCCCAAGGGTCACTTTCGAATGTCGAGCTCGGCTTCCTCTCTCGACCTTCCTCCTCAACTGAACGAGAGTCCTGTTTCTCCCACCCAGTCCGTCCACCCCAAGGCGCCCATGCGACTATTGCCCGATGTGCAGGAGGAGCCTTTGGAACCCGAACATGAGGATGACAGCCCTGATCTCGAGGATCACTTTGGTCTCTACAGCTGCCTCTGTATGTCCCGTCCTTTTGGTTAGGTCGTTAGGAACCGTCCTCGACCTTTTTCCTGCTTCCCTACTGGTGCCCTTGGAGTTACTGACCTAATGCTTTCCCGTTTAGGCGACGAGCCCTGTGAGCACCGAGATAGTTCCGAAGATCTAATGTTCAACGGCAACCTTGTGAGCGACTACGACATCGACTACGACATGGGTTTCCTGAGTGACGGTGACGTCCCCCCGAAGCTCCCTCTCGAAAGAGGTCGGGTACCGACTCTCCTTTTGCTGGTCTCTCGTCACGCATCGGCTCGCGACTCCCTAGCATGTCACGATGGAGATCCAACAGCCGCGCGCGGGGCAACCCTATGCTCTCTCCCAGCACTGAGCTTAGCCTGGAGAGTGTCGTGCTATCTGGAGGCCCTTCGAGTCGTTCGTCGTCCATGTCTGCCCCGAGCCGACCTGGCCAGGACCGTATGCCGGAAAACACTGGCCTGCCTACACCTGCAGTGTCATATTATGGAAGCACCGAGAGCGTCAACCTGCCAACCACCCTGCCTGCGCCCATCGACATTGAGAAGGCGCAAGCCCACAAGGAGCGGTCGAGTTTGGAGCGAGAGCGTGGCCTGGCTACTACTCCTCTGCTTCCTCCTCTTATGACAAGCCCTCTCAGTGGACCCCCGCCCGAGTCGCCTCTTCAGTCACCCACCGTTGCGCCTCACTCGGCAACTGTCGACATGCCCTCACCGCTGCCGCCTTCGACACACTTCCCTCGACCGTCATTGAGCACCAAGCCGTCTGTCTCTTCGTTCCGACACTGCCCCAACAGCCCCGAGCTGCCGCTTCCTCTCCCATCGATTCTGCAAGAGCACGATGAGTGGTCGGACCGTCTGGGACACGCCAACTTTACCATCACGCCGCAACCGTACCAGCCCGATGCCGTGAACCTCGAAGCGCTCCGGCAATTGCGCCACGACTGGGATCTGGCCCGATGTAACTACACCAAGCACCTGGTCCGAACGGGCGAGAATTACGGCGAGACGAGCAAGATCTACGCATTGACCGAGGCCAAGTGGGCGGACCTCGAGAAGCGATGGAGGACAATGCACGACAATCTCATGGAGCAGATTGTGGAAGCTACCAGCTCGGCACCTTCATCGACAAGTTCCGACCGAAGCCGAAGCCGTGGTCGCGGACGGGCACGAGCCAGCAGCGGCGGAGCTGCCCTCCTCGGACGACCTCCCACGGACGACGTCTTTGCGGGAATGCAGTGGCGACGGCTCGAGGACGGACTTCCCAGTGCAATTCCACGACTGGTTGACGCAGATGGCAAGTTCCCGGCGCGAGGCGACGAGGACATTGTAGGACCCATGCAACGAGACGAAGTGATGCTACGGACGCACAGCGAAGAGCGCAAGGGAGCACGATTCTGGAAGAATCTGGCCGGCAAGGTCGGACTCCGAAAGTAATGGATTCGCCTGATGAGGCGATGCGATGCGATGCGAAACTCGAAGACCAACGATAATACCTATTCACGACCTTGATGCGATGACGACTAGACAAAACTAGAAGTCATGGAACGACACGGCCAGCTATCATGGGGTTTGCTGGGCATTTCTATTTCTCTCTTGTTCCTTTTTTCTTTCTGCTCTTCTTTACTTGCGGAGATACCCCGACTCATGTCACTCCTTTTTTCTTTTTGGGATGATTCCCTGTATAGCCACGACGGCAACTCGCAAACCCCTCGCGTTCTGTACTGCGCTGAGCAGAGCAGACAGACGTGTGCACATTAGTTATTATTGGTTATTGTCTACTCTAGACCTGTACATAAATGGATGGATGGACGGGAAGGGACTGGATTGGAGGGGCGTTGCCAGGAACATTTGTTTTGCAGTTGAAAAAGTCAAAAAGCTTAGATCAGGAGGGAGGGAGGCGAAAAAGGGACAGAGCGATATGAGCCTGTCCCTGGAGTTTGTACTACTTTCTTTGGTTTGGTTGATTTCACCCTCTTGAAGGGTGCATGGTACACACACCATGCACGACATACAGGTTCAGATGCAGACACAAAGAGACAAACAGTTGAGTTATCCGTCGACAATGGATGGCAAATGCAGATAATGGACCTGGCCAGGGATGGATGATTGGATGAGCATCTCTGGCAGGTTGGGCAAAACAGGACAAAGAGGGGAAGCCAGAGACGAGCATGACATGACACAGGGGGGGTTTGTACAATCATGTGTATCGAAGAGGAATGTGTCTGTGCCTCTCTAATGGCTTGGTGGAGGGTGTAGGAGAAGCCCTCGGACCCTGAAGAGGAGTCGAGGAGCAATGAAGTAAAAGAATAAAAACGTTGAACAAACAAGCTGTTCCTTGGTGTTGGTCATGTTGCTCAATGGTGTTTACTGAATGTTTCGATCGACAAAGAACGTTTCGTCGATCAGACCACCTTTTTTCCGCTGACAGGATGCAGTGAAGCCATCACCCTTGAAAAGCCAGAGACGGTTGATCCAAGCGAGGCAGAAGGGTTTAGAGCGTCGCACTGCCTGACGCCGCGATACGATATGATGCGACTCCTCGCTGAGCGGGCGTCGCCTCACCAACATCCAATCCAACACGACGTGAACCTTTCAGGGCTGAAGAACGTAAACCATGACGATAGAGGCTTGGCCTTCCCCTCCCCGCGTACGGGTAACATACGCGTCGGAGAGTAGACGCCACCGCGTTTGAAGACCGACATGAAAGGGACGAGCCATTGGACATGAAACCACAACACACAAAAGGCTGCTTGCATAGTGTGTGTGTGGCACCAGCACTTTGTTTAATGGAAGGATGAGCCGGGCTGGTTTTAGCCTTGACAGATCTGAATATGTCGTCGCCCGTGGTGGTGGTTGGAAGTACAAACGGGAGGATGCATTCGGGGAAGAAAGAGGGAGGCCAATGCTGTCTCGGAGTTGTTGACAGTCCTCGGTGGGGGTGGTGTCTCTCGTATTCTGTTGTTTTCAGTATGCATACACGACTGAGGAGTATCTTACGCGTCTTGCTCTTGGATAGACTGATTGATGGAGAGTGAAGCTTCTATATGTGTCACCTGTCGCTGTGCCAGGACGAGTTGTACAGCGAGGATAGGCCCCCGTTTGACCAAGTCGCGGGGTTGACGCGGGACAGGACTAGGTGGACCCTGTGCACCTTTGACAGACTATTGTGTATACTTCTGGTTTATATAGACGGGACGAGTTGAAGTTGGCTGTGCCTGTCGTGTATACTCGGGTATGCTATGTAGTGTATGCAGACAGATGTATAAGGCTAGGATACTGTTGATCATGACTATGCTTGGGCAGGACTTGATCACTCTGTGTTAAGCTTAACGGGTATTGTCGATCACATGTAGATCTCATACCATATAACCGCAATACATGAGTTTCCTTTCCACGGGCATACCACCACTTGCTCTCAAATGTTCGAGTACATAGAGTTATCTTGCCCCACCTGTTTACTCGATTGACACATCGTAGAGACAATGACTTGGACGCAAGCCTTATTGTCAAAGGCTTATTCGTCATTCATCCAGTGATGATCTAAGACTGAGGAAGCACATGTGAGACTGCCGCTGGAAATGACGTGCACTACTTGATCCGATTTTGGCATTACGTCTAAGACACAGAGTGAGGACATTTGTTCCATCTCTGTCTTCAAGTCTTTCAGCCCTGTTTGAGGTTTCAAGGACCTAGAATAAAAGAGCGACATGGGGTACTTTCGAAATACTGGTTAATGATGCGCATCGAGAGTCTGTGAGTGCCGAGGACGGCACGGCACGAGGTTACTTGTACGGCCAAACATTAGTCATCTCTGTGTTCATAGGCCCCGGACCTAATCTTCTATTGAGTCTTCAAGGCTTGTCTTGGCATCTCTCTGGTCGTTGTCAATCCATATCTCTATAGGAGAGGCGGTTTGTTGTCCTGGTATCTTGAACGACGCCGCCTCTGTAAAACATCCAGCGTCGAAAGATAATCAACAACTACCTTGAAGCCATACTGGAGTTTGGTCGCTAATGCACGATATATAACATCACAAATAGCTGTTTTCAAATTGTCTATTGTCTACCAAGGATGCCAACTCGACGCACATTCTTAGCCCCGATGCCCTCGACCACTCTGAGAAAAGCTCTGGAGTCGTCCACCACTCTGGAAAGAATATCGAATCAGACGAAGCCCGCACAATAGACGTCTCGACATGTTCTCCTCTTAGAGGAACGCGCCCGTCTGGCGCGGTAAGAAGGGAGTGGGCGGCTGCGAGGGGGAGTTCCGAGCAGCTCAGGGATTTCCGGAAGAGGTCATGGGCAAGAAGGAGCTCCTCAGTTTCGGCCTCTGTTGGACCGTCGTCCATCTCTGTCGAGTCTTGTAAGGGCCCCGGTGCGTCCTTGGCCCATTCGCGAATACAGCGCCGGGCCCGTTTACGACCATGACATCCATGGTTGTAGGTAGGGATTCGTCCGGTCGTACCGCCTCATGAACGGCGACATGGGCAGACTCAAGCTCCCTGCTGGTCTCGACTCCGATGGCATCGCCCTTGCACACGGGCGATCTGGAGTCGCCTTCAGAGGCCATGGGGAGGGTCGACGTGGGTCTTTCGGGACGCTCCGCCAACGGTTTTGGAACAGCTCGGTTCATGGCCTTGGAGGCGCGAAACCGATCAAGACGGATCCAACCTGAGTCGCCCCGTTCACGTCGCCAAAGACGCCCAGACGGCTCCTAAGAACAGCCTTGTGGACGAAAGGCTCTCAGACGCGGAACTCCCGGTGTCAACACTCTACTCCTCATGTCTCCGCGACGCCCAGCTTCCACACCCCAAAGCTCCCCCCAGGGGACAACACTCGGAGATTCCGTTCCCCTCAAATCGGCTTTACTCCTGCTGAGTACACAAACATTGGCGACACTCGTTAATACTCTGCTGCAAACTCCTAATATCACCGGCTTCAGCGCGGTTAAGGACCGCACGGGATTCCAGACCCCAGAGCTCCCCGCGGGGAGAACACTCTGCTATTCGGCTCTCACGACGGACTCACTATGGTCAACCATACCAATATTCGTGGAACGCCTGGTCTCAATACTCTTCTCAACACTCCAGACGTGACTGATCTCGGCAAAGTGCCAACCGAACTCCCGCCCTTGAGACGCCCAAGGTCATTGGAGCTGACGACACCCTGATTGTATCCTGGGACGACTTGCCAGAGACTACTCCCACCCAGAAGGCCAAGCCTGCTCCTGGCTGCTCCTGTACAGAGGACCGCTGGCCACCAGATTGATGGCGCCATTACTGAGTCTCCCATGCCTGGATCCTTGTTCATCACTCAAGAATGGAAACCAATCATGGATTCTGGAGACGATGCTTGTGTATGTTAGCTGGGCCGCATTACCTACTGCCGAGTCATTTGTAGACGCAAGGTAGACATCACAAACCATCATAAGATAAAGAGATTCAAGGCATGGCATCAAACATGTCATTTCCATACACGAGCCTCCCGGCTCTCCCAGTCCAACACTATCAATCGTCTTTCCTCGACGAGATATCCCAAGAACCAAAAAACAAAGCAACAACAAACAGCAACCGACCGACACAAAAACCAACTCAGACACAACTCAGACAACAATCACAAAACCCCAACTGTGGTATCTTGCGCGACCACCAACGCCGCGCCCAAAAAATGTTTTTCCCCCAACGCCCCAAAGAATGCAGTCATACACATTGAATTATCTCCTCCCTAGGAGGATCGGAAGCCATGCTCCCCCCCTTCCCCCCTCTCGTTGCCATTGTCTAAAAAACACCACGCTCCCTCACGACTGAGAGCGGGTTCGAGCCCGCGTCACCCGCTGGGGCTTGACGGGCGTGCCGTTGCCCGCCATGCCCAGATCTTCAGCGGCCTTGACGGCACGCTTCTTCTGGGCAGTGGACTTGGGCTTGGCAACGCCCGTCTTCCCCTGCGTCACCTTGGCCTTGGTAGGCCGTCCGCCCTTCTTGGGCTTCGCCTCCTGGACGCTCTCCAGGGGCTCCCTCCACCCCACCGACTTCTTGCCCTTGCAGGCACTTGACTCACTAGACGCCCGGCTCGCGTCCGAGTCATCCTCGCCCTTGGTCTCTGCGTGCTTAGCCAGGACCTGGGCGGGATACTCGGCGCTCCCCTTGTTCCTCTTGGTGTTGAGGCGCGTCTGGTGGGTCAAGTCCTGCTGCTCGCTGCGCACGCTCGAGTTCAGGACAGCGCCGCCGTTGCGGCCAGCGCCAGACCGATTCAGCTTGATCGGAGTTGGGATGGACGACTTGGGAGCACCGCTGGTCTGCTCCCGCGACCGAAGTCGCGTCGATCGCCGTGTGACTGGGCCCTCGGCCTCAGCCACCTCCGTCTGCTTCTCAACAGTCTCCGTCACCTCTGCTGTCGCCTCTTCAGCATCGGCTGGGAGATCTGTCATCTCGATTGCCAGGTCTGTCTTCTGGCGGGTAGTCTTTGTGCGGCGAGCTCGCTTAGGCGTAGTCTGCTTGGGCTCCTCCTTGCTGGGCTTGACCTTCTTGGCGGGTGACTGCACTTCACCACTGTCATCGTCGTGCTTGCGCTTGTTCTTCTGTGGGCTCCCCCTGTTAGGGCTTCGTGCTTCCAGAGGCTGTCGCTTCGCAATCGGCGCCATGGGAGATCCAGTCTCGGTAGTGGTAGTGGCGATACTCTGGCGGGAGCGCTTGATGAACTCTCGCATGTACTCACGGCCAGGGCTATCGTAGTCATGGCGGCGCGTGTGCGCTGTCTGGGCAGGTGCTGCCTCTTCCCCAGGCGTAGTGTCAGGAGTCGTCTTGACTTGGGGAGCATCATCGAATTGGGCTGTGGCCTCGGCGGGAGTAGCCTCAGTGGGAGCAGTCTCAGCGGGAGTGGTCTCAAGAGGAGCGATTTCGACAGGAGTCACGTCGGTATGAGCAGTTCGAGCAGGAGTGGTGGCCGGTAAATCATCCCAAGAGACAACAAGGGTCTCATCAGCTCCTGTTACCTTCGGGGTCTCGACAGGAATCACATCGGCGGGAGCATCCTGAGCCGGAGTGGTCGCTGGCAAGTCGTCCCAAGAGACGACAAGAGTCTCATCTACACCCGTGACCTTAGGTGTCTCAAGACCAGGAGTGTAGTTGGCGGTAGTTGTGATGCCAAGGCCAGTAATATTAGGAGTCCTGAGGAGCGTGTTCACACCAGGGGAACCGCGGATACCTGTATTATCGGCAGGGGTAAAGCCGTTCGCGGGGGAACAGAAGAGCAGAGTGTTCTCCGCTGGAGGGAGCTCTGGAGTGCGGAAGTCAGGCGTATCAGAGACGTTATTGACAGCACCAAAGGTGGTAACATTAGGGGTCTTGAGCAGACTATCCATAGCGAAAGTTCCACTGACATCCGTGTTCCGGGCGGGAGTAAACCCGCACTGGGGAGAACGGAAGAGCAGAGTGTTCTCCGCTGGAGGGAGCTCTGGTGTGTGGAAGTGAGTAGCAGTCGAAACGTTCGGAGTCTCAATCACACTATCGATAGTCGGAGCCTTGTCAATGGCGGGGGACTTGAAGGTAATTCTCGGGGAGGAAGAAATGGAGGGCGACA
Organism: Fusarium solani; assembly: GCF_023522795.1. NCBI lineage: Eukaryota > Fungi > Ascomycota > Sordariomycetes > Hypocreales > Nectriaceae > Fusarium > Fusarium solani. The sequence continues at coordinate 6,057,889 of NW_027072157.1, forward strand.
TGGAAAACTGAGATCCGTCGAATCCTTGGCTCGCAGGGAACATGTGGACGTACTCAGCCGATAGCTTAAATCTGACAAAGAGTCTGCCGTTCTGCTGAGTGACAACAACCTTAGCGTGGCCCTGGCATCTGTCATCGGCCATACGAGAAAGAGAGTAGACGGAAGCGGGAGGTGAAGAGACATGAGTCCCGAAAATATCAGGGTTCTGGCGCATGTCGATGTTCACAACGCCGTGCTCAATCGTGGCGGTAGGGGTGGGATGAGTGTTGGGAGCTTGCTCAGCCTCATCGGCGGCATCGGTGTCGGCGTGGGTTAGCTCGACAGTAGCATCCTCTTGAACGGGCTCAGAGACAGTGTCAACGTCCATTGTGGGCTCAGACTCGGTAACCTCTTCGACGACGCTAAGTTCGACGGCGGGAGCAACATCAAGGGTAGACTCGGGTTCAGTGACCTCTTCAACAACGCTGAGTTCAGCGGCGGTAACAATGTCCATGGTAGTCTCAGGCTCGGAAGCTTCCTCGACGACGCCAAGTTGAGCAGCATCAATGTCGATAGGAGTGGACTTGGCGGGGGTAGAGGTGACGGAGTCAAACAAGGAGCCAATCGAGATGTCATCGCGGAAGATATCCTGCTCTTGGAATCGAACCTTCTGGGGGGAGGAAGAAGCGCGGCGGGCCTTATCCTTGAGGTACTTGCGGAGGAGGGGCTCACTCTGGCGTCGGCGGGCCTTGTTGACGTTCTTAATACGCTTGGGCTCGCTGGCCTGAACAGAGGTGTTCATCCAAGAGATGGAAGAGTTGAAAGATGGTGAAACAGTACCAAAGTCAAAGGAAGCGGGCTCGGCAGATCGAGGAGTAAGTTCGAACTGAGGCAGCTGAGGAGTAGTAGGAGGAAGGAGAGCGGCCAGGCCGATGGGGCTGTCGGTCTGGATGGGAGTAGCGGGCGCTCGCATAGGACGCACGGGGCTGAAGGCCTGAGGAGTGGAGGGATCACGTCGGCTCCATCGAGAGGGGGTGGGAGCGACAGGTCGGGCGTGAGTGAGATGCTCAATTGAGTCATCCTCGAAGGTGTCGGCGGATCGGGTGAGAGGAGTAGAATCGATACCGCGAGGAGTAATAGCAGGCTTCGCAGGGTTTGGCGATTGCTGAATGGGGGTAGAAGGAGCCGAATCGGACTTGGTAGGAGATGGAGAGACCTTGGGACTCGAGCCAGGAACAAGCTTGTAGACGCTGTTCGTGAGAAGGCGCATGCTCTTCTTGATTGGGCTGGTGAGTCTGGCAATTCGCTTCTGTGGCGATCGCGCTTCGGCGTGGATAACGGGTCGGAGGATGGCTGTGGGAGTGGGTGGTTCGGTGTAGTCGGTGACATCGGACAATCTGGGTCCGGCAGAAACAGGCTTGCGAACGTTGCGCTGAGTCTGGCGCATGGTGTAAAGAGCCTCGGCGATGGATGCCGTCTTGAGGCTGACCTGGCCGTCGCCGTTGATCATAGCTCGTTCGATAATAGGAAGGAGTTGGTGGTAGACGCCAAGCTTGTTACCTCCGTTGGGAACAAGTGACACAGGCACATCGATAGTGTCGGCCCCGGCGTATCGCTTCATGGGCACGGCCTGGACAAGTTCACCGCGTCGGGCTGCAATCTTGTCTGCAAGGTGGGTTTCGGTGGATGTGGTCATGTAGTAGTTGGTAACGTCAACTAAAAAGTCAGTGAGTGAATCAGTGGCAGAAACGGCAGACATACCCTTGGCGAGCATCCAAATGTTAGCTACTTCAGCCTCAGAGCAAGCTTGTCCCTCGAAATCAATGTCTCCCTCAACAGGCTTGAAGTCCACACTTCGACGTCGAATGCGTCGCGACTCTTCCTCGAGAGTAAACTCATCGGCAGCCGGCTCAGGCTCGGGCGCGGGGGTCTTGAAGGTCTTTGTGACAACGGAGTCGAGGTGGCGGCGTCGGGTGCAGAGACCGACTCGCTTCATGATCTGGCCGGTTTGACCAGTCGAGGCATGGCGCTGGATCGGGATGCGAGACCAGGCTGGAAGTCGAGAAATGGGTGTAGGGGCGGCGAGATCTGTGCTCCATGACCTGCAATCGCGTTAGCTATCTCGTGCGTGGCGCAACAACATTGTGCGCAAGCCTACATGTTGGTGGCTTCTGTGCCGGTCTGGGCATTGGAGAAGAAGGGGATGAAGGAGGTTGAGACGGGTTGACTTGGAGTAAATGTTAGTACACAATAGGAGCTTCAATAGACAAGGTTGACAAGAAGAACAAAGAACTCACATCTTCATGGGCGATTGCCCGAACCCCCATTTGGGGAGATCCGCGGCCGCCATCGCGAAGGATGTGCAGCGCGGGAACGAGAGAAAGTAAACAAACCGCCCAACACGGCGGGGCAACGATCAAAGAGTCGGCGAGAAATCGGTTAAAGACGAAGCTTAAATGAAGCTCGAAATTGTAAAAGAAAAGTCAGTGACTCGAAGATCGTGAAGCACAAAAGCGTGTGTGTGCGAAGAAGAGAGAAAAGTTCGGGTACGAATTGCGCGGGAAGATTGTTTGGTGGAGAGTGTGTTGTGTGTTTGTAGAGGTTGCGGGGATTTGGGAGTGTGGGCGGGTACGCTTCTGCCAGACGCGTCGAGGTGTGGTGCCAAACAACCGCGCGGGTCACGTGGGGCGCACCCTTTTGGACTCCACTCTGCACAACGCGCGATGGTCGCCAGTGATGGCCGCCGACAGGGGATGCAGTGAGGGGTCAGGTTTATTCAAATCGACGCGCTGCTCTATTGTCGAAATTTACTGGTTCAGGAACGTCTGTTTATTTCTCGACTCAATGAGGCCCACGTCGCAAAGTCCCGTTGGATCAAGGACGTTTAACGAACAATGAGGCACTACCAGTTGGCGTCAAGCTCGGAGCGCATGTAAAATCGCTAGAATAGCGCCCCCAGAACCAATCGCTTAAGCCTAATTAGACCTGTACTGAAACTCTGCCGATCAGCCACTTTACTGGCAATTCCCGAGCGGCCTGGCATGGAAGGCCCCCGTTCTTGGTCTTCAGGGATCCTGGCCTCACCGATGTTTGCTGGTGGTGCGATGATTGTCTGGCAGTAAATGAATGGGAATTTGAGGCATGCGATGCGACATTGGGCTATATACGGAACATCTTTTTATTGCAGTTTCTGTTCAAGTTTCGAGAAGCATTCATCAAGGAACTCCGGCTGCATCAGATGTCCAAATTGAAGTTTGGGCACGCAGGTCTAGAAACTAACAAGACACCAGTACCACTGCATCAGTTCTATCCTCCTCAAAGAACAGCGAAGTACGCAATTAAAATAATCATACAGCATACAAAATCTCTTCTACTGTTACCCTACAGCTTCAATGCTTATTGCTACAAAAATTTGACATCCCTTTGCTCTGCACATTAGCAGCATTCGTCAACTGGCCAAGGTACCTTGTTGACTCTGGTTCATTTCTGAACCCGCCCGCCAGGCAATCACACATCTCAAGCTTAGTCATCCAGATAGCTCCCCATTTCGGCAAGGAGGGGTCCCGCCCCGCCACCCGGTCGCTTGAGCCGCGTGCGACCAAACGTCATCCCTCCAGGCGGCCATCTCCAGACACCCAAACCCAACCTCAAAAGCGACCTCTCCTCCAACGAATACGAAAAAAAACCCTCGTCGAACCGAACAATCCTCTCCAGTGAACAACATGAACCGTCTCTTTGGCTCAAAGCCCACGGGCCCGAAGCCCAGCCTCAACGGCGCCATCACCAACCTCGACACGCGCATCGCAAGCCTCGACACAAAGGTCAAGGCCCTCAACGGCGAACTGGCCGCCTACCAAGAGAAGCTATCGCGCATGCGCGAAGGACCGGGAAAGCAAGCCATCAAGCAAAAGGCGCTCAAGGTGCTCCAGCGGCGCAAGGCGTACGAGGGCGAGAAGGAGAACCTCGAGAGCCAGGTGTGGAACATGGAGCAGGCGCAGAACATGCAGGACAACCTCAAGAACGTTATGACGCAGGTCGACGCCATGAAGACGACCAACAAGGAGTTGCGGAAGCAGTACGGAAAGATTGACATTGACAAGATTGAGAGGCTGCAGGATGAGATGGCCGATCTGATGGATGTTGGTAACGAGATTCAGGATAGTCTGGCGAGGAGTTATGACATTCCCGACGAGGTGGATGAGAGTGAGCTGGATGCTGAGCTCGAGGCTTTGGGTATGGAGGTTGAGCTGGAGCAAGAGATGGGTGGTGCTGTGCCTGGTTTCCTGCAGGACGAGGTTGTGCCAGAGTTTGTTGATGAGCCTCCTCAGACGGAAGACAAGGTGAAGCAGGTTGCGGGTTGATAGACGCTACGACACTGGATGATATATGAGGATAGCATCACATGTATCCAGGCGGATTCCTTTTGCTACAGGCGTTGGTTGGATAAGGAGGGTCTCGCTCGCACAAGCATACCATTTTCACCATGGTGTCAACCCGCATTTTGACTCCAATATGTTTTTTTCTCTTTTTCTTCTCCATCCATCGCTGTATTGTGGTCCTACAAGAATCCTCTATAAGCACATGATATATAATTGTCGTACACTCTGAATTCCAAAAGTACGCCGCCTCCTCTGTGATCGAGTTGGTGGTACAAGTTCATATTCCAGAAATTCCGAGAAACCGCCCCCATTTGCTTGCTATTCCGCGATGCAACCAAAACAACAAAAAACTCCCTGCTCAAATGAATGCTGCTTTCCATGGAAACGAAAGATTTGAATGGCATCGCCTAGTGTCCTTTAGTCGACTGTTGCAAAGAATCGCACAGCTTCCTCCAGTTCTGGGTCCTTGTTACAGAAATCCCATCCCACGATGACGGGGGCTTGGCTGCAGCAGATGATCTTGCGGGCGTCAAACTGAAGCTTGAAGACGCGCGCTGGTGAGTTCTCTGCTGCTGCGATGTGCGGGTGATGATGGCCCGGGGGCAGGATGTTTTGGGCCATGTTCTGAGGTTGGGCCGGCATGGCCGGTTGTACAGGCGGTGCGCCTGGAGCCTGTGCGAGGGTCACGACAGGAGGGTGTACAACCTGTCCTCCCAAGGGAGGGTTGACCGGCATACCGGGGACAGCGACGGCAGCACGCGGGGTTCGTGGGTGACCAGCTCCGTTGCCATCTCCAGAGCCCCCTTGGCTTGATTGTTGCCGCGGTGGCATCTGACTGAGTTGGAGAGCAGCCAGAGCCTCTGTCACCACTGCCCTCAACTGCGCTCTGGCCAGCGGTGAAGTTTGGCGCTCGATGGCTGATTGCAAGTGAGAGTGGTGAGCCAGAGTGACCGGGTACGTCTTAAGCACTCGCTGTAACGCGGCCGGTCCATGAGGTACGGTCTGATCGATAAGTGCCTCGTATGAGGCCGATGTTCGCTGGTTGTCCCCATGGTGATCTCTAAGCATCATGGGCCCCGTTGATGAACCACTCGCAGGCGGAGAGCGAGGCCCATTTGCCTGGTTCGTAGGCCGGCCATGCGCAGTTCCAGCCCTCGCCGCCGCCAGGTTAGACGCCGCCGCGACGGCGTCACGCTGAGCAGCAGCAGCCGCCTCCTCCTGTCGCAGGTGATGAGCAGGCTTCCAGACACCCTCCTTGTCGCGCCTCCAGACGATGATGCTCTGGTCATAGGAGCCGGACACGATGCGGCCATACTTCCTACCACCACCACCGCCAGGGGGGAGCTTAGCCCCAAATGCCTGGACATCCTGGGGTCGCGAGCTGCCTGCATTCGCCCGACGATCTCTCCGACGTCTTCGCTCCAGGTTGTGGTCGATCTCTCCAGCTTCAAACGCCCTGAAGTACTCGGCATCCACCGCCTTGGCCTCTGCCTCGTCCTCAACTTTGCTGTATGGTAGATCTCCAAACCCAGCCTGGACGGTGCGAACCAGGTGGGCGTGTCCTCGGAGCTGGGCAACCCTCAGCCCAGTGGGCGCGTCAAAGATACAGACCTCGTAGTCGCTACTGCCGCTGACGATTCTGCGCCCATCGAATTCGACACAGGCGATGCCCTTCTCGTGCGCTGGGATCGTCTGGGTGCAGACCTGCTCGGGCCAGTTCCATACCTTGATGTGCCTATCTCCGGAAACGGAAACAATGGTCCGATCACGAACCTGGATAGCATTTACGGCAGCACTGTGCCCATCCAAACGACCAATCATGGAAAACGCGGGTCTGATGGGCAGCTCTTGTGACAGGTCGGGCTCGTAGCCGTACCGTCGCAGGTTGGTCGGCACAGGACTCACCAGATCGTGTCCACCATATCCCAGATCCCCATGGCGCAGAGGATGTCTATTAAAGATCTTGATGGTCTTGTCTTTCGACGAGGTGACGAGAATGCGCTTATCGAAGCGCACGTTGAGCACAGACTCATGGTGAGCTCTGGTCAGCTTTTGAACCAACTCGCCAGTAGAAAACTTCCAAATGAAAACGTTAGAATCACTGCTTCCAGAAACAAGGAGATCCTCTTGGGGATCAGCATCAAACTGGAGGCAGAGCACAGATCCCACATGGCCGGTCAGCGGTGGTCGGACCAGTCGTCGTGTGTGTACATCCCATATTCTCATAGTTTGATCCCTGCTACCGCTCACAAGGAAGTTTCTGTCGAACTGAAGCGTGTAGACACACTCTTGGTGTCCTTCCTCGGGAAAGTTCGGATGGGGGAACTGAAGAGTAGTAAACTTTCCCAGCTCCCAGTTCGACTCGAGTCTGCGACGCATAGCGTACAGGTACCGCCAGTTAATGCGATATCGGTTTCTGCTGACATCCCAGGTATAGAGATTAGATGGCGGCAGCATATTGGATGCATCGGCGGCTGACATGGGTGGTATCGAGAACTCGGTGTCGCCGCTTGGCTCCTTACGCTTTCCTCTCGTATCTGATGATGAAGAAGATGTCCGGTCCAGGCTCGGGATCCTAGTGCCATCAAGGTCCATCTCTCCCATGGGGACAACCGCAGGCCGGCTCGACGAGAATGACGACGTTGGACTCCCAAACATGCTTCCTGCAGTCGAGCTATCGTTAGGGCCGGGTGTACGGTCGCTATCGGTCATCTCGAGGTCTTCATCGCTATTCACAACGGCGCGGATCTTATTGGGATGCGCGTCCTGCATCGACTGGAGACGGTTGAGTTGGCGGATCGAATAGTTGAGGCCATTGTTGACTTTGGCTTCGCAGGCAGCGATCTCGGAGTTAATGGTCTTCCACCCTTCCATATAGTAAAGGCGCTCCCATAGCTTCCGGTCCAAAGCCAGCTCATACCAGGCCCGGCATGTCTGGGTCACGGCAACTAGAGAAACAGGATCGAGGCAGCCGAGGATCTTGAGGCAGATTTCGGCGGGAAGATACTGGATAAAGTCGATGTAGAGTCTCGGGTTTAAACGGTGGACGATCTCGGCGATGACGGACGTGGGGAGGTTATCGAGGAGAGCCATGGTCAACTCTGTAGATATGTCAGCAACTCAAGTCGACGAACGAGTCGAACGGCGATCAGTACCAGTCTTGACCTGAAGCGGAAGAAGCGACGAGTTTGCGACTAGCCATGCGCTCAGGTCGGAGGGAGACCGTAAGGAAGCGAGAGCAGACGAGAGATCTTGATTGACGGTCGGCGTGAGAGGATCTTCGGAGTAACCCTCGTCGGGCTGGTGGGCGGGAGAAAAGGGATCCATGGAGGACAAGGACTCCTTCTTGGTCATGGTTACGAGGCTCGAAGCCCCTGTCGACGAAGCAGAGCCCCAAGCGGGAGACCTGAGGGGAACCAAGACGGGTTTAGAGCGCGAGAGTCAGCGCCGGGTGCAAAGATGCGCGTGTGTCGTCGGGGATGGGGCTGGCTCAAAGGGTTGGGGGAGATCGGTTCGTTCGGTGGGAGGACGAAGCGGTGCCACAACAGGACGCGCGGAAAGCGAAAGCAGCGCGACGCAAGAGATCAAGCGCAGAGTAACCGATGTATGGAACAGGACGGAAAAGTATGCACACGGATATGTACGGGAAAAAGGGACGAGGAGGAGGATGCTTGAACGTGCGGACGCGAGCAGTGTTGGATGGAATGGAATGTTGGAGACGATGACCACCACGGGATGAATGTGACGGCGGTGGAGGTGGTTTCAGGCTCCACTCATTCACTCACTGCAAAAGCGCATTGGATTGATCGACCGAATCAATTTGATTGTTTCTCTGCCGGCCGATACGGGCGCGGCTGTTTCTGGCCCTTCACAGTTTAGCGCCAAACCCTCAGCTGTGGCTGCCCCATAGCGGCAGTCGACGCAGGGCCAGCCCCCTAGAGGTCAGGGGGGATTAGGCTTCTGGAGTCGGCCTGCTGCAGCCTTACAGAGGACGACTGCGAGTCATTGTCCGTGTTGACAGGCTGCGGATGAATGGAAATCGGCATCATTAGTGCCAGAAGCAATGAATTAATTGAAACTATTGGCCATTAATGAATCAATTTCCATGCTCTAGCTTTCTTTAAACCTGTCTGTCAATCCGTGCGCAGACGATGCGGCTTAAACGTCGAGGTGGCAGCCGTCAACTGGGGTGCAGCAGCCGATGGATGGACAGACGGGACGGGAGGCGTCGGGTCAGCAAAGGCCCAGGCGGGGCGAGATCTGAGTCTCGGGTAGGAGGACATGGACCATGAACAGTACAAGGACTTTAATTGACACCTCGTCTTTGTCATTGTATTTGTGAGCCGGGTCAAGAGTGGTCCCCTGATCAGTGAATTTAGCAGATTTTAGGTTCTTTTTTGCCTTGCTTGCGTTATCCATTGCGCGACCTTGGGCCGAGGTCGCGTGACCTCAATTTTACGCAAAGAAATTGATCAACTTGGCAAATGTGCGCCTCAATGTTAGCAAGCAGCCACTTGACACCTGCTCAACATTGCTCCATACAGCAAAAAAGATTGAAAATTAGTATTTAATAATACAGCGTCTAGGGTAACACAGACATCCCTCAGAATGTCATATTAAAATCATCCATATCCCACGGAAAATCCTGAAGCACCGTGTCCCAGTCCGGCGGTAAGTGATGTTCTCCTTCAATATGATGCTGCATCTGTTCAGGCACATCTCCGCCGCCAGCGACAGTGGTTTGCTGACGACCATCTCCCTTCTCCGATACCCCTTGCGGCTCCCCTTCTACCTCTGCGCCATCATTCTGCATCATCATCATGGCCCTCTCCCTCAGAGTGGTGAGAACCGTCCACATTAAGCCTCTGTGAGCACCCGTCTCCCCCCTGTTAACAGTCGCTAGATGCTTTTCAACCGCTTCAAACGCCCTTGATGCGTTTGGCCCTCTTGGGCAAGCGCATAGATGCCTCAGGATGTAGAAGATCATGTGGTACTGCGGGAACGCGCGAGTGATCCAGTGATAAGGCGAGAGATCCTCGACATCCCACATGCTGTTGCACTGCTCCAGCACACTCAGGGCCTCGAGCAGGTTGTTCTCCGTGGCCCAGAAGTTTCGGTCGTCGGGCTGGTGTAGGCTCTGCCACTGTCGACGACTGACAATGTCGAGCTTCTGCACGAGGAAGCGGGCAATTACGACTGTCATCATCTGCTCTGGGATGAGGGGGTTGCAGCCTTGTAGTATCTCGTGGGCTCGGACACTGGCTTCTTTGACCACCGCGGCACGCACCTCCTCTCCTGGCGTTACTTCTGTGGACCAGCCCATCTGAAATAATCGTCCCCATGCTCGTGCTATCTGGATGTTGACCAAGGATAGGGTCATGCGCGTCCAGCCCGGTCTTGACTCAGGAAGCTCCTTCATCTCAGGGGAGAGATCACTATCGTGGAGGTTTCGTGGTTGGTCAACCGAGTGCAGTGGGTTAGGTCCTGATGGATTCTGGAGGCCATAGTCCTCGCCTCCTCTTCCGTCTCGTTCTAGGAAGTGCCACCACAATCGCCGGCGGATCTCAGACTCGAACGGGGACAACCCGAGTTTCCGGCCGTCTCGGTGAAGACCCATAGATTGCGCCGCTCGGAGGGCAAGGCCATTCATTATCCAAACTGCTCGGCCCGAGTTGTTGACTCGCATGGCTGCCTGTTATTTCGTTAATATCAATCAAGTGGTTGCGGTATTGGCACTCACCAAGTAGACTGCAAGGGCCTGCAACAGAGGAATGGTTGGATTTTCCAAAAAGTCCGTCTCGGCAAGAGCTTGTTCTAGGCCTGCCTTGTAACGATGGAGAGCTGTTTGCCTATCCTCCCCCAAGAAGGCCTCTACCACATCTCGGTCAAGAGCGGTGGCCGAAGCGTAATAGATGGCAAAGCAGACGCCCAGGTTCTCGGCCGACGCCTTGGAAGGATCCTGCAGCACTGTATAGATTCGCACCTCGGTGGTTGGAACATGCATGATCTTGGTGCAGGGGTCAACACTTTCCACAAACATCTTCCAGAGCTTCATGGCGAGTGCCCTTGGAGGATGGAAGCTGGCAAGAGGTACTGTGGAGGATGTGTTTGAAAGAAGGCCCATGGGGTTGAATGGTGAAGCAAATGAGCTACTCGGGGGAGACTCGCTCCTGGGTGTGGCCAAAGCTGTCCGTACATCGTGTTCCTGAACATGTTAGAGGATGTGTGAGTGATTGAGATTGGCTTCACACCTGTTCGATAACACGAGAGAAGAGAACTTCATTCACATAGTGACTAACTCGGCCTTTGCTCAACAAAAGACCCTCACGGCGGCTCTGCTCTGTGGTTTCTGAGGCTGGTGAATTCCCCGGTCTCGCAGGGAGCGCTGTTGATGGAGTTGGTAGTGGTACTTGTGGAGAAGCTATCTGACCAGACTTGAAGGCCTCGATGGTCTTTTCCATCTCGGATATACGCGTGGCGACATCGCTGATGGTGGTCTTGCGCGTCCGGCGTATCACGTCTTGCACGGGAGGATACGAACACGGGAACCCGCCGCGTATGCACTGATTACAGGGCAGCTTCTTGTCGCAGCGGACCTTTCGGCGGTGGCAGACGGCGCAGGACCGCTCGATGTTGCGGCTCGACTGGGGCCGAGGCCGGGATGCCATGGTGGAAGAATGGGGGTGTGCCAAGGCGTCTGACGGCCGAGTCGGTCGGTGCCTACCTTTTAGATGTTCTCAAAGATCTTCGGCGCCTTGTCGTCAGCGAGGCCGAGATGGATTGGTCCAGGCCGAAGCGCTCGGGGTATTGAAGGTGGAGAAGAAGGATCGAGCTTATTAGTTCCCCGGCCGATCTAGCTTCGGTCTCGGCGCATGTTTATCCACCGACGCCGAGCGAAGCAATCAGGAGCCGCCGTTCCAAGATGTTTTCCCCTGCGCGAGAGGGATTGCGACTCGGCTTTCGCTGTTTGCCCTCGCGCGCGGACTTAATGCCAGATGTGAATGCACCATTTGGATGGAACCCTATGGGGCTGATGGGTCCTACATCTGCCCGAACCCGTCTGGCGAGGGTGGTATATAACATTAGCTCGTCCACCCACTCCCTGTTTATCTGATCCTTAGAGCGACAGCATCTCAAGAGCCTCACGACAAGTGCCAACGACTCAATTACCTCGACAATGACGGCCCCCAACACTCCTTCGTCGCCCCACATGTCTGAGCTCACGCTCCAGGCGGACCAGAACCAGATCAACAACACTGGCCTGCAGGAAAAGTCGGACCTTGAGGAGGGTAGCACGCAACCAACACCACCACCCAAGAGTGGAGCTCCGGACGGTGGAATTAGAGCTTGGCTCGTCGTGCTTGGCGCCTGGTGTACTTCTTTCTGCAGTTTTGGCTGGGTTAACAGTATGTGTCACCAAAGATGTTTTGATCTGTATGCATGGCTGACACTTGACAGGTGTTGGAGCTTTTCAGGAGTACTACCAGAATGACCTCCTTAGCAATTACTCATCAAGCACCATTGCTTGGATCCCCTCGCTACAGATCTTTTTCATGATGGCAATGGTATGTTTTATTCGTATCTTTACTTTTCAATTCACTTATTCTTGTAGGGTCCCGTTGTTGGAAAGCTCTACGATACTTATGGTCCTCGCCAACTCATCTTTGTGGGAACCCTCTTCCACGTCTTTGGCGTCATGATGGCCTCCATCAGCACCCAGTACTATCAAGTCCTTTTGTCGCAAGGAGTCTGCTCTGCCATTGGAGTCTCTGCCATTGTCCAACCTGGTAAGTGTGATGTCACCCCTCTCATGCAGGCCGGGTTTCACTGACATGGCCAGCCCTGTCCGTCATCCATGCATGGTTCGACAAGAACCGAGGAGCCGCCTTCGGTGTCCTCTCCACCGGTTCAAGCATCGGTGGTGTTATCTTCCCCATCATGGTTAGCCGGATGATCAAGGAGGTTGGTTTTGGCTGGGCCATGCGCACCTGTGGCTTCTTGGTTCTCGGCCTGCTCATCATTGCCAACCTCACCATCAAGGCTCTGCACCCCCCGCACCCCCAGAACATGAGCAAGGCTCAGATGGTGAAGCCGTTCCGTGAGCCAGAGTTCGTGCTTGTCATTCTCGGTTTCTTCTTCTTCACCTTTGGCATGTATGTCCCGATCAACTACCTTCCAGTCCAGGCGCTTCAGGTCGGTCTGAAGCCCAGCATTGTCGACTACCTTGTCCCCATCCTCAACGCGGCCAGTTTCTTTGGACGTGTCATCTCTGGTATCTTGGGTGACAAGATTGGAAAGTACAACATCTTTGTCCTTGTCTGCTATCTCACAGCCATCTGGATCCTTGCCCTTTGGATCCCCTGCAAGACTGAGGGTGGAATCATTGCCTTTGCCGCCCTCTTCGGTTTCTGCTCCGGCGCCTACGTCTCCCTCATCGGACCTCTCGTGGCCCAGATCTCGCCCATGCGAGAGATTGGCTTCCGAACAGGCATCGTCTTCTTCGTTGCCTCGATCAGCGGTCTCGTCACCAACCCCATCGCCGGAGCCATCATCGACAAGCCGAATGGTTGGGTTAGCGTCAAGGTCTTTGCGGGAGTGTTTTGTCTGGCTGGCACAACCTTTATCCTCGGTGCGAGGGTTCACCGTGTTGGATGGAAGATCAACGTCGCCTTTTAAGCCTAGAGGGCATTCGCATTTATCGTTATAGACTTGGAAAGAAGGGCACACTAGTATAGATTGTAGACGGATATTTTCAGGGCATCCTGCTGGTTTTTGGTACATTTCTCATCTCACTCCTACCTACCTACTTGAAATAGATTTTTAGATAGCAACACTAATACGCCATTCGTTTGTCAAGATATATGCCACAGAGCAAACAGCCTACCTAATGCAAGAGCATTTCAAGAAGATCAGGCTCTGCATTCGGCGCTTCGTGGTGAACGCGGATTGGTAGCTTTTCCTGCAGCCAGAGTCAGGCTGTGCTGCGCGGGGCTTTGCTCTCTTCAGTTTGCTGCCTGGTTCACCCAAGAATCAGGCCCTCTTGCGTTCGACATCACTCGCGGCCCAACGATCCAAAGCAGAAGATACAGTGCGTATGACTCGGTCGAAAATCACGACGTAGTGTTCAAACTCGAAGATGATGCGGCGCTTAAAGAACTTGATACGACGTGGGAGGGAGCCCTCGCCGGCAACTTCTTCAAGCACCAACGCCGACCCCGCAAGCACCTGCACAACTGGATCTGGATCATCCCGACCCGGCCCAGAGCCCACACAAACTTCCATCCTCCACGAACCCCATGGCCGACCTCAAGATGCAGGTGAGGCAAGAGAACCGTCTACCTGGGCGGGTCTTTGGACCGAAGCATACCAAACAGTCAAAGAGGACCCGGAGAATTCTCACCTACTGGCGGCATTTGAGGCCTACCTGGGAAACGACAGAGGCTCAGATTCAGATGGTAAATGTTGAGGAGGCCATGCCATTTCTTGCCTTGACGAGCGGATGAGAGATGTACCTAACTCTCCCAAGAAGCTCCAGCCGCCCCCGAGGATGAGACAATACGTCTCGGTCTGATCCAAAAGCTCGCCCAAGAGAAACTTGAGGGCTCTCGGAAGCCCATCTCGCCTTCTCCCTCCGTGGAAGACGTATCGTCGTGCGGAATGCCGTCCTCAAAGCCGTGAAATTGGTTTGGGGCTTCAAGCCCATCATCAATGGCGCCGTTGCGGCTGAACCGCATGCCGCCTTGGCTTGGGCTGGCGTTTTGACTCTTCTTCCAGTGAGCTTGGACTTTGTTCACTTATTTTACACTCCTACTGTTGAGCCAATGCTGAGATGTGCCGTGATTAGAAAATCGACGAGATTTACCTCAAGGTTCTGTCGTTCCCACATCTGGCCAGTTCCACGAAAAAGACAAGAGAGAGAATTTATTCTCGCACAGGCACAGTCCTTGGCTTTCTCGCGGTTCTCTTTGAGCCTGTCTCTGTTTCTTCACTTGGAGTCTTGGTCTCCCTCCTAAAAGAGACGCTAGATGAATTGCTGCGTCAACTGAATTCGATTGTGAGATACATTATCATACATCATCCTACACTTGTAGTCTTGCACCGTGGTCCATTGCCTTAGCGCATCATGCCTCACTGACCATCTTCCCAGCCATGCCATCACCACATCCCACGAACACCGATTTATTCCTCTCACTCCCCCTCACTTCTTAGGCGGCACGTTTTCACCCTTGGTCTGCTGACCCAAGGTTTGAGTGCCTGTAACCAGCCTGCTGGGCGATAAAACTCCCTTGCTCGGCGAAGACGGGGATGGCTTCTCACCACGAGATGCTGAAGGCTGGGACCGTTGGGGTGGTAGGTTGGTCCGTGTCCCCAGTGGACTGCTCTCGGTTTGTCCGTGGCCGTGCTCCTAGCTGCCATGTCTACCGTGGGCCATTGCCTGTTCCTCTGCCCTCACACTCTCCTCTGCGACCTCTGGTGGCTCTTCCGGTGGCGCCTCAGGATCGCCTGCCTGAGCCTCTTGTCTCCAGTCAAGTAACAGGTCTACAGGGAAACCATCGTCGTCGTCGTCGTCATCAGGGCCTACCAGCAGCTCTGGGGCAAGCGCAGCACCAGACATGGCGGCAGCGCGAATGATAGCCCACTGTAGATTGATCATTTGACGAAATGAACCTATAGTCGCTGTCGGTCGCTTGACGGTGAAGAGGTGGCCAGAGCGAAGTGGGTGACCATGTTCGACGTTGACGATAGAACGGCCATGAATCTCCTTGCAGTTGGCACATTCCTCGGTGGAGCAATGAGGATTCCCATCGGGACCATAGTGATGAGATAGCCCGCCTATAATGCTCCGGTTGCAGGTAGGGTCGTTTTGGTCGTCGAGGTCGATATAGCGTGCTCCATTTATATGGGAGCTGCGCGGCATCCAGTGAAACTGGAGGAGAACATAGGTTTCGTCTCCGTCTACCTTTGATAGGCCATGCCACTTGAAAGCGCAATAGAATCGACTCCAGAATCTGTGGAGAGTGGGAGTGAGCGAAAGGATGTTGAAAACCTTGTCTGAACCTCCGAGGCCTGCGAAGAGAGTCTCCCTCGCTTTGGCACTCTCCGTTCCCCGCCCAAGGCCAAAGCACGTTGCAATGACTGCCCTAAATGACCGTACTTTCTCGAGGTAGCTAGGCCGATCGTTTGTCGTGAATGGCATAATATGGCAACCATCGGGATCTCTCATTCCAGTGACCAGGCAACGGTTGGAGTCGAACCTGAGTGCATCACGTGCTTGATCGCTGCGTTGAATTGCACTCTCCTTCACAGATGTCTCGGTTGCTGCCTTGGATGCCATCTCGGATTCTGATTTGGGTGGTGGGACACTGTGTTTCGAGGCGGAGGCTTTGGATGCGTCTCTTCTCTCCTTCTGTGCGGCCGGTCGACGAGCCTTCCGTGCAGCTTCTCGGCGCGCTGCCTTCTCTGGGTCAACAAACTTGTTGGGGGCTTGAAGAACTATCTCGAGTCAGTCTCTCACAACATGCAAATACCGGGGATAACCAAATGACTCACAAAAATTGAAGAGCTCATTGAGCTGGTCAAGATACATCGCAGGCGAATCGCGGCCCGTAAAGTCCTCCAAATCTTGGAGGGGCATCTTGATGAGCACTGAGAATTGCAATGCCGAAAATTGCCAAGATGGTTCCGAGCGAATATCTCGTTGGCCTTTCCGTATTTCTTTGATAGCCTCGAGCCGCCGCTCGTATTCAAGCATTGGAACGAGCTCGGTGGGTCGTTGATAGGCCGGTCGCGATGCAAGAAGATTGCGTACATACTGGACAAGCTGGGGTTGGTCCTTGTAATGCTGGGCGAACTCGTTGAATGGCTCTGGGGCTGGCTCCATCGTATCGGTGGTGGACTGAGGAAGGGGATCTTGGTAGAATAAATGAAAAAAGAAGAGGCAGTATTATGCCCTTGCTTGCAGGGCTAGGCGAGAGGGATCAGGGTGAACAAAGAAGCCTGGGAGAATGGGGAGGTGAGGAGGAGAAGAATGGCTTGGGCCCCGACCGGCGAGAGAAAAATCTGAGGTGGGTTTTTAGAGAGTTGATTCGGGGTTGCCAGAGGTTTGCAGACATCAACAAACCTCGTTTGACTTCTATTATTGCCTGGGGTGAATCAGACATTGACAAAGCCCCGACGTCCCACCGAGAGCTAAATTAGAAGTAAGGCTCGCTAGAAGGCCCCGGAAGCAATTTAATAAACCTTAGGTCTGCTTATCAGGCACACACTTCTGAGTAATAGGCATATGCTTTTGCGGCTAAGGCCTATACGCAAGGGCAATAAAAAGAGATAAAATAAGCTACTTAATAAAAGTAAAATAAAAAAATATTTTATTTGAATCTTTTTTATATAATATAAAAAACCTATTTATTATCAATTATATAAGTTATATATCTTAAAATTCTTAATTTTCAATTTTTATTATAATACTGTATCAGGATCTGGTTTAGGTCACTGGGTTATGGCCTTGACAATGGCCAATTTGACCTTGCAACCCAGAAATCCAAACTGTTGCTGACTGTGGAGGATGTGGACGAGATAGATAACACAATATTCTCTCCTGATGGCCAGTTGGTTGCCCTGATGTGGTCAAACCGTGCTCTTGGCACCGCGACTGTTAAGCTCATCGAGGTAGAGACAGGGAGGATAGGGGCAACATATCGTACACGAACAGTCATTGTCGCAAACCCGTCTTCCACATTGGCAGTCAGCTCTTTGTATCAGTGAAGGATGGCCATGTTATCACGGGGTGGGATACGAAAACTTTGAGCGAGAAATTCTCCTTTGAAGGCACTGACAACGCTTCTGCCATCGCGGACTGGAGTCTATTCATCACACCGACGGGACAACTTATGGCAGTAAAAATGTTTACGATGGAAATCCATTCTTCATAATTCATCAGTGGGAGATTTCTACTGGTAAGGAGATTGGGAGGCATAGAATCGAAGGTTTGGCACTTGGACTACAGCTTTCCGACGATGGCCGATGTTTGACAAGCCCTAGGGGGCGACTTCCTCTCTCATCACCTCCCATTATGAGCGGCGAGAAAGCCTACTTAGGGGAGTTTCAAAAAGGCTGGCAGGATCTCTACGCTGGGTTGGAAATGGGTCTTCCAGGGGCTGACGAGGCTTCTTTGGCTTCCGCGCCAGCATCAAGGAGTCTGTGGGATCGCGAGCGGTGGAACTGTTGCTCTTGAAAGTAGTGATGACGGAGTCAGGGTTAGCAAATTCGACCTTGCCAAGACGCCGTTGGTGACCGGACGAAGTGATGTAGTTTAGCTGCGGTTTCTTGATCGGGTGCTTAATTTCTCATGTCTGGTTCTCGTTTTTTCTAACAATTCCATGTTGATTTTGTATGTTTTTTTCCCCTAGACTTTATTAGAATAAATGACCGCACGGGTTTTAGGAGCTTGGTGGATGCTGTCTCGCTTCTATGTCTGCCTAGAATGGGTTTTTAATAATGGTTTGTTGTAGAGGGTCAAGAAACTGTTATAGAGAATTCTCAAGGAGGCTACGATGGGAAAGACAGTAATAAGCTCGGTTGACGAGTTTGTTTGGTGGAATGGCTTGAAAAGGGAGGTGGTTCGTGTATAGTGAAAATGCTGTGAATGTAGACGAGTGGGCATAATAACTAGGAATTAGAAAGAAAGTGTGTCTTGTAGTCTAACAGCATAATTTTATAAATTCAAGCTTAGCTTGGGAGATAAAAAGCGTCAAACAATGATAAAAGACCCGGAGGATTCAGACTGATCTTGGAACCAGTTATCACTAGGTTACATAGTCCGTCTTCATTGATCTGTGTCAGCGGACTGCCCCTCAATCCTTCCGTCCAAGCGGGTCTTTGCTTACGACAATATCGGTTTGCCATCTCTGCTTACGCTGTCGTCAGCACCTTCATCCCAGTACGCAACTTCGACAAACACAAATCAACATGCCAAACCTTGACGGATGGTTCTTTCATTTTGTGGAGTGGCTGTACTCCCTACCGGAGCCGCCCAAGAGGGAGAGGAAGAAGCCCATGGAGGTGATTTGCATTGGGATGCCGCGGAGTGGCACTGAGTCGCTGCAGCATGCCTTGATCAGGCTGGGCTACGATCATACGTATCACGGTTGGGACATTAACTTTGAGAGTCCCAATTACTCGCAGCAGTGGATTCGCCTGTGTAGGAAGAAGTAAGTCCATCACGTCTTTGACTGCCTTGTGTAGATAACTGATGGTGTGATAGGTGGTTTCCGCCCATGGGTGGTGACGTAGACCTCACTGCCGCCGACTTTGACGCTGTAATGGGCCATGCAGTAGCCGTTGCTGATGCGCCAGCATCCGTATTTGCGGCAGAGCTCATCGAGGCATACCCCGAGGCCAAGGTGGTACTCAACTATCGACGCGACGTGGACGCCTGGCACAAGAGTGCCTCGAACACGCTTGCGCGAGCTCAGCATCACTGGCCGCTATTTCTGCTCTCGTGTCTAGACAAGGAGTGTTTTTGGTCTTGGCATCTTTATGTGCGCTTCATGTGGCCTGGTTTGTTCCGGGCTATTGATGGGAATATTGAGACGGGCATTGCGCGGTGCGGAAAGTGGGCAGCTCGAGGTGAGTATAAAGCCAACTCTCCGTGGTTATGTTGGTATCTGATTGCTTGTAGCACACTACAGTATGGTTCGTGGTATGGTCCCCAAGGAGCGACTATTGGAGTGGAGCGTCGAAGATGGATGGGAGCCTCTGTGCGAGTTTCTGGGCAAGCCAGTTCCTGATGAGCCGTTTCCACATGAGAATGCTGCTGTGGGCTGGGCGGGACAGGAGATGAAGTTGGGCAAGAGATATATCATGGGTGCGGTGAGGAACTTGGCGGTGTTGGGAGCTGTGGGAACTGGAATCTGGGCTGCTGTGTACTACAGATTTTATGCTTAATGGAAGTGATGATTCGGAGTCATGATGGCTAACCAAGTGGCCCCAAAGAGACCCCTGAATGGACCATCAGCTGGAACGGACCCATTATGTCGCGGGAAAAGCTGGCGTTGTCCACACGCGCACGGAAGATACGCAGTTTTTGAGCTACGGCTCGGGCCGTTCAACATTCCCCTTTAGCAGATCTAGTATATCGTCGTCAAAGCGAGACGTAACCCTTCAGCTGGCAAGGACTCCAACTAGGTCACGACGGTGATACTTCGGCTACCACTGAGTCTCGCACGAGACTAAGTCTTTGGGAAGGCTGGGCCATAGTTCTCTAACAGATGAGGTGACATTTACCACATAGTTTAGTTATCTTAGTAACACTGAAGCCTGGTTCAGACAAAAGCAAACCTGGGATGGGCTGGATTCTAACCAAATGTGACAAACTCTAAACAACGCTAGAGCTCGCATGAATCCTCCTATTCAGGCATTAGTGGAGACGCGTTGGGGGTGCTGAGCCAACCGGACAGGGCTAGACTCGGACAAATCACTGAGAGAACGAGACAACAACAAGGATGCGTTCAGTACCAAGAAAATATAGAAGGGCAACATGATCCCATCCTGAACTTTCAGACCCATTAGCCCGACAAAGTTTGACTCCGACATCAGAACCACGGATATAGTACCTGCAGCAAATCGATTAGCGAGCGTCCAATACCGATATCCATTGCTTTTATTTTTATTTTCCCGTTTCTCACTTTATTTCTTTTATTTTCCACTCTCCTGGGAACGACGCCAAAGCTCAAACTAACATAGGGTCAAACCAACAGACGGACGGTTGGGCTTCGGCGCGGCCCGCGTTGCAACAGATGTCTTCGGCAATGGACAAGGGGCACGACAGTGGTGGCGGTCATGCACAAACCTCCATGTCGACACTCACCGCCTCCTCCTCGTCGAACTATGCCTCTAGCGTGTCTGGTGACAGCCAACACCAGAGCGGAGCTAGCGGGGCTATCCCTGGCACACCCTCGAGCCGACGCTCAGGGGGATGGGACCGGCAAACGCTCTCCCCGGCCGCGGCTGCAAGGGCTAGAGTTGAGGATGTGGGCATTCCCAGAGTTGATGATTGTTGCTTGACTGACTGTTGAGAAATAGCCTACGATCGAAGACCAAGTTGTTTTTCAGCCAATCAGTGTACTAGATGAGTCTTCTGATTCTTCAGATGAATACGTGTCGAGTTATCGGCCTTTGGAACGGCAAGTTACCTACCATACTGGTATGTTCATATGTTTGCTCATACTGACTTTGGCAAAGGAGTTCCACTCGGGTCACCGCGTCACGTTCCAAACGTTTCTTTCAATCTTTGGTCAAAAAGTTCAACAAACCTTCTGTTCGTACGTTTCCCCTCTCCTGGTTCTGACAGGTCATTTGCATCCGAGAATTAATCAAATAATCCACAGGTTACGGCTTGGTGCCAAATAGCCAGGTATGTTCCCGTCTCACCCATCATGCGCTTGGATAGTGCTAATGCGCTTTCGTCTTAGCAAGAACAAGACAGGAATAGTATGGATTGAGGCCGCCACTCCCTCTAGCTTGCATGCTGACAGATTGCGCTAGCCATTCAGCACACCATCATGATCGATATCTTCAGAGGACAGCTTCACTTATCACCTATCTCATCAAAACCGAAGCGGGTTCTTGATGTCGGCACTGGCCCTGGAACATGGGCATTGGTAAGTTTTTATCGTTGAACCAAGGTGATGATTTGCATCTGTTGCTGACATTTGCCATAGGAATTTGGCAAGTCTTTTTTTCACATTGATGTCCATTGCGATTGAAGCTAACAAACGTGGCGTTGGTTGACAGCCCAAAAACATCCTTACTGTTCCGTTCTAGGCGTTGACATCGAGCCGGTCCATCCGCCTTATACCAGATCCAACTGTAGCTTCTTGACAAAGGATATTACCCACGATTGGGACTTTACGGACGGCGGCAACTTTGATTTTATTCACGTTCGGCAACTTGGCGATATTCAGGAGAAAAGGACATTAATCCAAAGGTGTTTCGACAATCTGAAGCCTGGAGGATGGGTCGAATTTACGGAATGGATCGCGATTTTACAGTCGCCGAATCATTCATTGCGTGGCACCGCATTCCGCAAATGGAATGATCTGCTAGAGCAAGGAATGCGCCAGTGCGGTACAACGCTATACTACCCGGACAAGCTGAAGCCATTGCTACAGGAAACAGGCTTTGAGCATATCATCGAGACCAGAAACGGCGCGACGACAAATGCGTGCTACCCTGGGAAAAAGCTGCAGCGCATAGGTCATTTGATGACGCAGAACTGGCTGCTTATTCTTGAGCCGTTGTCGATGCCTGTTTTTACGCAGGCGTTGGGCTGGACTCCGGATGAAGTCAAGAGGTTTTTGGTTGATGTGCGGAAGGAAATTGGCAACACACAATACCATTCCTTCATGACGCTGTGAGTACCATCTGTCCCTTTGTCAAAACCTCTTATGCTTACAATTGCCATCTAGAATAACTATTTGTGCTCAAAAGCCGTTGAATAGTTCGGCTACATCGTCAATGTCGGCCTCAGTCTCGGAATCTTCTCTTCCCACGGGAAAGTAGGCCCTTTGCTTGGACTGGACGGCACACGTTGAACACAACCCGGAAAGTTGCTTTCTCGAAAAGGCCACTTGCGAAGCTAGACTTAAACGTGACCAATAATCGGAAGCACATGGGTTGATAGAATGGGGAGACCCGTCCCGCGTTCGGGTTGGCTTGCATGCAGTGACATCCACGGGACGTCTAGGTTACAATCTTCTTTTGACAGGGAATTCTTGATAATTGGGATGGTATCGAGAAAATATGGAGTCCCTGCATGAACGAAACCCTTTCCAAAGAGGGGGAGGTGACATCTTCTGCACCACCGTCTTGTCAATGACATGTCAGCTAGACCCAAGATGTTAATAAACCCCGGAAGATCTTACCTGCTGCTGCTCGGGCATTTTTGTGTAGATCATATCATCCACCCATTTTTACTGGGCCTCAAACATGTCGTTATAAGATGTTCCTCCTAAAATAGCAATGCGACTTGACACCACACACTGGATCGTGAGTAACGGTTTGAGACCAACACATCCCAGTTTGGAACGCGACTCCTCTAAACTGAGCCGAGCCTGAGACCGAGCCCTGGGGTCCCCTTGTCGCATCTCAGCTCCGTGATTGGCAATGACAGAACAGACCCAACAGCAAGGTAACCATCCTACCATCTTGGACGGAGCCGAGATGTGGATCCCGTTGACGTGGCAGTGCTGAAGTTTATGGCCCTCCATGTTCTAACGTTGCAAGGCAGATCAGTGCCAAAAGTAGCACTACGTAGTAGAACTAACGTCTTGATGGTATGATATCCGACGTTCTTTGGAAAACGGAAAAGAGCTGTCAATATATGTACGTCCCGAGTTTCCCACAAACCGGTTTGTGAGCGTGAATAAGCAGTGCTGAAATATAACACGCGCTTATTGGTCAGAGCAGTTCCACTCGAGGGGCTATGCGCTTTTTAAAAGACTGCGTTACGCGTTAGGCGATGCCCTCTTGTTGAAAAACAAGACTCCTTCGACAGCCGTTTTTCATGCTTCAAGGTGGCCTTGGACATAAAGCAACCAAGCCTAGGCATGGTGCTTCATAAGTATGTGGTAGATGGTGCATTGGGGTTGGCCAATTTGCACAATTATCTAACAAAGCAGCAACCTGATGATGGATGGCATAAAGCCATGACGGGTAAGTAGATGTCGGTTCCAGCAAAGCCGGTTGGAGTATATGCACGGGAGCCATGCCCGCTTACCCGATGGCTCTAACTGCCAACAATTGCCCAGAATTGGCAGTGCATCCATGACAATGGACCAACTACTGTACTGTAACCTTCATCCTTCGATACTGCAAGGTGGTACACCGCATGGTCCGGACTCGAATTTGAGCCGGTTCATGCATTAGTGGGGTAGACTAGGAGCGGGCAATTGAACGAACATGAACCGGGTCAATGTCCTGATATGGTAGGTAAGCTCATGGGCTGATTACCGGACGTCTTTTGGATCTCTCGGGCCGTATTTGTATGTGGTGCTTATGGGTGCCATGTTTGTGGTGTAACCCGCGATCCTTCCTCTCTCATGTAACTCTTTCCTCTGGGATGAATCTCTGAGAATACCTTTGTCACTCCACTTCTGTTCTACGCAATGGCTTCACAGGTTTCACAATGGCGGGAGCCAATTGCCATTGTGAGCATGGCTTGTCGTCTCCCAGGCGGCATCGACAAACCACTAGACCTGTGGGAGCATGTTCGAGCAGGACGTTCGTCGGCCACGGCGATACCAAAAGATCGGTTTAATGCCGAGAATTTCCTATCCATGGATCCCAATCAGAAGGGAGCTCAGGCGTTTCGAGGTGCCCACTTTGTCAAGAGGGACATCAAGCAGTTCGATCACAAGTTCTTTGGTATAAGCAAAGACACAGCGACAGCCATGGATCCACAGCAGAAGCAATTGCTCGAGGTTGTCTACGAATGCCTCGAGTCAGCTAACATCTCCATGGAGACGATCTCCAAGTCCAAGATTGGCTGCTATTGTGCCATGTTTGTGGCCGATTATCACGACATGCTGATGCAGGACCCTGAATATCTTCCAACATTTATCGCCATTGGAACAACACGGACTATGCTTGCAAACCGCATTAGTCATGCGCTTGATCTTGGTGGTCCCAGGTATGTTGTCTTTTCAAAAAGTTGATTACGGTGCTGACACACGTCATTCATGCAGTGTCACCATCGACACAGCCTGTTCCGGTGCGCTGGTTGCCCTGCATCTTGCCTGCCAAGCACTGCAAGCTGGGGAATGTGACGGCGCTGTGATTGGTGCATCCAACCTTTTTCTAAGCCCAGATTATGCATTGTCCTTGACACGTCTTGGCGCTATTGCTGCAGATGGCCAGTGTAAGACATTTGACGCTAGCGCCAATGGATATGGACGTGGCGAAGGGACCAACGCCGTCTATGTAAAAAGACTGAGCGATGCGATTAGAGATGGGGATAATATTCGAGCCGTCATTAGGGGCACCTCATCTAACAGGTACGTCTCCAAGCAAGGCTGACACGGTTCGGGTTCACTGACAAGTTCAGTTCTGGTGCTACTCCAGCAATTACGGAACCTTCGGGGCGAGCTCAGGCAGATACCATCCTGCAGGCTTATGCCCAAGCAGGAATTAATGACTTTAGCGAGACGGGATACTTTGAGTGTCATGGAACAGGTACGCCCGTGGGCGATTGCATAGAGTTGGGAGCCGTGGGTTCAGTTTTTTCTGCCAGTCACAAAACCCAAGACGCACTTTGGGTTGGTTCTGTAAGTTTCATCTTTATTCCTGTGAGAAAACCATGGACTAACAAGCAAACAGACAAAACCGAACGTGGGACACTCGGAGGCGGCCAGTGGTTTGAGCAGTCTCATCAAGGTTGTTTTGGCCTTGGAAAAGGGGGAAATCCCTCCCAATACCAACTACAAGACACCCAACCCCAAAAGTATAGTGTTTCCCAGTTTCGACAGGTATTTGGATTCAACTGACCATGATTTGTCTAGTCGACTTTGAAGGATGGAGAGTTCATGTTCCGACTAGCCCCCAGCCCTGGCCTTCCAAGTCGATACGCCGAGCAAGCGTCAACTCCCTTGGTATCGGTGGATCTACTGCGCATGCTGTCGTTGAGTTTTATGAGCCGCCCAAGTTGACCAACGGGTCTGCCAATGGTCACCATGAGGAGCCCAAACTGACGAACGGGTCCGTCAATGGTCATCACGAAGAGCCCAAACTGACCAACGGGTCTGTCAATGGCCATCATGAAGAAGGAGAAAAGCCGTCCTTCCTTGTATTCACATCTGGCGCCTCTCGCAGCTCTCGAGACACAAACACACAGAACCTCCTGGAGTTTCTTAAAGCTCACGATGAAAGCCACAGCTTCACGGAGCCCCTTATCACAGCGCTGAATGCTCGAAGCCAGATCCATGCCCGGCCATGGAAGTCGTACGCTGTTGCCCAGACAGTTGATGGTCTCATCCAGCAGTTGGAGAACAACGCCCTGAAATCGAATTCAACGCCATCCAGTGCTGATGCACCTCGAATTTTGTTTGCATTCACAGGTCAAGGAGCTATGTGGTCCCAGATGGGTAAACGTCTCCTCGAGGCATTCCCTGTGGCGCGCAACACCTTGCATAATCTTGAGCAGGTCGTTGGAGAACTTCAGTCATCTAATAAGTCGGCTTGGTCCCTGATAGGTACGTCCAGCCACGACAATTCCAAGTTGCTTCCTGGTGGTTACTAACTTCTTTATAGACAAGCTGACTGCCGAACTCTCACAAGAAGAGATTGATTCGCCGGCACTCGCCCATCCTCTTTCCATGGCGGTCCAAATCGCACTGGCAGATGTTCTTTCCAGCTGGGGCGTCCTTCCAGATGCCGTTGTTGGCCATTCAGGTGGAGAAACAGCCGCTGCGTACGCTTGTGGTGCTCTTACCGCCAAGGAAGCCATCACGGTCGCTTACTATCGAGGAATCGCCTGCGAGAACGCCCCACCAGGTGCCATGCTGGCCTGTAGAAGTGCACCAAAGGCGAAAGAGCTGCAAGATGCATTGGAGCGACACGATGTGCAGATTGCGTGCTTCAACGGTCCTCAGAATCTGACTCTCGCAGGCTCTGCTGAGGGAGTTAAGAATGTGGCCGCCGAGCTTAGCAGTCATGGCATTATGGCCAGAGCCGTCGCTGTAACTCGAGCCTACCACACTCGTGCCATGAAGAGTGTGGTGGATGAGTACATCGGTAACCTTAAGGGTGTTCTGCATCCCAAGGCTGGACGGGTTCCAATGTACTCATCTGTTACAGGTCTCGAGCTGAAGGGGACCGAGGTTGATGCCGACTACTGGGGGGCAAACCTCGTATCCCCAGTTCTTTACACTGATGCAGTGATTCTGGCCACGACTCAGGCAGACCGCAAGTTGGATCTGTGTGTCGAGCTTGGGCCTCATTCATTGCTTTCTCGTCCTACATCTGAGATTATGAAGTCTCTCCCTGATTCACCCCAGCTCCCCTATTTCTCCACCATGCTTCGAAATTCAGACTCGAGCCAGCAGTTGTTGAGCCTTGCCGGAGACTTGGTCCTCAATGGAAAGCAGTTGGATCTGGAGCAAGTCAACAGCGCCAGGTCAGGCAAGTCCGGACGTCTTCCCAATGACCTTCAAGACAACATTCCCCCTTATGCTTGGGACTACTCATCGACACCGTGGACCGAGCCACGAAACAGCCTGGAATGGCGGTTCCGTAAATCACCACGGCATGAGATTCTGGGATCCCGTTGTCGAGGAGTGAACCCATCAGCTCCCACATGGAGGAACAAGGTCTCGATAGAAGATGCACCTTGGCTCGTTGATCATCAGGTACGAGAAAAAGAACATTGACTCTAGACAAGGCTGACTCCAGATAGGTCAATGGCATTGTGACGTTTTCCTTCACCACCGGCATAGCAATGGTGGTGGAGGCCATGATGCAGGTGCAAGAAGAGACCAAAGAGATTGATTGGGCGACTCGTTCATTCGAATTTGAAGATTTTGTCTTTTCAAATTCTATCATTCTTCCTGACGAATCACCGATCGATCTCTTTCTCACACTGATCCTGGAAAACGACAATGCCAGATCCGACGAGACGTGGTATGACTTTACCATTTCCTCACTCAGAGGCGATGTTGATATCCGCCATTGTCATGGCAAAGCTGCAGTCCTGGAAAGTGAGTGATGAATGACAAAACGAGGTGATCCAAGCTGACGATTTCTAGCAGGCAACGATAATGGTGCTCTTTTGCGCAGAACCTCTTGGCATCATATGCCCCTCAAGGTACCATTGAAGAGCTATTACAAGACTCTGGAAAGAGTTGGCTATGGCTATGGTCCCAAGTTCCAACTTCTCAATGAAGTTCGGGTTCGCCCAAGCCTCTCGGCTTGTTCTGCCAAGATCGACATGACGTCGGTTGCTCAATCCCCTGTTCCTGGCCAGCGGTATCTCTTGCATCCAGCAATGATGGATGCGGCTCTGCAAACACCCGCATTGGCTAATCGCTCTGGCTACTTCCAAGAGATCGACACACTTCTGCTGCCATCTAAGATGAAGAGAATCTCGATCCGCATGCCCGCTGAGAACACGGACATCGCGTCTTGCACTACCAACACATCGCCCGTGGGTTTTGGCCGGATAGAAGGAACCGTTGAGTGTTACGATGCGTCGTCGAGACCTTTCTTTGTCGTCGAAGGTCTGCAGATGGACAGAGCCACGGGTGATGACCAGACTACTCTCCCCTGGCTGAGACTCATCTGGAGACCTGACATCGGCGACATCTCGAATGTTGAGAATTCCATCCAGATCAAGAGTCTTCCAGCAGAAAAGAAGCTTGTCAACCTCGAGAACTTGGTCAAGGAGCTCATACCACTCATCGTCGAGAATGGTATCGAGAAAGGCCAAGACTTGGCCCCTCACTTGCAAAACTACCATTCGTGGATGCTTGACCAGGCCGAGTTGCTCAAAGAAAGGCTCGTAGCGCGTCACCAGCAGAATGGATTTGCGACAGTACAAGATGCTATCGCAAATGTCGTCTCAAACTCGGGGATCCCTCAGACTGTCGATGCATCTATCGTATCCCAACTGGCTATCAACATGGCAAGGATCTTCCGAGGAGAAGTGGAAGCACTAGCAGTTTGGCTAGAGAACGATTTGTTGTACAGGTTCTACGAAGAGAGCATCTTCACAACGAGCATGAACCAGAAACTCCTCTCTACTGCCGAGCTCCTGGCACACAAGAATCCCAACATGAGAATCTTGGAGATTGGAGCTGGAACTGGTGGTGCGACGACTGAGTTGCTGCGCGGTTTCTCCAGGGCTGGAGGGCCGAACGCTTACCAGTCCTTTACTTTTACAGACATCTCGGCTGGTTTCTTCGACAAGGCGAAGAAGAAGTTTGCCGAATGGGACCGGATCGAGTTCAAGACTCTTGATATCGAAAAGGATCTTTCTCAGCAAGGCTTTACTGAGGACTTGGAGAAGTACGACCTTGTGGTTGCAGCGAATGTAGGTCCCAGACATACGTCATGGCAGGTTCTACTGATTGCTGACCATTCAATGTTAGGTTCTGCACGCAACTTCCGACTTGCCGTTTGCAATGAAGAATATTCGATCTTTGTTGCGTGACGATGGATACCTCTTGGTGGGTGAGCTGTCAGAGGGTAAGTAACATGCTTCGTTTGTAATTTGCAAGATGAGCTAACATTTGAACTTGCAGACCTTACTTCGGCCAATTTCCTTTGGGTATGTTACACCACATCATCATTCGGATTTAATAATTAATTCTTTTGTAGGGACCCTTGACTGGCTGGTGGCTACGCCCTCGGTCACCTGGCCGGTCTGGACCTGGCCTTACCATGGACGAATGGCGTGCAGAGCTCGCTGAGGATTTCGACAGCGTTTCCGAGATCGAAGCCAGACGCGACAAGAGCGATGTTGATCAGATCTCTAGCACCATCGTCATGATGGCCAGAGCAAAGCCGGCTGACTATACTCCACCCGAGCCACTTTCTGGGGAGAAGGTGCACGTCGTTGGAGTTGGTAGCGATTCATCTACACGGGACGGCATTGAACGATATCTCGGCAAACGTGGTGTTACTGCAACATCCAGTCATCTTGAAGAGCTTGCTTCCCAAGAATGGTCTGGAGACTGGCTCATCCTCGTCGACGAGGCTGAAGGAAGCCTTCTTGCTTCTCTTCGACCAGAGCAGTTGGAGGCATTGAAGTCATTGCTGACCAAACCCATCAAGTGCATATGGGTTACCCAAAAGGTATATCTGGATCCGAAGAATACGACAGGAGGGCTTGTGACAGGTTTTGCACGAACCCTCCGAGGGGAAAACAGTCAAATTGAGCTGTACACCCTGGACTTGACCAGCGAAGGCGATGCTATACCCAACACCATCTATCACGTCTTGGAACGGATCCATTACTCACATGACGATCCAATCTCCAAACTGGACTACGAAGTGGCAGAGAAGGACGGGCAGCTCTGGACTTGTAGGCTTGTGCAGGATGATCGTCTGGAAAACGCTTTTGGTCCTGCTCGAAAGATGGAGGCACCTGCGACGCAGGTGGTGAAGGCTCCGCATCACTTGGTTGTGGGAGAACCAGGAATCTTGGAGAGTCTGACCATGGCTCAAGACGACGAATACTCAGCCTTGCCGGATGGGCATGTTCTTGTCGAGGTCAGAGCCGTCGGACTTGACGAACGGGTAAGTACAACTGATTTTCCTCCATCGATGTCGTCTCTAACCTTGAATCAGGATGGATGGATCGCCCAGGGATCTCTTCCGGCGACAGAGTTCGGCCGCGAGTGTTCTGGCATCGTCAAGAGCTGCGCTGCTGATGTCACAGCATTCAGCCCAGGAGATCGAGTTGCCGTCATTGGTCAAGGGACTTTTACAACACACTACCTGGCACCTTCACACTGCTGTAGAAAGATACCTGACTGGCTTTCATTCGAGGTAAGAAGAGCTCTAGAATTAGCGAGAGCGTACGGCTAACTGGGGTCTAGGATGCGGCGGCGATCCCTACAAACTTTGTCACTGCGTTGTACGCCCTGACTACGGCTGTGAGAGTCTCGACAGGCCAGGTATGTGTACCACATTGGCCCAGAGTTGACGGGGTATTAACATAGTATTAGAAAATCCTCGTCCTCAACGCAACGTCGAGTCAAGGCATCGCTCTGATCAAGACGGCAACGGCGCTGAAGCTAGATGTCTCCGCCGCCGTCAGTGACAAAGACGACAAGTCTCTTCTCACCAAACACGGAATATGCTCCTCCAAGATCTTCGTTGTCCCAACAAGCACCAGCCGTTCCCGTGCCACTGACGGTCAGGCGTTCAAGCTTGTGTTGAACACTCGGTCCGGCCAATATGCAGAGTATTCTCATGTGGTGGCGAACCGTGGAACATACATCGAGATCGGTTTGGGTGAAACTCTTGACGATGAATTCTACCCTCGGCCTAACAAGAATGTCATGTTTGCTTCCATTGATCTGACGGATGCGTATCATGAGAGCAGTCATGACCTAGGAAAGTAAGTTGTCGACTCTTTTCGTGTTTATTCTCCGATAGCTGACGTTTGGATCACATTAGATTACTGGATCAAGTGATTGACATGGTTGAGAGGCGAGAAATCAACCTTGACCTGTCGGTTTCGGTGGCCGGGCTTCACTCCCTACAGTCCGCTTTTTCGACACTGTCAGAAGGTGGTCAGGGTAAACAGGTCATATCACTTGCGAATGTCGATGATGAGCAATTGATCAAGGTATGTGCTCTCAATACTTTTCGCTCAGGGTTGTATTTAACCATCATCTAGACACGACCCAAGACTTCTTCTTTCAGTCCACACAAGACATACATCATCACAGGCGGTCTTGGTGGCTTGGGGCGTGCAATTGCCGTGTGGATGGCTAGCTATGGCGCTCGGAACCTCGTTCTGGCCACCAGTTCGGTTTCGAGGGCTATGCAGTCTGATGATCTTTTGCAACAATTGTCATCATATGGATGCAATGCTAGAGTTGAGGTTTGCGATGTGGGTGACTCTGCAGCTGTCGAACGCCTCGTTGCTTCCATCGAGACTCCTGTCGGTGGAGTAATTCACTCAGCCTTGAAGCTTAGCGTGAGTCTACTATGATTCTCATGTGTATACCCATCTAACCATTTCATCTAGGACCGATTTTTCGAGGACATCACTTTGGAAGACTTTGATGCGGTGTTTGGTCCAAAGGTCAATGGCACGCTGAACCTCCATACGTGCCTTCTCAACCACGACCTCGACTTCTTTGTCATGCTCAGTTCGGGCTGCGGAGTCTTGGGTAATGAGGGTCAGTCGAATTACTCGGCAAGCAGCACTTTCCTCGACACCTTTGCCAGATACCGTCAAAGCCTCGGACTCCCAGCCTCGTCTGTCGACCTCGGATTTGTGGAGGATGTCGGAAACATCAGCGAGCGTCCCGAGATCCAGGCTTCTTTGCTATCCCGTGGACTCAGGCCCATCACAGTGAGGGATGTTCTACGCGTTGTTGAGGGAGCTATTGCAACGGGTTCGCCCAAGAATGCAAACTTGACCAGAGACGCTTCCTACGATGACTTTTCAAAGAGTCAAATCGTCCTCAGCTTTGGCATGATTGACAAAGCTACGGCAGAATGGCAGTCTTGGGCCAAGGACGCAAAGTTTGGTTTGTTGCGATCTAGGGCTGCTGACAATGCGGCGATTGATTCCGAGTCTGATGGCGGAGAGAGCGCAGTTCAGACAGCCGTCAAAGCCTTCCGAAACACTCTGGGGCGGGTTGCTGATGTGCCTGAGGGCAAAGAGGCGGCTTTGCAGCCCGTCGTTTGTACTGCTCTCGTTGCCAAGCTGGCACAGGTGCTGTCAATGAAGGTTGGTGAGATCCAGCCTACGAGATCAGCAGTCCAGTATGGCATGGATTCGTTGATTGCCATCGAGGTTAGGTCTTGGGCGAGATACGCCTTCCAGATTGATTTGCCCATCAATGATTTGACGAACCCATACAGTATCCAGGATCTGGCAGCTAGGGTTTCTCGAATGATTGTGTGAGGAGGGATTGCCATCTCTCCAGGGGGTTGAAATTTACTACAGATCATGAGTTCTTTTTCATAGTTTACATTTCCCACTTCCAAGTATAGCTTTGTTGGAATATTTGAGAGACACATCAACTGTATACATTCTTTGCTTTCTGGAAATCACCATCCCCTCTGATCCATCACTTATGCGCATAAGCAAAAGGCTTTGTTCTCTGGGGGTATATCTCTCGCAGGACTGGACATTCTACTTCCTGATTTTCAGTCCTCTTCAAACACGATGTGACCACCATCCTCGTCGTTGACATAAACCGGTGCCTCTCCCAGAACCACAACCTCCATATGGCCCTGCGGAATATCCTTTTCCAACCGATCGATATCATCCTCTAGATTCCCCTCACCCTTTGTCGCAGACGCAATATGAAATCCCTGATGAACAAGACAAAGGCGGAAGCCGTTCTGTGGACCAAACCTGCCGGTCTGGTAGACAAAGAAGAGCATTGATCGTTCAAGCTTGTTTGTCTTTTTGTTGCGGTCGCTGTGGTAAAATATGTGATGTCGTACGGCGTCTGGGTGGTTGGAGATTTCGTCTAAGGGGCTGCCGAGGGCTAGTTGGTGGAGGATTGAAGGGGGGAGGGGAGTTTGCGGTGTGACAACGTTGAAACTCATGGTGGAAGTTGGAACTTGAGGACCCAAAATGTGGTCCTGAGAAACACATGTACAAGGAATGTGGTTTTTATAGAATGATGGATTCAAGACTGGGATTGCGCTGAGGCTGTACTCAACGGCATGACTCACGCGGGGTGTGATGCTCTTGTCAGCCTCGAGGCTTGGTATTGTCGTGTAAAATATGGCACCACATAGCGAGGTTCGGTAAACTATTAGCAGTTTATCTGATATCGGAATAGGCTTAATATCATCAGAGCCATCTGCCATTTATTTACAGCGTCTGTCCTGGTCTGAGAATCAAGTAAACAGTCAGGAGGAACTACACGAGCCTTCGACCTCCATTTATCAACCATCTCCTGCTTCAATGCCACTGCAACGTAAAAGAAACCTTCATTTACCTTGCATCTTTTTCTCCGAGATTAAAATATTCAATGTTCACTCCTATTGGTATCGATCCTGCGTCTTCACTGTTAAATGGAAGATGCCATCGCCGTCACGTACCTCACTCACACAATGAAAACCTCCAAGCCTTGGGTGATTTCAAGCACAATCCGCTAAATGACGACTCGGACTTTCTTGTAGTGACAGTAGAGACTGAGAAAGTATGCATAGAGAAAGTAGGCTGTCAAAGCCATCGCTGTATTGATCCATGTCTATAGGGCATGATTCTAGCCCGTGACCTCTATCGAATTCCACGCTCATTACATGTACAAAATCCAAACTCATAATCCCATCGCATTACCATGCGTCCTTTTGTACTCCCTTATGCGCCGTTCTTTTCATCGCTGGACCACTTCCATGCGTCCTCGATGGCCTTCCAGTACTGTTCCGGGTGCTTTCGCATGTGTCCAACGTGACCGCTGCCGTCGAAAAGCTCGGTTCGGACCACGTAGCCTCGCTCCTTGGACTCTGCGACGTAGGCTTCAATGTCCTCGTAGGAAATCAGGTCGTCCTCCTTGCTGTACAGGTACAGTCTCTTGGCCTCCTTTGTCTCAAACGACTCATCGTCGACGACCCTCAGCGCAAAGGCACCTGCGGGTTCAGTGCCTGTGATCCACTGATACGTGGCGTTGACGAGCAGGACGCCCGCCCAGAGGGCTTGGGTGACGGCGAATGGCCAGGGGAACCAGTTTGCAGTGCCCAGACTCATGGCGCGGGACCAGTTTCCGAGGGTCCGACGAGAGAGCCACGGGCTTCCGGGGGTCGAGTCGAGAACGAGGAGCTGGTGAGGGAATGCGGAAGAGTTCTTGTCCTGGAAGGCCTTGAGGGTGGTGCCGTAGCTGATGGCGCCCGTATTGGACATGGCGTGAATCAAAACCGACGACTTTCGATCTCCCAGGAGCTTTTCAAGGTTCTCGAGGACGGGAACCATGGCCTCTGTCCGCTGGTCGAGACTGGTAAACATAGCCTTTGAGATGGGACTCAGAATGATGATCTGCTTCGAATAGGGGAACAGCACGCGGTAGCCCTCAGCGTACTTGGAGACGTGCTTGGGAAGTCCATCGCCCCAGCCGTAGATGACGACAGCTTCGGGATGATCGGCGGGAGGCTGCTCAGGAAGAGCTTCTCGGACGAGGACCTGGTCGCTCACGGCGGTGAAGCCGGGCAGCATGGGGAGCTTTGGAGACATGGCTGGTGATGTGTAAGAAAAGATGAATGAGGAAGAGGCTGAACAAAAGGGAATGCCGCTTGTTTATAAAAAACGAATCCTCCTGTAAGGCTGAGTCGCTAGCGTTTTTGATAGACCGTTGGGGATTGCTCGAAAAAGTCCGACGGAGTATTTGACTGATCGGTCGCTCTCCGACCGGGATGACTTCTGCTTTCGGAGGCTTCGGCCGCCCCGGGGATGACGATGGCTGCTAAGCTGCTTCCCACCAAAAAACGTGGCACCCAACGATTTTTAGGGGGAATCCGAGGAGACGAATTAAAGAGTCCGCCAAGCGTGAGAATGGAGCCTTTCTGACCATGTGCCGAGGCAAATGGGTCCTTTTGTTTGGGTGAGACGAATCGTAACGCGGCCTGTTCTTTGCCTCAGCTGAGCGATTGCATGAATTCATAGTCTGTGTTGATCAATGCCGGCTTATCAATCGAGGCTATTGATCAGTGGCGTACAATCGTTTGTTGGCAGAGTCCATGTCTTTGAGTAACCGCCAGCTGGTCGACAATGGATCAATGGATATTTTCGAGCGGCCGCTAGCGCACAGAGTCCCCAATGCGATAATCCTTCAAAATCCTGTTCAGCAAATTCTTGAACAGAGGCCGGCAACCACTTGAACTCTTTGTGGCTTGCTATTGGTCGAAAGAGTTGAGTAGACAATGCGATAAGGCTGCTTTGCGACGAACAAAGCAGCTTGTGCAGTGGGAGTCCCTTGTTGATCATGATCGCTGCATGTTCGTATTGTGTCGTGAACGTACGTCAAACATCCGCTCGCCCAGTAGCATTGTCAGTTGTCGATGTTGCCGTGTTCCGTGACAGACTATGTCAAAGATGGGCGTCTGGTAGATGGTCTTTGCTGTTCCGTGATGCTTTGTGTGATTAGACTTGGGTGCTCAAACGGGCCCAGGGAGTGCTGATAAGTATGAATGATGCCCACGTCTTGGGAAATCAGCTGGACCATGAGACTTATTCCGTGAGTTCATGATGAGATCTGGGCGCGCCCAGTACATTAAATCATGTCAAGATCAACACCACTTCCCAGGGGAACCTCTTCAGGCAACTTGGAACGTCTCCTCACTCCATCCATAGGCTCGTTTCAACCTGAGTGCCAGGATCAAAAGTCTAACGCCCTCGACCTGTCCATTGTGTGGACGATGTATGGTCAATGGCCTACGAATCGCCATCGATTCGGGCGGCCGGAACGTGTAGACAGAGCTATACTTTCCAACGACAGAGAAACCTACATCTGCCATTGCTGCCTCGAATGACGCCCAGCTGACTGAGCCCCGGGCTTGTGACTTTCGGAAAATCTTCATGAAGACATCTATAGTCGACTCGCTCCCACTCAGGGTCTGCGACATCTGCGCAGGCCCCTGAGCTTCTTCCGCGGGCGGGTTCATAGCTACATTAAAAGTAGAAGGTTGGGTCGGTCGTGTCTTTTCCTTTCTCCTTTGGCTTGTCACTCGCTCCTCCTGGGGCTCTTGCGTGGCTGGCACCGGGATCTGCTCACCCTTGCTGTCCTGCTTTGTTCGTGCTTTAGCTTGCTCGCATTGATTCTCAAGATCAGCGATACACTCCTCGATTAGAGCTTGGTAGAGGCATCCTAGCGTTGTGCCAGCCTTGTCGTCAATGTACTCCTCCATCGTGGCGAGGGCTTCATCAGCCATTCCAGGCTCGACAAGGTTGTCGATGGGGGCAGCATAGTCGCGCAAGTCGATCTCCATCTTGATCGGTGCGAGCTCAGCCTCGAGCTCCTGGCTCTTCGTGACAAATGTCCGGCCGTTCTTGCGAGTAGCGGTGGGGAGGGAGGTCGATGAGGTAAGGTCCTGGACAAATCCAGTGACGAGAGCCAAATCATCCAGAGACTCGGCTTCTCGTTCAACCAGTCGCTCGCGCTCCGAAGGATGAGAAGCGTAAAGTTCGCCTAGTTTCTTCAGCCACTCTGCGGCCTTTGCAGCGGTGGTTTCAGATTGGCACAGTCGCAGGAGGTAGTGACATTGAGGGTCGCTCCTGGTTAACTCTTCTGCATTGACCTTCATGTGGAGGCGTGCGTTACCGGCCTTGTCGAACAGGTTGGCCATGCGCCTGAAGCGCTTTGAGCCGCTCCCCGTCGCGAAGTGCCGCTTGAATCGAGATTGCGTTCGGGAGTATGTTTGATCAAGCACGTTTGAGACTTCTTGGAGGATGATGCCTTTACATATCTTGTCGACACCAAGGTCAAGCAACTCCAAGCACCGGGTAATGTACGCCCAGGTAGCCCCAGCCTGAATCCCATCATGGATTACGTCAAAGAAAACGGCGCTGATGAACTTGTCAGTGTGCGCCGGCAACACACGTCCCTTCTCATCGGGGACAAGGTCCGGGCGACTAAAGAATGCAGCGTTGACGGCATGGGCAAGCATGATAGACTCGGTGCGGAGGAGGTCGACACGTTCCTCCAGAGCCGACATTTGGTCGCGAGCGCTGGCCACGAGGTCTCTGAGCTCAATCCTGCCTGTGGTGTCTCGAACAGATAGGCTAGAAAAGGCACCTGTTAGTCCATCTCCCTCGTCGTTCTTGACCGGCTGCTGCTGATCCTTTGCTTCCGAGCCGATCTTCAGGACATCTTCGATCATGATATTGAGGCATTGGAGTATGACCATCTGCCTTTCAAGGACCAATTGACCAAAGGATTGAGGCACGCAGACATTGGCCCGTACTGCGGGCGCAAATACAGCCAATGACTTCTCCTTCTCGTGCGAAAGCTTGACAGATACTCCGTACTTTTCGTCAATGAAGAAGGTGTAGCAGTCTTCGAAGGAGTCGGCGTGGCGCAGGTATGTTCTATCCATCACGTTTACCATGTGGTGGTAGTCACCAAGTCCACCGTTGAACCCGCAGTACTGCTGGACCAGGGTGGTCGTCGCTCTGTGTTTGAGAAGTTCGAGGAAGAAGTCGGAACCGGGCTCTGAGATGTCGCGAAGATTCCATTCTGGTATGAATTTGTAAACAGCGCCTAGGCTGACATCCGATGGGTGCTTCAGCACTTCGCCGTCTGCTGCTCCAGCTTGCATACAATGTTCCCTTTGGCTTTTCGAAAGCGACCTCCAAATCTCGCCCACTCTCGCACCGTGGACCTTGTACTTTCGCACAAGGTCTTGGTGGAGGTCTCCAAGTGTCTCCGGGTGTGAAAGCGTCATGTTGATCTCGGGCAGGGGTTCGGTTAGCGCAAGACCAGAGCGCGGCGACTTGACTTTGGTTGCCAATAACGGCGATTGATTCCTTGAGATGAAAGGGAGATTCTGAATGAAGATAATTTCTCGTCAGGGAGAACGCTTGGAATCTAAACACGTCACGTGCCTGGTTGTTGAGGTAGGTATATGTTAGTGTGGAGGACGCGACTTCCATCTCCGCAGTGACAGGCCTTAGTCAGCCATGGCGGCTTTCCAGGAGGTCGAGTCTCAAGTGTGAAGAGTTACGGATGGCTGAATTGAGTATGCCGCAGGGAAAAGGCATAAAAACCGAATCACACAAGCAGGAGAACACACTACACAGCACCAGTTCATCGCATTCCAATCAATCCAGGGCGGGTGCATAAGGGCCCGATCGGTTACCAGGTCCTTGGGACGGACCCCAGCACCGGTCAGCCAAGCGGAGTCCACGTGACCGTTCTGGCTGCAACCAACACCTCAAGCATCAATGCTTTAAGTTATCCATCTAAGTTAAAGAGAGAAAAGCTCCATCAAGTTCTGTTCATCCCACAAGAGTCAATACTTGTCCCCAGTCAACTGGCGATCACAGACGGAAGATGGACTGACAAATGGGTCTCAGACCCCTGAAAATATCGCGTCTTCATTCCGGCGAATAGCGGGGTAATTAATTTAGCTGGCTCCCGTGATGCCTCTCCCTGCCGCCTTCAAAGAACACTTCCCAGCGCACTAGAGAGAGCGGAATCCCCACATCGTCACACCCGAGCTGTCTGTTGCCGAGTCTTTAAAGTCGTCATGTCTAGCCCCAAGTCCGATCAAGACGCCCCAAGGTCGCCTGCGAAGTCGTCGCCGAAGTCCCCGAAGTCGCCAGCCGAGGTGGTCCAATCGTCGTCCCCTGACGATGCCACATCCCACCCGACAAACACGCAGATCCCTTTTGTACGTTGCTTTGACCCCAACTTTGACAGACCGGGGTGTTAATTAAGGTCGATCGATAGAACCAGGATGATGATGGAGAGGATTCCGCTTATGAGGATGATGGAAGGCGAGTCGGGCTTGCTCGTGGCGCGCACCGCTGGCTAACGTTTTGCTAGCATTGTGTCGTCAACCGCGTCTCTTTCGGAAAGCATCTTTGACTACCGCAACCTTCACGGGCGAACGTTTCAGAACTCGAAAACGACCGAATATTGGGGTCCCAACGATGATAGACAAAATAATGGCCTCGACATAGCGCACCATTTCATGGTCATGCTCAAGAACGACCGCCTGTTTGACGCGCCCGTCACTCACATGTCCAAGGTCCTTGACGTGGGCACTGGTACCGGCATCTGGGCTATCGACATGGCAGACGCGTACCCAGAGACCGAGATTATTGGTACTGACATCAGCGCCATCCAGCCCAACTGGGTGCCTCCGAACTGCGCTTTCCACATCGAAGACGCCCAGCTCGAATGGACGTTCCGCCCCGAAAGCTTCGACTTTATCCACATTCGCGCCCTCTACGGCAGCATCAGCGACTGGGGCGAGCTCTACCGCCAGGCGTACGCGGCACTGGCGCCCGGTGGATGGATCGAGAATATGGAGATTAACATCCACATGCACAGCGATCTGCCCGAAATCAGGGACGACCCCGACCACATCTTTAAGCGCTGGGCCAAGGTATTCTGGGAAGCTACGGACAAGATGAACAGGACGCTCCGCATCGCCATGGACGGCACCATGCGCAAGCTCATCACCGCAGCCGGCTTCGAAAAGGTGGTGGAGAAGACTTACCAAGTGCCGTGCGGTGCTTGGAGCAGCGACCCAAAGATGAAGCGGATTGGCGCGTACAACCTGGCGTTTATGGACGAAAGCTTGGAGGGTTTCGCCTTGTTCATTTTGCGGGAGATAATGGGGTGGGAATACGACGAGGTGCAGATGTTTGTCATGGAGATGCGCCGGGCCATACGCGACACCAAGATTCGGCCGTATTACCTCGTGTAAGTGATGCTTTGAGCTCGTTCCTCGCTCCTTAGCTTACCCACTCCACAGGACCAATGTTTACGGACAGAAGCCCGGGACAGCCAAGTAGTCCTCTCTTCTCTGCCCTCTTAGCGGCCTCGGAGATATGCCCACTGTATGGGCTAGGTCTAGACTGCCATTCGTTGCCAAGCGTTGATTTATCACGACATTTACTTTGATTGGCTCTGTTTTTGGATATGAACAGCCCCAGACAGAATGATTTCACCCATATTGAGTATATATGTAGATTGGGGATAATATTACGGGAATGTCGATACCCTCCTTTCAACTGGGACAATAAAAAGGAATAAACGTTATGGCAAACTGGGACTGACGTGATCAACCTGAAAGAACACTCCGAGCGCTTGACAGTATCCATATCTGAGGGCATCAACAGCATAAATCGAGTTCCATCTCAATCATTATACAATCTTGGATCTTGATAAGAATAGCTTGAGTCCCTCTCTCACTAGGCTTTGGATCTGCCGGCTCGATCCATTGCCTGCACCCACATGTCGGATATGGTAAACAGACCGAGCGAGTTTCGAGCATCCCACGGTTTCGTTGGGTTCACAAGAGCCAGGTCAAAGTGGCGCATCAACTATGTTCAAAGTTAGATATCAACAACAAGAAACTTTCTCCCTTGCTTACCTCGAATATGGTCTTTCCAAGCTCGAGCTGGGCCACTGGCTTGCCTAGACATTGAAACTTGCCGTGTCCAAAGACGAGTTCGCTTGTGCGGATCATGGTCGCCAGCTTTTCGGGGTCTGCGTTCAGCCAGCGTTCGGGTCTAAACACTTTTGCGTCCTCGCCGTAGACTTCTTTGCTGTGGTGTATTCCGTGACCCGAGTATCCAATAGAGACGCTCCCTGGTAGGAAGATGCTTTCGCCGTTGACGGTTACAGTGTCGCCGTTGGGCGGTGTGTCACGAGAGAAGATGTTGACTGCTGGGGGCCACATTCTTAAGGCTTCGCGAATGACAGCTTGGAGGTATGGCAGTTGCTTGGACTCGGAGATGGGAATGATACCCTCGCCAACTTGGCCTGATTGGACTGCGCTGTCGACTTCCTTCTGTAGCTTTGAGTATATGCGTGGGTTCGTCATGATGTAGAGGAGAGCTCCACGGATGCCCGTGGACGTGGTATCAGCACCGGCAACGAGCTGTTCAAGAGCTTCTGAGCGTAACTCGGCGCCTGATAGGCCGTGACGGATGAAGGATGCCAGCATATCAGAGCGTTTATCAGTGGGGTTCGCAGCACGCTCGTCAACACAGCGGAAGCAAGCGTTCATCATCTTTCCAAATCCTGTGTTATCCTTTGGAGAGGGCGCAATGTAGGCGCCGATGATGGGAGCATGAGCAAGCCAGCTAATGCCCAGCGCAAGAGCAAAGTTTCCGGCTGCGAGACCTTCTTCGCTTGACTGGAGATATCCGTCAACGTCAGAGTCGCTGCGCAGCATGCCGAATTCTTTGCCGAAGCTGATGCTGCTTATGGCGTCGAGGGTCAAGTACTGGATCTTTTGGGCAAGGTCTACAGGGACGATGAGGTCTTGAGTTGAGAGGTACTTGGAGCGGATGAGGTCGATTAGCTCCTGAACACGGAGGTCGATGGACTTTTCGAGCTCCAAATTCTCCCGCCCAGAGTACTAGCGATGTTAGTCGGCGCTGGATGAGTAGCCACGAAAGTTAACATACCCCAGGGGCCATCTGTTTTCTTCGCTGGTCATGCTTGTCGTTGTCGGTCTGACTAAAGACGTTGTCTTTTCGATATTCGATACGACAAGCGTTATAGTACCAGTCAGACCGTTTGTAGCCGGGCTTGTTGTTGACATGCATCCAGACCTCGGGGGACGAAGTGATGAGGACAGTGGGCGCAACTCTCGCGATGGGGCCTGGAAGTGTGAGTGAGTTTCATCACATCAAGAAACAAGGCTTAGCAAGCCAAAGAAGAAATATCTCACCGTATATGTGATTCGCCTCTTCATACCATTCATGGCAACGGTTTTGAAGCATGGCCTTGCTATGGGGCCAATCGGTGAAGCCAGTCCATCTCGGGCCACCGAACTGCTTGAGTTTATTGTAGATGACCAACTTTCGGGCAATGAAGAGACCCAAGCAGCCCAACAAAAGCGGCACTAAGTTGTCTAAAAGGACTGCTACCACGGCCATTGTGGCGAGCTGCGATGAGGACTCGAAATTGCAAAGATGCAGAGGAGTGGATGCAGCGACGATCGCAGAGGAGAGATGAGTGTCTGCCCCTGGAGCAGGCTGGCCACCAGAAGCACGACGGTGACCCAAGAGGAGAAGTGGATGGAAGAAGGATTGGATTTGTCAACGACCGCGCAATGATAGAACCTTCAGCGGGCCGGCCCGTCTGATGTGGGGGATGAGCGGAATCCAGGTGGATAAATAGCCGAGATGAGGAGGGGAACTTTCAGTTCGTGCTACTGCACTGCGCCTCCGTGGCATCGATAGCACATGCGAGATATGGAATAGGCGGAGCAGGGATAATCTGCTTCTCCATTAAATGCTTAGTTTCACGCGAGAGTAATTGGCTCCTTGGGTTTGCTAGTCTGCTTTCTTGTGCGTGGCTGGCGTCTTGACTTGGCTAGATCGTCCCGAGGACTTCCTTGACCGGTTTTGTACAACCTTGCTTGTGACTGGCGGTCGACTTGTGACGAACCGTTTTTCTTCGATCTGAGCCATGTCCAACGTCAATCGTCCGATCGTCCGATCGTCACATCTGGAGCATGACACGGCAGAGGTTACAGTCTTGCGACATTCATGGTGGGGTATAATGAAGATTTCACTAATTTTGCCGGTCCTCCGAGTGTTATGCCTCAACTGTACTAGCCTCAATGCCATGCTTGAGCAGCTCTTTCGTTTTGGAGATGCATGACCGAGGTAATAAGTCCACGTAGCTCTGCTCATGGTTGTTCACATTTGTGAGTCCATAGAAGATGGAGACCAACTCTTGCAAACATTGATGAAAAGACTCGTGCTTAGAAGAGTTGTCGTAGAGAAATTCGGCACAGATGAATAATGGAATTGGCATCAAGGGGTGAATCTGGATATGGATGTTGGTAGAGGCCCAGATGTGACGTTTTGGTGTAGCTTACCTTGGAGAAATGTAATTCGCTCATGGCTTTGGCGAGGCTGACGATGTTTTTGATGGCAGCTACAGCGCGACTCTGGATCTCGAGATACCCGGAGTTAGAATTTTCCAAGGTCGAGCAGTTGGCCGTGGACTCGGTGATGCCCTTGCAATGGTACACGACCGTGGCCTGGCTGAGGATGTTGGCAAACAACAGGAGCGGATCATGCGCCTCAATGGGAGATGGGTAGCGTTCAGATAATGCTTCAAGCCTGGTTGTGAGGATATGGTCAAGCCATTGGCGTTGCTGCTCCCATTCCGAACCCAGATCGCCGTAAGCTTTTGATACTTTGTCTTGATGATCGTGGAGCAGGCTGCGACCGCAGATGGTGGCTAAGATGAGACATTCGTTGAATGGTGAAGATGCGCTCATACTAGACTCGGTCATGGCTTCTGATAAGAAACTGCCGAGTGCGAATTGACCGCTCTGGAACTTGCTTTCTGGGGCCGGTAGACGAGTGCAGATCTGCAAGACTGTCAGCTCATCAGCATCTCATGGAAAGGTGCACTTACCACATGCTCGTTCAAAGTAATGGGCCAGTCGTTTCGTACACTGAAAAGATGGTCAAGGAAGTAAGCCATCCAGAAGACGCGTCGTTTTTCCTCAGTCTCGATGAATGTGTCGGTTTCTGGTGGAGGAGTGAGGTTATTCTTGGCCGGCATATCAAGCTTATGAAAATGAAAGGCTTGGACTAAGCGAAAGGCTCGACCAGCGCTCATCCATGCTTCTTGGTGATATGTACGCATCGACTCGTAAATAGCAATCAGCACCCATGCTTGCACGAGTTCTGTGTCGTGACTATGGGAATCTTTGCTCTCCAGGCTGAGAGACTCCAACATCTGCTTAGCAGTTTGGTAAAGTGATCCCGTCAGATGGGTAAATTGGGTCGAGAGAAGAGATGCTAGTGCCCATATAGCATGTTGAAGACAAAGGCGTGACGGGGTCTTGGGAGTAGTCTTGGACCAAGATAAGTATCGTCTCTGATGGAGAATGGGTATAGACAGATGCACACGGTCGAAATAGAGTTGATCCCTGTAAAGGTCAATAAGGCCCTATAAAAGCAGCTTTTTAAGGAACTATCATACAGTTCAGCGTGCATCATGCTCGTAATCTGTGGATAATTGGAAGAGGTCAGAGACAGCATTGAAGCCGACGTCAACTCAGCCAAGTGGCTAGTAAAGGCCTCGGCATTTTCAGTCGTCTCTGGCAGCCAGAACGGGATATCGTTATTCAGGAGTTCATCCGAAAGTCCTGTGGACGGTGTCGGCAATATCATGTCGTAGAGGCCTTCTGAATTAGACTCTCGTGGTTGTTCCACCTGCTGCTGTTCGGTGCCAACATGACTCTGTAGGAGAGCCTCAAGCTCCGATACTCGATCTTTCAAGGCCTTTATGTAGCCTTTCTTTGGCCCTCGTGTACCGCGCTGCGTCGTCTGACATATCAACCCAGACTCTTGACAGACGCGGCATGCGGGCTGCTGTCCGTCACATCGCTGTTTGCGACGGCGACACTCATCGCACGCCGTACCGAGGCGCGGCAGTGCGCGAGCCGAGACTGAGTGTGACATGGAATTTGGCTCGATGCGTGGTTAGAATGTGAAGTCGGGGGAAATCTGACCCTCATCTGGGCTTACGAATGTGCTGGCCAGTAATCTCCGTTATGTCCGCCTGCAGGGCCACGACTCATGATAAGATTAATAAGCTCTTTGAAGTGTACTGAAGACCAATACATATTCAAATGGGGAGAGGAAATGATCGACAACATATATGGCAGTGTTTCAATCATTGAACTGGCAATGGACGACCCATTCCCTCCAAGGCACGACAATGAATTGGTCATGATGAGGTTTGCTGCTAGACCAGAGCACTTCAGAAGTATAATTAAATGGAAATAATGTCAATTTATCTTTGAAAAGGATTCGCATGAAACTAGTTCCCTTCTCTTCTCTCATATCTCCCTGTCCGTCTCGCAACTTTCAAACGACGGACTTTACCCTTCTCTGGAGACGCAACAACCATTCTCCACTCACTTCATCGGCCATGTTAGTCGGGCTGTCTTCGCGCTTGGTACGGCTGGATCTTGGGCTGGGCGAGCTTCTCATCCATTCACCGACTTTCTCCTGAGGCTCCTCAAAGAT
Source organism: Fusarium solani (assembly GCF_023522795.1). NCBI lineage: Eukaryota > Fungi > Ascomycota > Sordariomycetes > Hypocreales > Nectriaceae > Fusarium > Fusarium solani. Next base: position 6,102,676 of record NW_027072157.1, read on the forward strand.
GATCTTTCCGACGACCGGGTCACTCTCTATCTTGTGTTGATCCACAAACTCCTGAGCCTCCTCTCTCGACTTGAACGACTTGTGTATCGCGCCACTGTAGCCGTGTACTTGGGGTTTCGTCTCTCTATACAAACTCGTTAGTTCGAGGTCCACGCAGCTGATTTTATCAGGCAACTTACTCCCAAGTTGCGAAAACTCCCGTGGTTCTACCAATAGCGACGGCATAGAACTTCATTCTCGTTGAAGTAACTTTCTGCTGAGAGTTGGGGCGGATCGTCGAAGAAGTAAAAGGCAGTCGGGAAATTCCAAGCTGGAATAGGCTGAGGGATGAGTGTCCGATATGTGGAAGCCAGAGTGGGATGGGCTGCTGTATTTATTCTTGAATCGACTTGGACCGCTGCGGAATCATCTTTCCTCTGTTAGGTGTGGTTGAGGCGGGAGGCCGGCTATTGACGTGTTGGCTTCCATTTCGGCTGACGTGCAGATGCTAGAGGCCGGCCGTCTTCGCCCACCAAGCCAATGGGACGAAGCTTGGCTACATGGTGAAGATACCAATGGACCTATCAGGAGTTAAACCTGACCTCCATTATGTCTCTGGATTTACAGATAGCTGACTTTAGCATCTGCGTTGATACTGAACGCAATGGCGCGTTTGAGATGAGCGATTGAGTCCAAGCGGGGGATTATCTGGTACCTTGTCCAGGACAATTGATCAATGCAGTGATAATCTAACCAAATATTGCATTTCAGTGTGATTAATATGCAATAATAATCAGATCAATATCTTCGATCTTAGGTGTGCACGAGCAGCAGCTTTCGTTGGCTCATGATGGCCTTCCTTTGTTTCGGCTTGGCTCAGGGTGATCAGTTGGAGATTGACGAGGACGGTGGAGTACGTCTTACCAGCTGAAGTCTGTCAGTATTGAGTTTTATCAACAGCAGCTGCATTTTTGCCTTCCATACGCTGAGGATTAAAGGTGGCATGGAAGCCGCCGAGCCGGGCCGCCAAGGGGCTTTCAACGTCGAGGCCTCCCACTCATCATCCGACTCGGCCTTGTCATAGCCGTTGACATTACCAGACTGGTTTGTTCCCGGGCGGGCAATTTCTCCGCAGACGATGTAATGCGCCATGCCATCATGAACCCCGTCGCGCCAAATCTAGCAAAGACGTCTGATAAGCTCTCGGAGATGGCAGCAATAAACGCATCAGACTTGGTTGATATTACCTCGTGGCGTCGTCTGAAGACCTCAGTTGCGCCCCACAAAGATGTCATTACCCCTCGAATTCCCTTTGTTGTTGAGTCTATGAGGCAATCTGTTCTCATCTCAACCACCAGGTTCTAGGTATAAATCCCCTGCTTTTTCCAGTTGCTTAGATATGGTCTGTAAACTCGCATGAAAGAATCTTCTGATAAAAAAACACCACCGCATTCCATCTCCCGGCTCCGCACAAAGATAATAGCTCTCATCATGGTGCTCACCCTTGGTATCGTCCTCCTCGCGTACGCTGCATTCTGCGGGGCCAAGGACACAGCCCCGTCTGAAGCCCAGAGGCTCGCCGTCATCTTTGAAAAGAGCAAGATCACCGACACTGTTCTCACGACTGTCTATGACATTGAGGAGAACGACAAGAAGTTTCACTGCGCGGCTTGCAGCAACAAGCTTACGATCTCGGATCTCAAGCTCGATGTTGAGTTCAACGTTGATGACTACGGTCATGGAACGCTCCGTGTGAGCGAGTCTGAGTTCGTCGTTGATGCGACCTCCAAGGGTATCAGCGGTATCAGCTGTTCGACGAGCTATAGCAAGTCTCATGTCAGGGCCGAGTGCGTGCTGCCGCTTGACTCTCACCACAAGCCTCTTGGCCGTCCTTTCCGGCCTCATGATGCGGTGGATCATCTTTACCACCCTCACCGTCCTCACCACCTTGAACGCCCTCATCATCCCCATCACCCTCACTTTCGTTACAGGGTAGGACCTCAACTGACGGATAAATTGCCAAAATATACTGGATATGTCCCCATCCGTAAGTGCAAAGTCTTGGAAATATGGACGTAGAACTAATGATGTATATAGACCAGCAAGTTGAGCGACCGTACCCAGTGAAGCCTGACCCCATTCCCCATCCGGTGGAAGACAGCGAGGACACCCGGCCATATTCCCACCGACCCGGGTACGCATCTTCCCAACCCTATACAAGACTGAAGCATGCTAACTGTGATGTAGACGGGGAAGCTCGGAGCCGCCCAAGACGTATTCTACCATCTCCAAGAGAGGAGAAATGCCATGTGAGTGGGCTCGGCCGTGCGGGAAGGTCTAAACGTGTGGAAACCCAGGCCTAACTATGTGGTTCAAGGGGGAGGGTGCGAAGTGAACAAGTACGCGGACAGGAACAAGACGCTCCCCCACTGGAACTGTTGAATTGGCCGCCGATGGTGCCTCTGGAGAGGGGGGTCTCTTTGTTTGCCTGATCGGTTGGTGCACCCGTTGTTGGTTGAGATGATAGGTAACACCACTCAAGGTCTGCATGACTCTTGAGTCGATACGGACGAAACAGGAATTGATTGGCCTTGTCTTGACTAGATTATTTTCTCGTTCTCTCCCTGCTTAATCTCCACGGAAATTACTCTATGACCTGATGGAATAGGTAATAGCTCCGGTCGGCCGCAGCTCAAGTGGCTTAATAGAGGGTTGCCTATCCCCTCTTCATACCAAGAGGAAAGAAACGAGCAAGATGTGGATGACTCAATCAAAAACCACAGGTCACTTCTTTGTTGCCCATGAAATTAGCTGTACTCTGGAAGCGGATTGCGTTCTCAATTCTTGAGGCCTCTTGAGGCCATTAAGCTCAACATGGGACGTCAGTCAGCCTTTGGCTTGCGCCCACAAGGCAAAACCTGGTCTACTTGTTTACACTCTGACGTAAAGCCGCGGCAACCGCATCTGCCGCCCTACTTGGAGCCTGTAGCCTTCAGGTAAGTGATGCAAGGCGTTGCTGACTGCCGGCCACGTCCGCGGCTGGCAATACCCAAAGTGCATGGTATTGACAGACGAGGTTCTATGGGGTCAAGAATTTGGTGGTAATTGGTGGTAATTAGTGAACTGGTAGGGCTGACAACCGAACCGAGATGCTGGCTGATCGGCGTTGATCCAGGGAGACCTGGGGTCTGGGCTGGTCTCTCGGTAGGTGCGATTCTTGGCATTCTTGGCGTGCTTCTTTGGGTTGCTCTTGAATCAGTCATTTCTCAGAAGAGAATGAATAGTCAGTCACAACTTCATGGTGGGTAAGATTCTGCGAGAGGCATCTTGTGACGACAATTGAGTGAGCACTTTACCTGTTTGAATTCTGTGCGTGATATCTGGGGAACCTTTCAGCTTGGGTCTTTGCATGTGTGCGTCTATCTGTCTCAGAACTGCAAGGCTCGCTTTTGCACTTCCAAGCGAGGCTCGTTCCTGGGAGCCTCGTTCCGAGGTGACAGCTTCTCGCAAGGCTCTTCCCAAATAGCCTCTCGCCTATTGTTACTCCTCTGAGAGTTTCCTTGACAAAATCCTTGGTCGGAGGCGCGGGTCTCCTCCGTGCCGCTTCAAGAGGCCCACTCGGGTTCGAGACCTGGTGAGCAAAGCCCTCTCAGTTCACGCAACTCTAGACCTGGTTTGGCTGTAGCCTGTCTGACAAGGGTAAATAAACATTGATGCTAGCCGCATAAGCTTAAACGAATTACCGGGCGTCTGAGAGGTCCTGGGCCCCAGCGCTGAGACGGGTTGTGTACCAGCTTGCCATAACCGCGACAGCCCTTGGATGGCCTAGAATCTCTGAAGGCTGCCTCGCCTAGAGAGACACTGTGCGGTCTAGTCCATAGTGCAAGGTTGACTTGGGCATGCCAAGGCCTCTCCCTTCAGCCGTCTTTCAAGCATCCGTCAAAAAGCGGCGATGTGGCTTTCTAGTCGGCGACCTACAAGTGGCGTGGCTTGCTTTGGCTACTGGACTAGCGATAACCTGCATCTCCGTGGCGTCCACCACAACAAAGAGGCAACCCAACCATGGCGTCGCAAAGCCCCCCGCGGCATGTCCAGCCTTCTTGCGTCGTTCTCGTTGTGGTTTATGCCCCCGGCGAGGTTGGGAGACATGCTTTGCAAAGCATTGAATCCCAGTGGAGCAGAGGTGGATGAATGAACAGCTGACAAGGCTATTATTGGGCCCTAGAAGCAAACGCTGAGGCCGTCTCTCACCGATCCTTCAGCCCTAGACGCTGGGGGGACCCGCCCATTGGCATGGTGGCTGCCGTGCTACCGCTCCAAAGTTGGCACTAAGGGTGTGTTGCCTCAGCTCGCATCATGGGCCTTTCAGCTCTAAGCCTCAAAACCTCGCCTACTGAGACGACAACTCATAGGGCGGGGTTGCCGTTGCTAGGAAAAGTTGGGGAGAAGAGGTATATATAGAGACGAGGTCCAGCCCTGACTGGTGATAGGTAACAGCTCCTGACAAAACATCTACGGTTCGCTCTTTGATCTCTGGCAATTCCTTAAGCCATCCCCAGAACGCACAAGTCAACACCATGCGTCCCTCAAGCGGCCTTATCTTGGGCCTTCTCGCCGTCAAGGGCCTAGCCCAGACGGCAGCCGACACAGGAGCCCCAGCTCCAGATATCGTCACACGCGATGACACCGGAAGCGGAGAGACTGGCGGCGACGCTGGCGGCGACGTCCCCGCCAACACAGAACCTGAACCCGAGCCTGAGCAGCCAACACAAAGTGAGCCACTACCTGATGATACGCCGCCTGAAGTGTCGCCAACGGCAGCCGAGGAAGATCCGGAAGTGCCTTCTGGGGAACCAGAACCAGAACCAGAAGTGCCCGGCGGGGCTCGTGAAGGACCCTCTGAGTCTGCTCCCGAAGTTCCTTCTGAAACTCCCTCGGAAGCTCCAGAAGTTCCGTCCGAAGCTGCTCCGGAGGGGCCCGCGGAAACCCCGTCAGAAACTCCAGGTGAGCCTTCCGAGGCTCCAGCGGACCTGACGACGACAGCCGCGGAGCCTGAGACACAGGCACCTACTACCCAGGCGCCTGGTACACAGACACCTGAGGCTCGGCCGCCTGCCGATTATGATGGAACAGTTACGCTAACCCCGGCCGTTACAACACCAACAGACGATGAAAAGCCCGCCCCTACAGGATCCTCCGATGGCGAAGACACTGAGCCCACCGGTGATACTGAGCCCGAGCCGACCGTCGAGACGGGGGATGGCGACGACGACACCCCTGAAGAAACTGGAGGATCAGGAGAGACCGAGACACCTGAAGAGACACCTCAAGAGTCACCTCAAGAGACACCTCAAGAGACTGGAGGTTCCGATACCGAGACGCCCGAGCCTACGAATACCGAAGATGTCGAACACAAGACGGTCGAGACCACAGAAGAGCCTACTGGTGCTGCCACCAACCCCTCGTACCAGAGCCCGGACGCCACGACAGGCAACGATGATGATGGTGAAGCTACTGCGACGGACGATGACAAGCCTGAGGAGACCGATGGCAGCGAGACCACGGGGACGGGCGATGATGATACCCCGGCCACCACGGGTAGCAGTGATGATGATGACGCCGAGGAGACCGCCGTAGCGTCGAAAACTGTTGGCGGTTCTGGAGACAAGACTTCGTTCACGACCGTTGCTACTGCTGCTGCGACAAACAAGTCCATCGACCTTCCTCTTGACAACGCCAAGCCTGGTGAGAACGCCAAGTTCAGCACGGTCGATGGAAAGAAGGCCATGTAAGTCTCATCCCCTATGTCACTCCCGCATTTGACTAACAAAAGCAGTGTCCTCTCCCCCAAAGCCAACTCCAAGGCCGACTGCACCATCAACGTCGAGTCACCCCTCGAGATCCCCAAGGACGACTACGTCCGCGTTGTCGCCTCGGTCAAGGTGCAGAAGCCCGCGGGCTCCAGCTCTGACAAGACCGAGGTCAACCAGGTGGTCAAGGGGTGCATCTTCAAGATGATTGTGGACGGCTCGGACGTGTACAACTCGGAGCTGCAGGAGACAGACGGCAAGTTCCAGGATCTTACTAGCAACAGCTTCCAGACGAGCAACAACAAGCCCAAGATTGACATGGTGCAGGAGTGTGGTGAGCAGCCTGTTGAGTTGACTGTTGCCCAGGCTAGGATTTCGGATATTGGATCTGGATCTTCGGGAAGCCGGGGTGGTTCTGGTGGTAGTGGTGGCAGTGGTGGAAGCTCTGGTGATGATGAAGATGGTGATAACAAGGAAGGGGGCTCTGGTGGTTCTGGTGGTTCTGGTGGCTCTGGATCAGGGTCTGGTGGCTCTGACTCCGGCTCCGATTCAGGTTCCGGTGGCTCTGGCTCTGGTTCAGGCTCCGGCTCTGGATCGGGCTCTGGCTCTGATTCCGGCTCTGGCTCCGGCAGCGACTCGGGTTCCGGTTCCGACTCGGGTTCCGGAGGCTCGGGCTCGGGCTCAGGTGATGGCGGCAGCAGCACCACTCCCGCCAATACGGCCGGCCACGGTTCCATCATCAACATGGCCCTGGTCTACGCCTTGCCCCTCGTCTTGGCTGCTCTGTTTTAATGTTGGGTTGCATATGATGGTTTGGACTGGTAATCTGAGGCGCACTGTACATGCCTCCATGCATTAGTCTATACAGTACGATGATATGGCTGCGATGGCTACGATGGCTTATGGATAGGATTAATGGATATGCTGGATTTTGCTGAGTAAACAATCCCCAAGTGAAATACGAGCGAATTCGGGTAAACAGGGTGATGTTCCGTTCAAACCGCCTCAACAACTGTCTGCCTCTACGAGTCATGCTGGAAAAGAGTGAACGTTAAAGCAATTTCTAACGGTTCTGATGCCTGAACCTACTTTCCACCCAACAAGGATCTTCCTAGTCCTAGATCTGACCGCCCGAGATCTTGCTGCCTGAAGGAGCTCAGCCCACCCGGTTGCTGGGGGACAGGAGCTCAGCTGGGAGCTCCCACCCAAGCCGCCCGACGGGAGCTGGCTGCAGATCTAAGCCGCGCTAGACACGTGTATGGTTGAAGTGGCGCCGTCTTAGTGGTGTTGAAAATGGCTCTGCCTTGGGTAGTACAGCAGACGAGAGTTGGCGTTTCAAACAGGGTGGTGGTGGCGTGCATGGGGTGTGACACCGAGCTTGATAGTGTAGGACAAGAATAGCCTGAGCAGTTTGGTTGGCCAGGCTTCACTCGAAGAATAGGCGCGTATTCTGTCGACTTGTTTCAAGGCTGTGGCACTGCCTAACGTTAGGAAACTCGCGGTGAAGCCATCGTGAGGAGGCATTACGAGTTGGACCAGCACGTTGATTTCCCCGATATTTACGGTTCCTAGTCATTATTTGATATAAGTACCGCCTGATTTAAAGATAACTTCAATTAATAGAAACCAAATCAGGCCGAAAAAGGTCCCGGCAAACTGTTGTTTGTTTTGATTCTTGGTCTGCGCCTTGCTCAACACCTTCTACGGTTGAGGATTTGTTTCTTAGCTATTTACGGATATGGCATCAGTTATTCTCATTTCCCGGTGATTATCACTACTTGAGCCCGGCAGGCACTATTAGGGCAGAACCCGTGTCTTTCATCGCTGCCTCGTTGATCTCTGGGGTTACGGGTTCACGTGTCAGTGCCCAGACGGTTCATGCAGCAAGCCAATTAACGTCTTGAACCATCACTGAGCCCTAACGTCATTTTTATGGAGTCTCCGGTGTCGTATGAACGACTTATGATTTCCTAGGGCGCGGCAACGCGGCATGGTGAACCTCGTAGGGTAAGCCCAGACTCTTGTTTAATTTAACGGCTGCTTTTAAAATCAATATTTGCATGTCGCTGTCCTATCTATTATCTACATAAGCTATTCGAATTCCTTCTGGGACAAGGCAAGCGCTTCTTCAGCGGAGGACTCGGAAAGGCTATCCCCTATGCTGGGTTCACTCTGCCAAGTACGGACCGTACGACCAAACACGAGCCTCCCCATCGGCAGAGGCAGTGGCGAAGATGCCTCCCCTGGGGCTAACGGCAACCGAATAAATTGTATCCGTATGACCTTGAAGCATGAATTGTGCCATGCCTGTTTTTCTATCCCAGAACTCCAAACTACTATCCCTAAACCCGGAGAGCAGCCCGTTTCCGTCAGGGGTGAATGTAACAGAGTTGAGAATGTTCATGTGACCTTGGAGAGTCTTGATACACTTCACTTCCCATGTGCTTTGAGTTTGAATGGGCATGCCGAGATGCCACAACTTGATAGTTTGGTCGAAGCTGGCTGAGACAAGGGTCTCGCCGTCGGGCGAGAAGGCGACCGAAAGAATAGACTTTCTGTGTCCTTCAGGGCCTTCAAGGCGCGTCAGACGTGCACCTGTGCTGGTTTCCCAGACCGTTATGCTTCCGTCTTCTGACCCTGAAGCGATAAGTTGCATATCGGGTGAAAAGGTGACGGATACGATCATATCTCCAGTGGAGAGGGTACGGGTGTTAGCCCGGGTGTTGACATCCCACAAATGGACAGTCCCATCGCTAGCACCCGAAATAATACTTCTCCCATCAGGAGAGAATTCTATCGCGTGGATCTCCCCCTACGCCCCTCGAGTTGGGCTAAGATTGTACCAGATTCGATGCCCCACAACTGGCCATGTCAGTATTTAGTTAAGTTGAGGCTGGATACAGGCAGGAAATTGACTCACGCAAACCATACCATTATCGCCACCCGTAGCCAGGTAGTGATCATCAGGGCTGAAGGACACGCTGCTTATATATATACTCTGGTCCGTATGGGGAATATTGTGATCCAGGACACGCACCTGCTCACCAGTCTGTATGTCGAAAATTCGGGCTGTGCGGTGACTGCTAGTCGCTATGTGCATGCCATCGTGACTGAACCGCACGCTGGTGACAGGAAAGGAATGTTCAAGTACGTGGACTAGATCGACGTCGAGATCTCGTTGCAGTTGGGGGTCAAAGAGGGCATGCCAATCTTGCCCAACCTTCTTGTAGAGGGTAGGCACGGAATTGAGGTCGATCTCAGCAAGAGAGATGCTAGCGGTAACGTCCCTGACATTATGCGGGGTTGAATGGTAGGCCTTGGACGACTGGCGATTCGCTGGGGAGTCCGCATGCTGCTGCAAAAGCTGGATGATGACCTCATGCCCGCGCTCGGTGGCCAGTGACAGCGGCGTGTGGCCCGCGTTGTCCCTCACTTGGTCGTCGGCTCCTATCTCGAGTAGCATTCTGACGGCGGCCTCGCTTCCGCTCTCGGCGGCATAATGTAGAGGTGACTGCTCGTCCTCATCCCTGCAGTCAAAATCGGCTCCTCTCGAGTAGTATTCTGACGATGGCTTTGTTTCCATTCCAGGCGGCCCAATGCAAAGGCGACCCTCCATACTTATCCCTAGGCTCAGGGTCGACTCCTAAATCTAGTAGCATCCCGACAATGGCTTCGTTTCCATTCCTGATGGCGTAATGTAGAATCGTCCGGTCTAAATCGTCCCTAGACTCGACATCGGCCCCATTATCGATGAGTCGCTTGAAGGTAACCTCATGACCATTCTCGGCGGCCCACGATAGCACCGTCCAGCCACCGCCGTCCCTGCATTTTAACCTTGCCCCCATGGCTTCGATGATCTCATATGGTAAAGCTGGCTGGCTGCCCAAGGCTTTAATAGCAGCATGTCTGATTTTCTCGTCCTGGTCTTCAAGTTGTTTGACCAGGGTTTTCAACGATACTACTTCTGGATCGTCGGTAACATTCCAGTGGGTAAACTTGGAGCTGAACCCTGCTTCCTCGCTGGTGAGTAGCTTGGAGAATTCGGCTGGGTTCTGTCCATAATCTCCAGGTGCAGAAAAGCCGAGGCTGCTTGTCTGCGACCTGGAATGGCTGAGTTTTTCCGCTTGCACTGAGTCGTTGGTTCCTCCCAAGTCCTGATCTTCTTGGGTGTTGGGCAAGATGAAGAGAGCCACATCCTCCATATGCATGGCCAAATGTCCCTGCAACGCCAGAAACGAGAGCTCCTCTCCACACACTAGGCATTCCTCTTTCTCACCATTCATGCCATCATCTTGTTGATCGCAGAGATCCAGAATCACACCCAACTGCGCCGGTGCGATGGATTCTCCATAGTGCGCCTGGACATGTGCTGACATTTCCGTCCTGCTAGAGGATGTCTTGGGGCACTCTTTGCAGACATACTTGCGCCGGTGAATCTGGAGCTCGTGGTATATCCACTCGTGGCGGCTGACGTACAACTTGTCGGGATTCTGGCAGTGTTCGAATGTACAGATGTATGGACGGAGATCACGGAATACATGGCGCCTATGGGTGTGGTTAGTAGGGTCTAACTAATGCGTGATAGGACTCAATATACTTCCACGACTGCCTCCTCTGCATCTCGCTAGAATCGAGGGTAATTCCACAGTACGGACATGGAAAGGTCGCTTTGCCGTCCGTCTTCGGGGGGTCCGGGATAGCGTTGGACCTGCCTTGGCCAACATTCGTGGGAGCGTAGACTGTCCGGGGCCGAGCGTTTGTCTTGGTATCGTGGACATCTGAGACGGCAGCTGTGGAGAAGCTCTGCTTGGACACGGTTGACGTTGGGCCTGCTGGCGGGAACTTGAAGCTCGGCGGTTTGAGGGTGGATGCCTGGCTTCCTAACTCCTCCTTGATTTCTGATGCTTTGACAGGAGGCTTTACCAAGACCGGTAAGGTCTGGGACGAGGTGGCTTTATCCTGCGTGGAAACATACGGATGATCGGCCCAGTGCTGAAGCTGCTCTCGGCGCCTCGTGTTCGCCCTTGCGAGTCGTTGGCAGTACCACAGAATGTCACCGACCTCGTCAGTTGCCAAGCTGTGTCTCTCCTCAGCAGGGGCCTCATTCTCACAGCTGAGGCTCTGCCCGCTCTTGGTCAAGCCGCGCCACTGCAGTATCTTTTCTATGGCGTGACTCTCATCTAACTTGCTGAAGCAAACCATGAGCGGCAGCGTGTCCGATGCGGCTGTGTGTGACTTGGAACTGACAGAGCGAATATATTTGTCTGCTATCCTGGGCCGCTGAAGCAAGGAGGACAGGTCATATAGCGACCGAATCTGATCCGTGATTTGCTGAACGAGCAGACGGATCTTTGGCATCCTGTTACGCCGAGGTTGGTCATCAGCATCTGAACCGGAGTCGGAGCCAGTATCCGAGTCGTCGGCGCTGACGCTGCTGATTGAATCGTGATCTGACCCAATAACGGGGTCGTACTTTTTCTCGGCGATAAATGTTGCTGGAACAGGGTCAGATAAATGTCCCAGTTGCGTTGATCGATCTACTTGCCTTGGCGGAGGAGTCCACCTAGTCGCATGAAAATAGCCTCAACCAAGTCTTTGAGATCATTATCGTGCCTGAGTGTGTCAGCTAGTGAGCCTCGAGCCCTCTCTGGGAGATCTGCTCTCATCTGGTCTCCCCAGATTTTGGCTCTTCCACACTGGTCCGATATCTCGATGAGATCAACCTGCTTCAGCCGCACCACACGACAATTCTCGTCGTGGAGTGCCAACAGGAAAGTCCTGAATAGCCGTATACACTCATTAAATGACTTGGAGAGCGACGGCGTCGTTTCGTTGGCTGGGACGGCCTCCATGGCGGTTGAGTTGAAGAATAATCTGATGGGCAAGCTTCCCACGTCGAATGTCGTAGAATGGCCGTAGCCTCTGGTCTTTGGAGAGAACCCTCGGTAAAAGAGGGGTTGCCAACCTATGAGAACTGTTTTGTTTGCAGCTCATGCAGTGAACTGATCCTTCATCCAATCACTGTCCAGAAAAGGGTGAGGCGCACACAGCCTGGTCAGAGCCTGATATACCGAAACGCAGCGGGGCCACCATCAATCTCCCTCACCGAGTCACCCGTCATCCCTCTTCAACGAACGTTAAACCGCCGGGGCCCTGAGTCGTAGCGACTGTCATTTTCGCAACGCTGAGGATATTTACAGCGTTTATGTCATGGCTGAGGTCGCAGGCCTCGTCCTTGGCGGCATTCCCATTGCCATCTGGGCATTGGAGAAGTATGCCGAGCCCTTCGAGACTCACCAAAACTACTACGTCGCCATTCAGACTCTCCGTGCCGACTTGACTATGCAAAAGAGTCAACTGGAGATAACTCTTCGCAACATTGGGCTGGAAAATCCTTCTGTGGACGAGCTACAGGAATGTCTTAGTGCCAAGTTTCCCGGCATCCACCAGGACCTCGTCGTCATCATCAAGGCAATGGACGAGAGGACGTCGAAGTTACTGAGAGATCTAGAAATTGATTTTAATGGCAAGGTGAGTATTTTTCAGCTTAGGTTACGTCTTCCTTGACAAAAGTGCAAGGTGTGTTGAACCTGTTAGTCCCGCTGCTTCAACCCTCCATCAAGGGCAAGACGCCTTGTCACACCGCATGTAGTGTGCTGAAGCTATCAATAAAGAGCTCAAGCTAATATATTCTACTACAGCCTCGGTGGACAGGTGATCCGGACAGGGCTCTATGGGAGTGGCGTCGAGTAAAGCGCTCGTTTGCCTCAAAGAAGAACCGATCCCTCATCGATGATCTCAGGAAGTGGAACCAAGACCTGAGGAACTGTCTTGAACGGACCGAGGTATCTGCCGAAGATGACACTCGCCAAGTCCAAGCCCTCATCAGGGGATTCAACCCGAAGCATTGCGACTCGATCCGATCATGTCTGAGATCTTTCCACAGAGCACTAAAATCTGCCTTGCAGTGCAACTGCCCATCATCTCATCAAGCAACCATAGACCTAGACTGGAATTTAGGGCCTTTGCGCTATCAATCGGCCTTTTCAGCAGGATTGTCATATGAGACGCATCCAGAATCGGAACACTCATGGCGGAAATTTCACGTCACGCCAAAGGGAAACACAAAGACGGTCACTACTAGTCCTGCTAGGGCCAAGGCCAAGTCTTCTTCAACATCCAGTCTTCTTGACATGATCTATCGACTACCATATCGCACTCACTCGACAACTCCTCAACCTGGTAGGCCTCAAGAAAACCCCGAGTTTTACTATTTGATCGCTCATCAAAATAGTCCAGGATACGACTCCGCCGCCGGCGCCGGCACAGTTTATTGCAAATTTGTGTGGCCAAGTCCGAACACAATGCGCTCCGTGGTGTATTACTGGTTGTCTCCAAGACCCAGAGGCCGATAAGGACCGGCAGTTCTCGCACTTTTCCCTCAACCAACACTCAGAAGAACTATCGGGTCTTACCAGGACAATTTCGTTGAGACACCTGCTCCTAAACCAGAACAGACGGCAGGCCCACGCGCATCTTGCTCTCTCGGCCAAACAGCGATATGCTATTGCCACTTCCATTGCATGGTCCGTTCTTCACCTGAGCGACAGTCCGTGGCTGGGAGAAGGATGGGGTCAGGACGAGATCAAGTTCTTCGTCGACGAGGGAAGCGAAGGGATGCAACTTGTTTCACAGTTCCCATCCAACTCGTATGCATTTCACAAACCGACAACGATGGATCAGCCACTTTCGTCGTCAACGAGAGACTTCAGCCGCCTAATTCCCAACAAGACCATCTTTACTCTCGGTGTGATTCTTATTGAGCTATGTCTCAAAACACCTTTCGAAGAGCTTCGACAGACCTTGCATGATGAATTGAGGGGACAAGCCGTTTCAGCTCCAATCCTAGATCAATATGATACCGCCATCGACAGACTTGACGATGTCTACCGCGAGGCAGGCGATTCATACGGCAATGCGGTTCAGAGGTGTATCAAGTCCTCATTCCAAGGTCCTAAGTCGACAAGACAGTTCAATGTCGAACAATTCCGGATACAATTCTACAACACGGTGGTTGCGCCAGTACAAGCAACCTATAGTATGATGCCGTGAGCGTCATTTTACCAGATTCCTAGAGAGTATTATATATGTGGCTATTATTGAACCATGATTCCTCTGAAAGCGAATATTAACCAAAATAACGAAAAACAAACTGTATAGATGGTGCTAATAGAACATATTATTTCTATCGCTGAGTGCAGAGGTCCGGGTGAGCCAGGGTCGATGGAGCTGCGGGGAGAAGATTGATGGCAAGCCCACAACTCTTTGGAATCATGAAACCAGAACGGGTTAAGTTCAAGTCGACATCCACTTGAATTCTAGGTTTTGATCCACCAGAAGATGCCTCTTGCGCCTTATGTACCTTGGAGCCTGGAAGCGGAGATGCTGTTGCTGCTTGATTGGCTTCAGCTTGGAGGTGACAGCATCTTTATGTTATGTCACTCTAACATGACCAAGAACAAAAGAGAAATGTTGGCTGGGCACCCGGAAATAGAAAAATAGGCTAGATTTGTTCAGCATAAAAAGGCTATCTGTCTCAACACATTCTTCCCCAAGAGAACCCCATCTCGAGTTCAACCAAATCATCAAACCGCGGGAATTTCGAGAATCATGCGGGGTCAAGATGTGCAGTCAGATGTTCGTTGTGAGGCACTGGAATCAGAATGTATGTCTTCTCCCTGTTGATATCGACCGTCCTAATTCAAAGCGCTAGGCCAAGGCCCTGATCCCCAACCTGCAAAAGATGACTATCCCGACGGCGAAAAAGAAGCATGGTTCATTGTGTTTGGCTCTTGGTGCGCCATGATTCCATCCATGGGTCTGCTGAACTCTCTGGCTGTGCTTCAGGCTTGGCTGAGTGAGCACCATCTTCGTGGGATGCCCGAGTCCACCACGGGTTGGATTTTCAGCGGCTATGCTTTCTTTTTGTTCTTTTGTGGTGCTCAGATTGGTTCGTGTTGCTCTCTCATGGGTCGCCATATTCAATTGCTGACCTTAGAAACAGGAGCCATCTTTGACTCGCACGGCATCCGATTGTTGATTGTTCCTGGTACAATAGGTATCGTCATCTCATTGATCTTTATGAGTTTTGCTGAGGGTAAGTTGGATTCCTGTTGTGACTATGTAGACCAACGTGGTCTTCCTCAAGAATTCTACCAGTTCTTTCTCTCCTTTAGCGTCTTGGGGGGTATCTCAGCATCATTCCTCTACAATCCCGCTCTATCAGTCATTGACCATTGGTTCATGAAAAGGCGAGGTCTCGCAACTGGCCTTGCTTGCACTTCTGGGGGAGTGGGCGGCGTCTGGATGCCCCTTGTTATCCTCTACCTCGCGCCTCGCATCGGATTCGGCTGGTCCATTAGAGTCATTGCTCTTATCTGCGCTGTCCATGGGTTGATTGCCTGTGTTTTGCTACGCAAGAGGCTACCACCGAATAAGAAAGCCGGCTCGACTGTCGACTTCAAAGCGCTCAAAGAGCTCAAAGATATCAACTATGCCACGATGACACTCGGTCTGGTCCTTGTTGAGTTCGCCATCTTCATTCCCATCTCATATATATGCTCCTACGCCATTCATGCGAACTGGGGTTTCCAAGACACCTACATGCTCAACACTCTTCTAAATGTCGGTGCAGTCCCGGGTCGATTCTTACCGGGTTACGTCGCAGATCGATTTGGAGTCGTCAACACCATGACGGTTATAGCCTTTGCCTGCATAACTCTGGTATTCTGTCTATGGCTCCCAGCGCATGGAAGTCATGCCATGACCATGTCGTTTACTATTCTTTACGGATTCTGGTCGGGTGCCTCAGTGGCGTTTGCACCGGTATGCATAAGCCAAGTTTGCAAGACTGAAGATTACGGGAAACGCAATGGCACGGAATATACCCTTTGCAGCTTTGGTACTCTTATTGGTATTCCCATCGCAGGAGCTATCCTGGGAGCTGAAGATGGGTCTTACCAGGGTCTCATTATCTTTGCCGGGCTGGCCTATGTTATCTCCTTTGCGGCCTATGTCGTTGGCCGCGGGCTTCTGAGTAGGTGGGGATTTTTCGAGATTTGCTGAATCGGAAGAATTAAGACGGCAGTTTCTGTAAAGGCTGCTCGAAACTCAACCTCAAACTGGGAATGGAGTATTAGCTGTTTGAAGAGGATGTTGATTAACGAACTCGATTGTAAGGAAAAGCCCGAATACTAGAAACCGGGATGCTTGGATATCGTTCTTGAGATGTAACCTGCATACACTCATGATGTGCTGGCCATCTGGGTGTTTTAGATGTCCTACACAGACCGAGGCCACTCTAGAATTTATCACGAACCCTTTTCTATGCGGCTACAAGAGACCCTTCGCAGTGTTTACCAAAAGTAGACAGTAATCTATATATAACCCTATGACTCCACCAATGTTACATGGATCATATCATTTCAAGGATGTCGCAAGGCACAGCAATGGAGAATGTGACCAGCATCGTTGGGGGCTAAAAACGAAGCTGGGATCGGGTGGTATATAACCGATATTCCCCTCATTAACCTTGCCTGCTGCTCCGTATTATTTCCATTGCAGCAGCTTGGGTAAAACCTCTTTTGATCCAAGATGCTACCGTCTCCTCCATCTCCACTTTCCACCTCATCAGCCCATTATAGGACAGTTCCCCAGTATGTGTCGCCGGCTCAGTCTGAGCACGGTGAGCAAACGGTGGAAGAATGTTCAAGTCATGACCGAGGCGGAGTATCAACAGAGGCAACCCAGAAGCAGCCCAACGTCAACACCAGCCTCCAGGAGAATCGCCCGCGTTTTATCAAGCAGGGCCTCGATTTTATGACTATTTTGACCGACTTTGCGACAGTTGCTGCTCCCCTTGCATTATTGGGATTCGGCATTGCTGTGCTGCTTCTTGATGAGTCGGACGCAGATGCGTTAATTTTCGCCAGATGGCGAAATACTACAACCGTCGTTGGTGCTCCTCGACTCGTCATTCACGACTATATCTGACTCGCTCTTGATAGCTAGCAACTATTTTCCCCATTCTCTTTGCCTCTATGGTCGGTCGCCTTGTTTACGAACTCGCGCGATGGAGGCTTGAGAGAGGTTCGACCATGGGCATATTAGAACAACTAATGGGGAGTCGAACGGTCGGCGCTACAATTATCACTCAATTCAGCCTACGAATATTCAATCCTCTGGGCATTTCCTTGCTCCTCATCTGGTCCTTCTCCCCCCTAGGTGCCCAGTCTCTCCTACGTATGCTTGGGTCACGCCTCGACCCCAAGATGAAGCCCTCGACAATCATCTACTTTGATACAAACGGCCAAACTCGTGCAGCAAGAAACTTGGGATTTCAGGCATCTGGGGTGGACACGATGACGCCTTTTGAGTCTTCTCTCCTGGCTAGCTGGTATAACGCTCTAATATTGGCACCAGAAGACTCTAAGACGGATCCTATGGATCTCTGGAGGAACGTCAAGATCCCCTTTCTCTCCCATGATTCTAACGCTGAGACTGATAGTGAGGGTTGGATTGAGGCAGATTCAAATTCAGACCTTGACTCATTCTCCTCCCTCGCTGGCATTGCACTCACAAACGTGCCGACCGGCAATACAACTTTATCTATTGAGTCAAGCTACCTTGACCTCAACTGTTCAATAACTCAGAAGGACAGCTATTACGAAGAGGAGCTTGGTCTAACAAACCATTCTTGGACGATCAAAAGTGCGGTCGCACCTCAGAGAACAACGGGGAAGAACGGCACCTGGCATGGGTACCCCATGGACAGGGGTGAAGATGATTTGAGATCGATAACCTGGAGCATGGCTATTGACCGATTTGTCGATGTCTACTGGCTCAACAATATCACAGATAGGAAAGAGCTCTGGGATATGGGTTTTACGCCAGCTATCTTTGAACAACAAAAAGGAATCGAGGTCAAACCGACCAACATACTCTTCCAAGCCAAATTCTCATTGAATGCTTACGCGCGCAGACTTGGCGTCCATGCCCTCTGCCAGGCACATCAGGAGTATGTCGAGTCCCGTGTTGAGTGTTCGCGCCGGAGCAGTTCAGCGAGATATGAATGCTCCGTCGTCGCGCAGCGCCCTTCACGACGCACTCACGCAAACCCTGACATCCTACACTTTTCTTTCCCCGACGTCTTTGGTTGGATCTCGCAGGATATGCCGCTAGTGAGCAACATCCTCCAGGGCGGCGGCTCGTTCCCTGACCTCTCCCTCCGGTATCTGCTCAATCCGAAACTAAACGATTTACTCGGGACGAACCACGCAGAAACCTTTGCGAACATGAAAGGCAGTGTTTTCAGTCGCAGATTTTCCCAGATCATCAACACGTACTTTCTTTTGAGTCAGCAGTTCCTCAAAAAATCAACAAGCGACACCACAGATGACGGCTACTACGAGCACAACGTCTCAACCCCGGTCGAGGTCAGCAGTTCGCTTGTCATGAAATATGATGTGGCTATGGGATGGATGGCGCTGTTTTTAGTGTCATGCATAGTACTGCTTCTATCTGGTGTTTCGGGTGTGGTGTTTACACATATGGCTGATGGACCCGAGATTCTTGGCTATGCTTCCACGGTTGTTCGAGACTCAAAGTTCATTGACATATCAAATTGGACCGACTCTGGGGCAGTGAGTGCTGCCGAAATCACACTTGCGATGAAGAACGAGCAGGTGCGCTATGGTTTCATGGATTCGACACCTGAAGGGAAGCCCTTGCTGGGAGTTGGGCGAGAGGGAGAGACACGACCAATTAAAGACTATCTAACTTGAGGAACAACCGACAGCGAGAGCTATTAGTTTTATATGATTCTTTGCTCTCAATATGCCACAAGCTCTTACGAAATATTTGATCCCTTCCCGTGGAGGCCGGAGAATATCATACCACCTCATATGTATCCCTCGTCCACCATCGAAAAAGGCGAAAAACAGCATCAATCCCAAGTGGGAATAGTATCCACAGACACAGAATTTCTGATGATTGCGTTGGACAGAACAAGTCCCCTGCCAGTTTCAGATAACTGACAAAAAAGATCCAACTCCCAATATGAGAAACAATAGACATGATGAGCATAAGCCAGTAAACAACCCAGAATTTGGAACTTGTCGTCGAGATATACCTTCCCCAGAAAGGCTCCCAAACCAACTTCTGTAACAAAGTGTTAGATTCGGAATCTCTCTTCGTCTTGCGGATGGCCATGATTGACCGGGCAATGATCTCGAGGGCGGCGATGAACATGAGGAACGCCAAGACGAAGGTGATGCTGAGACAGCAGAACATCCAGAACAAAACACCCGATAGGATATGGTTCTTGTTCTTCCGCCCCCCGCAGCAGCCAGATGCTCTCAGCACAACAACCCAGGACGCCACCATAGAAACAAGGATAAAGAAGACAGATGGAGCAAGCATCATCATCGAGCCCACCGATAATATCTTCAGCTGGCCAACCGGAGCCAACGGGTTGGTTGGCGCTGTGATGTGGCCCCAGTAGAATGTGTAGATGTATCCGCCACCGAGGAATGAGAGCCACAAGTCGAACCCCAGCGCCGCAACAGCGTCTCGTGACCAGCGAGAGGACAAGCCCATGAGTCCATCGATCACGGCGGTGCGAGGGCGAATGGCGAAGAAGACAAGTTCGAGGACGATATCGCCTTGGTAACCAGACTTTTCGAGAAGATGGACCGTTAGGTAGGCAGTGACTAGAGTCTTGAGTATGACCTGGAGGGCGGAGGTAGCGTCAAGAACCCAAAGTCTTTTCTTAACCATTTCAACTTGTTGGTATGTTGGGGTCTGCTTTTGTTGCATCATGGCGTGATTCGGGTCAGTTGCGTGGCCGTATCCAGGTTGGAATTGGTAATTGTATGGGTTGTAGGCTGGCTGAACTTGTGGAGGATAGCCGTAGGGGTTCTGGATGCCAGGCTGGTCAGGGGGCCTCATGTCGTGCATCTCCATTCCACCACGGTTTTCCATCTGACCGTCGCGTGGCCTTTTGACGATCATACGCGGGGGATTGGATACGATTGCCGATAGCGCCGCCCCTGCAATGTGTAGAAGAATGGTTCCGACCTGGGTCCAGATCCAAGTACTCGGTTTTCTGCACTTGCGAGCTCCTGTGTAGGTGTGAAGCTTGGGGAGCCAATCAACTCGCACAGCGGTGTCGACGACGCATGCTTCGACCTCGTTTGGTTCCTTCTGGATCGTACAACGCACGTACTGGATCGCTCTAGAGAATGGCGTTAGGGCTGCGAGACTCGTATGATGAAACCAACGATGGCGCTCGGGCGCACGTACGCTTCTGTTTTGCACGTCGTGATGGTAACCGGACTATCTTTCGGAACGGTACGGTTGGGGCACATGGAATCTCCGATAAAGCATGTCTTGTTGAGTATCTGCAGAGAGCATCTCGTTAGTGCACCACGACTGGAAAGACCTGGGTTAAGACGGACCGGCAGAAATTCAGGAAATTGGCAGTTCGGTCGAGAGTCAATCGATATTGGCGCTACATTGTATGCACCGGATTCGCTTCTAGATCGAACAGTTAGCTGAGAAATACACCTCCATTATACTTCGCTTCAGATTCTTTAGGCCATCAAATAGTAGTAGTCAAGATGTGGAACAGGGGGGACATGGCACCGACAGTTTCTGCGAACATGTCGCTGTCTGATTCGCAGCCTTCAGCCTCTGAGCGGGCGTGACAGAGGCCACAGGGCATGTCTCAAGTGCGGATATATACGGCTCGCATGATCTTCCGATGTTCTGTGACATGAAGTGTATAGTTAGTTGGTGCCCAAACAGTCAATCGGGACGCATGGGCATGATCGAACCTCATACAGCGCGGCGGTCGAAGAGCTGCAGTTTCCCGGTTGTAGGGCCAAAGCAGACATTTTTTACACCGAGATGGAAGCGCAAAAAACCCAGATTCAAAGCAGATAATGATGAGTAGGGCATCATGTTAACAAGTAATTTATTGCATGGAATCCTAGAAGAGGTATGGTTATGGATTTTGACGACAGCTGAAATGCATGTGGTGATATTCTTATAATATGATCTGACTGTCTGTAGCGTTAGATCTCCTATTCGAAGAATTATGACTCGAGTAGGGCCATCTTCTCATGAGGCTGCTTTAGCTGAACTTGGCTTTGGTGTTGTCTGCCCATCCTCGTATGACTACCACTCCCATGGCACAGAATCTACAAGCCACGGCGCAAGGCTGAATAAATGTGGCAACCAATATTTCAAGCCAAAATTTCGCTAGCCAATTGCATTTGTCTGTTCGGCGAATCCTGCCACTGACCTTAAAACCACGGTGGTGGGCTTTGTTGCTTTACTAAGGGGGGTGGGCAGAGGCAGTCTGGGTAACGGACCACAGTCTACACAGGCGAGAATTGGATCTGGTTGAAGGATTATTTCAGGCCAGTAAAGCTCACGATTATCAGGCATGGCGATATCAAGAAGTCAGTCGCTGGGGATATAAATGACAGCCACCAGCGCAGGAATATCGGCTTCAAAGCACAGCCTGGTAACTTGCATGACGTCTCTCGGCAGAACTCGTCCCTTGGTCTTTTAAAGCCGTTCCGGCTTTGTTTGGAGCCCGAAGTCCGCCGAGTAGGTTCGGCTCTTGTGTAGGAACTCCAGGCATGAATTAATTAATTAATTACCTACACTCTATTTTCTGTCTTGGAGCAAGGGCTTGGCGAGTTGAATCCCGCTTAGTAATCGGTCGTATCAGTGCCGCCATTGGCCTCCTGCGATCTGACAGAATGGCGCAGCCTAGATCAACCGGAGTCTGATGAAAGGCGATCGATGGATCTTTGGAAAGCCGGGGCTTGATTGTCTGCCCGGCTCCGCTTTCACTTCACGGGCGGCGGATAAAGCCGTCTTGTTTGAATGATTGCCCGGAACAACGGACTCGAGATGAATCCGACAACTAACTTAACGCGCGTCGACAGTCACCAGCATCTGCCGTGGACAACTGGGCTGCAGGCGATCACCAAACAACATAAGTATGACCCGTGGGCCGACAACTTGAGCAGAATACCATCCGACATCGGTTTTCAAAGCCTCGTTTCGCGTTACACACATCCACATCCAAAACTTCTGCCCCTTGAGCGCCAACGTACCGACGATGGCCTCACTCATGATCCAACTTGTCACTTTTCTGTGGTGGACTTCAGCGGTAGCATTCGGCTACAGTTTTCGACCTGACAACCACGACACTTGGAAGAATGTAAGTGGTTACGAGGGCTGTTTGTTTAGACTTGCTTTCTTCTTTCTTTTCCCTTTTTTACAAGAGCAAGAAACACTGACCTTGTTTAAAGAACCGGATCCCATCCCAAATCAATCTATCTCAAGACCAGAACAGCGGATCTTACTGGAGCAGCGCCTTTGCCACCACCACCACCGGACGGCAGTTCCTCCTTATCCATCATCAGTTCAGTACCTTTTGCAAGTCTTCAGTCCTAGACCTCAAGACTCTCAAGTACTTGAAGAATGTGCAACATTGTGAGATCAACAGCGCATCCAAGACGGTGCTCTCAGACTCTTTGAGCATTCAGTTCCCAGACTTTTCGTTCGATGCTGCTGCTCCCGACAAGATCTCTCAGATGCAGCTGTCTGCCACGGCACCCGAATACTCATTCAACTTGACTGTCGAGGGCAGAACGTCCAAGGTTCTGTTGAACGGGGGCAATGGAGTGATTGCCTGGGGACCGAACTACACCACTTGCTCCCACTGGTCCATTCCCGCCGCTCGCACCTCTGGAACGTTGCAACTCGGTGATGGCATGGCTCTGGACCTTGACCCTTCAAAGTCTCTTACTTGGTACGATCACCAGATCATAAAGGGTCCCCCGGATGCCTTTACCTTTTTCGAGGTTCACTTCCCCGATCCCAACATCAGGGTGAGCATCTGGGCGTACGATTGGCCCGAGTCTTCAGACGAGTGGAGATTTGCCACGGTACGACTTGGTGAGGAGACAACCATGGTGCTGCCTTTTACACTGGAAGAGCACTGGGAAGATTCGTGGTGGTCGTCTACATCAAATCGAACATACCCTCAAAGCTGGACGCTGAGATTCGATAACGGAGACTATTTGCGGATTAAATCTGTACTCGGGGACCAAGAAATCCAACCAAACACTTGGACCGGTTTTGTTCAGGTTGAAAGGAGCAGGTTTTTGGGTCAGACTACAGGTTATGGAGTTGGCGATTTGGTCTTTATTTGATAGCTTGTCGTCCAAGTTCTCCCAGAGGCATCAGATAGGAATGTCCATACGATATGAACCTTGTTTGCACAGAGGAAAATTATCAGGCACCGGTTGCAGTTATAGTTCAACAAGAGGCCATGTGTCACATGGTTGTGTAATCATGTGTTGTTGCTAATTTGATTTTGATCAAACAAGTCGTCTTCTTGACCAATGCACACAATCCCATATCACCGGCTCATCGGGGCGGCAGGCAGACCAAATCAAGTACCGCTATTTGACAAGTTGACTCGTTTCAGTGGTTCCATCAGGTTGGGCGGCCGCTCAACGGCTGATGAGTTCAAAACGCAAGGTAAAAATAAGCCTCAGATCCACCCATATCGTGCTAGAGAGCTAATTAGAATGCTCTGATCGACGCCCAGTGCTCTTCGGGCGTAAGGCTGACGTTACTTGGCGTTGAATAAAACCGTTCAGGACCGGCAGTTGAATCCTTCGGTTGCTTACTCTATCCCGATGATCCCTGCGTTCCTCAACCTCGTGGGTTGAATTCTAACCCTTGATTCGCTCCACATGTCAACTCCCGTGTTTCATCGTGAACTGACTGTTGTGCCGCAGCATTAGCCTCCGTGTCGATGCGCCAGCATCGTCTGTACCTGCATGAGCTGGTGTGATTTCGGTCGCTTTAAACAGTTTAGGACTCATGTTACCTCGATTCAAGCTTCCGTTTTGGGCATCATGGCGGCCGACTGGCATGCCTCCAGGCTCTCCGCCATCGAGGTCGAAACATCGATAATGTTGGCAATTGGGCAGTATTGCTTGAAGGTATATATATCTGGCCCATCTTGAACATTCTGAGCTTCCTGGATCTGTATGCGCTTCGTCTGATACTCTCATTCCCTAGTTGATTACTTCTGCTCCTTCTTCCATTCATTCATTTCCTCATGGTGAGGCTTTCACTCTTTTCGGCCGCTTCAGGCCTATTCCTGTCTTCCTTCTCATCCGCCAGCCCAGTCTCCGTGGTCCAGGAGAGCAAGACCACCTCTGACCTCGTCAAGAGGCGCTGCGGCTTCGAGACCTGGGACTCGACCAACATCAACAACTGGTTCGAGGCTGGCACTGATGCTTGGTTTGAAGCATGGTGGCTCAGGTATCTTGGCGGCAATGGGCCTGACACCTCAGCTGTGATCCCCAATGGCTGGCCCAACAACTTTGTAAGGATTGATCACAATGTTAGCAGGATAAGCATACTAATTTCCAAAGGTCAATCTTTTCGGCAGAATGTACTTGGATGGCGTAAGTTCGTTTTCCGAAACATGAAGTGAGGATGAACTAACACTTGCACCTGTAGAAAGAGTTTTATAAGTGTGCCAAGCCCAATGACCAGTGTTTTGGTGATATCTTCTGTGAAGGTATGTTGAAGATGCCTTTTTGGTTACTCGGCACGTATCTAACCCGTCATAGATATCAAGTGCTCTGGTGACTGGGGCGAGGAATGCGGCGATCACGACAAGCAGCGCCCTGTCTACATGGTTCTCCAGTCAATCCAAGGTTTTCAGTCTTATTTCAGAGACTTCATCGTATGCTTCCCTAATATCTTTTGTAGAAGGAGCAGCAGAGTCCAAGGGCTAACCGATTTCAATTACAGGAAGTTCTCGATGAGACCCAGATGAACCTTCAGGGTATGTCGGCTTACCTCGTCTCCAACTTCTTCCCTCCTATTGAGAAGAGCTTCGAATTCTTCCTCCGTGTATGTATCCCGTCGTCCTCACATAACCAACTTCAAGGCTAACACCAACGCAAGGAACTCCTCGTCGGCATGGGAACTGCTTTCTCCATCGGCGGCTCATACCTCAAGCTCAACAACTGGGTCAAGTCCAACGACTTTGCCAAGGAGTCCTCTTCCGCTTTCGGTGCTTTGCTCAATGGTATTGGAACGGGTTACCGTGAGGTTGTGCAGTATCCTGCTGATCAAAAGTTTTCCGACTTTGCGGACCTTGGTGTTTTCATGACCAATGTGTTTGAGCAGACTCGAACTGCCCTCAACGACATGCAGGAGAATCTTGCTATTGGTAACTACTGGGGCGGTAACCGATTCTTGTATGTTTGACTCAACTCCATCGTTGGAACTGGCTGACTTTTGCATAGCAACTATGCCTCTGGCGGAGCTTTCCTTCCTGGTCCCGGTCAAGAGTTTAGCAGTGAACCATCCGACTCTCAGTTGGCGACCCTCCGCAAGTATCTCCAGAAACAATTCAACGCCCGGGCCATCAATTATGTCTGGCGCCAACAAAAGATCTTCATTACCTACACCACCGATGTCGACGGCTCTTGTGAGCAGGACAAGCAGGGTCCCCAAGATATGAAGTACTGCCGCGAGGGTGATCCCGGTGTCTACTACCTTTACTGGTGGCACGAGGCGTCCGTTGGTCTTGGTTCTACTACTGGCCTCAACAATTTTGATACTGGAAAGATGGATCACCCGACTGGTTGGGATAAGCTTGCTGCTGGTTGGATCGAGCAGGGCTACCAGCTATCTCTCAATGATGTGTTTGAAGCTTCCATCGCAGCTTATCAGGCTCACCGTTTTGATTACGAAGGCGAAAACTCTGTCAAGCGAGCCCAAGAGGCTGTTACTGACGGCTGGGCTAACCCTTGGGAGCGTGGAACCAGCTGGGAGGGCACTTTCACCATTCCTGTGTGCGACACTGGAGATGTCAGCTACAACGTCCAGTTGGGTGAGCGTATTATGCCTTGCAACTGCGGAGGCGGCAACGAAGTCGACGCGTGGAAGAAGGCTGCCAAGTTTGACGGCTACCAGACCTATGACCAGCAGTGCACCGAGGGCAAGCAGGCTGAGAGAAAGCAAGATCGTCGTGGCGGCAAAGGCAACCAAGAATCTGACACTCCCGCTCTTCCCTCCGAGGTCAACGAGATCCAGTGTCTCACGTCTGATGGCGTCAACAAGGACATGGTCTCGCAGGTCACATACTGTTCTGCAGCCATTGCCAGCCTCGGTACAGACCGTGACAGGGAGATCTGCAGCACAGATTGCCAGGATGGAGGAAAGGGCCAGAACAGCGCGTGGTGCCGCATCGCTCTTGATGACAGCAACATCCACTTTTGTGCTCTGACTATCGCTTCCAAGGATGCTGAGCACGGAGGTCCCGGATACTGTTGTCTGACTGTTGGGAATGCTCAGGACTTTTATGCTAACGCTGTGGCTGTGACTGAGGACGGTGGTAAGGGGTGTCATCCTGTTGGAACGCCGGATTTTGCTGCTACGTTTGTCACTCCTGATGGAATGAACAGATGGTGCTTGAGCGATTATGAGCATGCCAACTACTGCACTATCTAGTTAGGGCGTGCTGGCGTAGATGGGATCATGGCTACGGCTTACATTCAACTTCTCATGTTTATACTATCATGTTTATACTACGCACTTTACCTTGGTTTATTCACATGTTTCTCCTTTGAATTGGCACACTCATTGACTCAGTTCTGCACACTCTTTTCTTCATGATATGATTCACATACTGCTCACATGTGAGATTGAGCACCCTTTGTCTCTTCAGCATCCCCTCGTGAAAGCCTCGGGAAGAACAATTCCTTTCACGTGTAGTTGCCCGTGGTGGCAACCTCGACCGGGTATAACCGAGGCTGAGCGTCGAACAGGCAATGATTGCTCAAGGCGTTACTGGAACCGGTTAAGCCAATGCAGGAAACGTCTCTCGATCTCTTGGAATTTACGATAAAAATGCGGGGTGCATGCATGATGGGATGTCTCCTCCTTAATCAAGTTAGTCGACTTCTTGGGTTTACTGACGACGTATATAGCTCTGTGGCTGCTTGTGCCTGGAACTAACTCAAACTCAACTCTAGCAACCTTGGCTAACAGACATCATGGCTCATCTCTGGCATGATATCGTGACTAGGCATAGCCCTTTCATGATAGAACTTGTCGGTTCTTTTGCAGTTCAGGTTGTCTTTTGGTGGATTCCATCCGCCATATTCCTTTCTCTCGACTACCTAGCTCCAACCTTTGCCACCAAACACAAGATCCAACCTGCCCCTAAACAACCGACGACGGCAGAAGTTTGCGATGCCATCGTCATATCTCTTCGAAATCAGATCATCGTCACTACGATTCAACTAGGCCTAGCCGCCGCTGCAGCCTCGCAAAACAGACCCTCCCCGTTTAAAATTACGACATCACTCCCCACTGCAGAGTCATTCATCAAAGACCTGGCACTATGCATCGTGGCCCGTGAGGTCCTATTCTATTATTCACACCGACTCCTGCACGTCCCGTACCTTTATCGTCGTATCCACAAGGTGCACCACAAGTTTACGGCCCCGGTCTCGTTTGCGTCACAGTATGCACATCCCATTGAGCACATTGTGGCGAATACTCTTCCTATCGCGTTACCGCCCGTCGTACTAGGAACGCATATCATTACGATGTGGGTGTTTCTTGCTTGGCAGTTGTTGGAGACGGCGACTGTTCATAGTGGGTTCGACTTTTTTGGAGGAGCCGCTCGTCGACATGATCGTCATCATGAGCGGTTTGATGTACATTTTGGAGGGTTGCCTTGGTTGGATTGGGCTCATGGGACTGATGAGAGCAAGAGAAAGAAGGTGTGATGATTGCGTGGTCGAGAAGATCAAAATTGAACAGAGCATTCGTTGGATTTATGCTGGTAAAGAACGCGGAAATGGACTATCCAGCTTAACAATCGACGCCTCATCGTTGTCAAACACAATTCACTCATTGAATACGCTAACCAGAAGATATCTCTGGCTGTTATCATCTTAAGCACGCAAATTGAAGAGTATTGGGTATTGGGTTTGATTAAAATCGATATTCTATCGCATATCTCATCAGAACATAATCAAGTTCTCGTGAACATTATCTACTGAACATGGGTATACTCAAAGATCTCCTTGATCTCCTTGGCAGGAAGCTCCTTGGCCAGAGCCAACTGGAGCTGAATGCGAGCCTTGGCAGGGTTGAGGTATCCAGCGTTGATACCGTAGTCCTGGCCAGACACGAAACCCCAGGCGGTTCGGCGGCTCACAACAACGGGGACCTTGGTCTTCTTGACAACCTCCTCGAGAGCCTCCTTGGCCTTGGTAGGCCAGCCTCCAGCACCGACGCCGGCAACGACAATACCCTTAGCACCACCCTCAACGGCGGCCTCGAAAAGCTCAGGGTCAACCTCCTGCTGGCCGTAGAGCACGTCAACCTTGGGAAGAGGCTCAGAGGCAGAGATGGAGCTGATGTTGAAGTAGTGGTGACCCAGAGGTCGGACGGGAGGGTACCAGAAAACAGGCTGGATGTTCTCAAAGGCGCCCAGGTAGCCCTGCTCCTCGGCCTTGAAGGTGTCGAGAGAGTTGGCGTTGGTCTTGATGGTGTACCGAGCGGAGGCAATTCTGTCGTTGAGGGTAATGAGAGTTCCTCGCTTCTTGGCGCTGTCGCTGGCGGCGAGCTTGACTGCAGACAGCAAGTTGATGGGGCCGTCGGCGCTGATGGCCGTGGCAGGGCGCATGGAGCCGACGACAACGACGGGCTTGTCGCTTTGGACCGTCAGGTCGAGGAAGAAAGAGGACTCCTCGAGGGTGTCGGTTCCGTGGGTGACGACAACACCTTGTGTGTAGGGGCTATCCAGCTGAGCCTGAATCTGGTGGGTCAGGTTGGTGAGGATAGTCGAGGTGATGTCGGAGCTGTCAACGTTGGCGATTTGCACGCCACGAACGTTGGAGATGTTGCACAGCTCGGGAACAGCGTCGATCAGGACCTTGATGCCCAGAGCTCCGGCTTGGTAACCAGTGGTCTGGTCAGCCGAGCCGGCCGAGCCGGCAATGGTACCACCGGTAGCAAAGATGGTGATGTTGGGCAGGCTGGCGTTGAAGCACTGGAAGTCGCTCACAGCTCGGGGGGCCAGGTGGGGGATCTCTGGCACGGGCGAGCCCAGGGCAGTAGCTGCCAGGGCGCCCAGGGAGAGCAAGGATGTGAAGGACGACATGGTTCTTGGCTTGAAAAGTCTCCGGGTGTGATTGAGCTTGGATGACCCTTGTGGAAGCTGGAGGGGAACCGACAGTGAGGTCAATTGGAATGGGGAACAGACCTCATCTTAAATAGATTTGAACGCTGACGTACGGGAGGCCAAGACCGATCCTACGACGGACATCCCACCTATTTGGTTTTTGATTTGATAACAAACAAGGTGCATCGGGCCGGTGGTATAGCATCGCATCGTCAAGGAACGAAAGCAACAAGGTAGCTAACCAACGGCCCCAAGGTTCCAGGGCGACACCGAATCGGAACTTGTGCTCTAGCGGCCGAAGCGAGACTGACTCTGGCCCGCGTGCTGCAAGTGCAAGGCCGGATGCCTAGTTGCGTACTGCAGAGCGCCGATCCGCAGCCCGGTCAATGGTTCGACCGGGCTTCTAGTGTGGAATCCTTACAGTGTTCCTCATCCCCGCCCTTGCATTGCGTGCTGCGAGATTACGGCACGGATTCACCGTTCTCAACTGACAATGTCCATCCATCTCAGGGGAAAAATGTCGTCGATATGGCGTGCCTCTGCGGCGTAAGCGAGATGCTCGATTGCGATGCCTTGAACCCCAGTTTGAACCCCCTCGATATCTGATTGCGCCAAGGACTGGGGATCCCCGGGCTTCCTGTTCGAGACTAGGACGAATCAACAAACCACTGATAAAGGGAGGCCGCGGAGTCGTATCCTTACCCCAACCACCTCTTGGCAGGAACTGCGGCAATTCCTTGGACTTTCTTTTTGTTACCTTTTTGTTACCTCACCTTCTGGAGAGAGGCTGGCCGATCTTGCAGGGCCAATCTCTCCTCTCTCCACGCCCTTGGTTGACGAGAACGTGCCCACCCCCGCTAAAACCCTATCTGAGGGGGTTATCATTACACAAGAGCTTTGTCCTTGTGATAATCTGTGCTCCGCTAAAGCTGACTCGGATGCCCCGGGGCGAGTCAGAGTGCCGAGAGAGGAACGTGTGCGGACCAACGACATCGGCCTTTAACGTTATAGGGAAAGAAGCCGATCACGACACGACTCGGTGTTGGTTGCCCCCGGGATCTGAGCATAAGTTCATAAATTCTAGAATTGCGCGTCGAAACTCTGTTCCAAGATCTGCTTAGCGGGCTGGGGAACCCTTGTCAGGGATGTGGTCCGTCTGTCACCTTGAGAGATTAGCAGATGTGGGTTATCACGAACTTTGAGGTGATTTTCTGTCGCTACGTAATAGAGACTTGAGGCTCGTTGAGTTATCGCACGTGGTCGAGAACGTTGAAGCTTCGGCTTCAAAATATGAGCCGAGATAATCGATTGTAAAGCCGTGGGTTCCGGATATGTTATCTTATGTGAGTTGCTATTACACTTGCTTTTGGCCAATGCCTCGTTGCCGTTTCCCCAGAGACTGCCAGCCAATGCCACAAGTCGCAACCGATATATCAAAATCTGAGGATCTCTCGCCTTTGATCTTCAATTCGCGAAATGCATCCTGGATAAAATTGACGCGTCACGCACGCACCGTCTCAATTTAAAGACGATCGCAATTTACCGTCTCTCGGGTTCTCCCGACAGCTGAGACAGTGATCGGCACGGCTGCGAGATGTACTCTGCCGTCGATAAAATTCCTAGACGCCCGATCTTATTTTGGTTTCAGCCAGCTGCTCAGATATATTTCCACTGAGTAAGATAGAAGCAATCCTATTTGCCTACTCTTAAACCGATCTAAGCACGATCTCAGCTTGAAATTGGCGACATTCCACGAGAGAAAATGAGCCCTGAAAGCCGCTGTTCACATTGAGTCCACGATTTTCTGCATCTAGTCTGAGTTGATGAGTTTGGCCTTGATAACTCCGCTCATGACTTCCACTGCAGTTCCACTGAGATGAACAGTCTTAACCTCACGCTCTCCCGAAGGTAGCACCTGCACTTCGACGTCCACCACGATGAGGCTCTCCCGGCCCATCTCAACGCCCTGGGTGATCTCAACTCTGACAGAGTCGCCAGACAAGACATGTAAGGCTAGGTAGCAAGACAGGGCACATGCGGCGCTACCTGTAGCCGGATCTTCCATTGCGCGCTTCACGAGTCTCGTCCTGACTTTCTGCACAAACGTCTTTCCATCAGGTGCCGTTTTGCGGCCCGTGAGTACGAAGTAGTAGCGCCTCGAGTCAAAGTCAGTGCGCCATCCTTCGTCTTGCAGATCGCCGGATAGATAACCCATGGCTCCGATTTTGGCAGCTCCAAGAAGGTCCAACGATGGCAGCTGGACAAGAGCAAACGTCATGCCCTTGACAATACTGAAAAGACGAGCGCCTTCCTCAGCCGCGGCAAGCTGGGCAAGTTTCTCATCCGAGCCGGTATACTCGGCTCGGCTCAGCTGTTGTTGGTGAAGCCGGACGTTGTGAGGGATTGCAGCGCGTGCAGAACCATCCTGTCCGAACTGACATTCGATTCTCCCCGCTTTGGCGATAAGAGTCTCTACACTCTGAGATTTGAGGAAAACCGCCGTGCCGATAGTTGGATGACCAGCAAAGGGCAATTCACGATCAGGCGTAAAGATGTTGATGACCCTCTCCGACGATGCCGAGGAAGCATCGACATCGTGAACAAAGACTGTCTCTGAGAGATTGAACTCTCGGGCGATGGCTTGTTTCTGGGCCTGCGTGAGGGGAGGTCGCTGACTTGGTGGCGGAATAGTCACGACAGCTAGCGGATTGCCTCGGAATGGCGTCTTTGTAAAGACATCGAGTGTTGTGAAAGACAAGTCCATTTTGCTAGCAACGATGAGGGATGTTGGAGAAGAGAAGAAGGAAGAGAGAGGGGAGGATGAGGGATATCATGTCGGTTGCATTATCTTGCATCCATTATTAAGCCTCATGAGTCAGAGCCGATGTCCGGCAGCAACCATTAGGATATGCATACAAGGTGACTCGAATATGCCTGGAGTTTTGACTCATGAAAGATACAAACATTCCTATCAGACTGAATTTCTGTTCAGTACGGCCAATCCGGCTTCCTTCTTGGCACGACTCCTTCGCACAGTCCAGCACATACGACCATAGCTCGTAGAAAATACGGGGTCCCGTCCGCTCCCCCAGAGTCAAGCTGCGAAGCGCTGGATTAGTAGTTGGGTCGGTGACGACCAGCGAATCCCCGGTGTTGTATGTCTTTTTGTCATCTTTTTGGCTGTTGGCTAAAAGGATCAAAGAAGGGGTAGCTATGATATAGGTTCAATGAAATGGTGGTGTTCCTAGGGGCTGCTCCTTAGAACAACATGCCACCACCACCTTTAACGTAGGGAGAAAAAAAGCGATACAAGGGCCCCGATGTTATTTTTCTTAAGTTGAAAATATCCAAAACGTCGATCAGCTATCAAGGCTTTTTTTTTTTTTTTTTTTTTTTGAGACCTCATTCTATACCTTTTGGGTATCTCTTTACACTACCCAACTATTCTTACTTCTCAATGGCGTCTCCGTTGTACACCAAATCAAAGAACATTCTAATAAAACACATAATAGCATTAAGCCCCAATGCTATAAACTAGTCAAGTATCAAGATAGCTGCTAGCTCTGGTAGCTTGTGAAGAGCTATCGTAAGTAGGAAAGGCAAAACAATCAGGAAAACAACCAGGCAAAAAAGGTTTGTCACGGCCGCCACCAAAATCTGAACGGTGGCGATCAGGCAGCGTTTGGCTTTGCCGCCATATCTTCGCAGGCGATCCTTCATTCGCTCCCCGAAAGAAGGACCTTCCTTGACTTTACGGATAGTCGGCGACATGGTTGCTTGGAGAAGAGCGAGTTTTGACGGGGTGTTGAGTGTGATGTGGGTTGGCTAAGAGTGAGGTTGAGGTTATCGTCGGGTGTGTGGAATATGATGTTTCGTGGTAAATAGTGGGTGTTTGAAGTGTGCTGTTAAGTATGCTGTTGCTTGGAGAATGGTGAGTCTCCCAAGGCTGTTGCTGAGTATGTTGATGGTGCAAGTGGATAGGACGAGCTCCGAGCCGCTGCTTTTATGCTCAAAGTAGCAAGAGGCTGTGCCTACTTTGGTCCATAGAACAGCATCTTGCTTCTTTATTACCTTCTTTGCCTCGAGGTGTTGTCTTGTCGATCTTAAAGCCTCTTTGATCGTGGCTGGTGTGGGTGTGCGCTCTGTAGGCACGCCACCCAATTGCTCTTACTAGCCAAAGATGGGCTTTAAGCATGCCAATCAATGGCAAGCAAAGACCACAGGGATCTTCATTATTCGGTCGTTTATATTTTGAGCTCGCTGCCGTAATTGACCTAGGGTATTGGAAGCTGCTGTTAAGTATAGCCTCTTAGGTTATGCGGCATTGAGGTTTCATCCGTTAAGAACTGTATTCTTTTCGATACTAGCTGATTCTATTCTCTGCTCAAAGAGAAGCTTCATTGTACGCAATGGCTGCACTCTCTTTGGCCTCTAGCAAGGAAGGTGTAGCCAATAGCAACGACAAAGAACACACTCCCTCGTAACATCCACGAGTTAGCAGGCTCTTCCGGCTGATTACATTCAAGCCTGGAAAGACAAGGTTGTTGGCCCAGTGGTGCATTGCCCTTTCTATTTTTACATTAGGTGGCCAGGGCCTGGTAGAAATCTCTTCAGATAATTGGCAATAAGCTAGAGGCCACCCTTAGCCATAGGTGACATCTTTCCATAGAACTCTCCTTCCACTCTCGCCTGTCCTCAAAGAATCCTTCCAACCTCTGGGACTCGTCTTCTGGTAGCCCCTTTTGGATTTCACTTTTCTTTGAATATTTGCTTCTTACTAATAGATAGATTCCACTACTAAATTATATCGAGACTTGTCTTTT
The DNA here is from genome assembly GCF_023522795.1 of Fusarium solani. NCBI lineage: Eukaryota > Fungi > Ascomycota > Sordariomycetes > Hypocreales > Nectriaceae > Fusarium > Fusarium solani. Next base: position 6,136,605 of record NW_027072157.1, read on the forward strand.
CATGCTGTATGAAAGCTCTTTCTGTCATACAAGAACGCTGATTCCAAGACAGTAGTCCTTCTTCTTTGTTCTGGGTGGTCCCGTTCCCCTAACGAGATAAAGAAACCTGACAACAATCCTGAAAGTGGTTTTCAATAGCACAAGGTAGATACGCCAAACTTGCCAGGACATGAAAGTTCAATATGGGCAGAGGCCGAAAACCCTCTACACGCGAGTGGCCGCGGCGAAAGCAAGACGAATTTTAGCGCCACTACTAGACAGATTTCAACTTTAGAGCGTATTCACTATGATTTCAATGAGGAAAAGGTCTGTTTTTAATTATAGAGAGGGAATATTCTGTTTTAAATTGTCTTTTTATAACATTCAAGATTACTAAATATTTGTAGTTTCGTACATAGAGACATTACTGACTGCATTATCCCAAGTTTTAACAAATGCGCCTTCCTCGTTCGTGACTAAAGTTCCAAGTTATCGTGACCTGTAAAATCTGCTTATTCCGGCTTCAGAATGCCGACGTCAATCTTGAACTGCCGTAGCCAGGCTGGGTTCTCGGCGACGGTTTGGTTCCAAGGGTCACCACTGTTATCAAGAGTATCAGCAACGCTCAATCAGACTATGCATTCTAGACCTACTCGTTATATAATATCCACCTGGCGTGGTGCTGTATTTCTTCATCTGTGGGAACATGCTGGTTCGGGTTGTTGGGTGACATGGTCATGGCGACCCAGCGGGCAAGCTCTCTCGCGATCCAACGATAGTAACAGTCGCCGTTGAGCAAAAAGCTCGTCTTCATCCAGGTGTGTGCACCGTCAGAGTTGATGTTTTGCTGGGAGCCTAACCAAGAGTGCGTGTCGTCGGAATGATGTAGGCATCCCGACATGAAAGCGTTGGGTTGAGTGTTGGGGTCTGTCATGTGCCGGCTCTTGAACTTTGCAAACCATGCCTCGTTGTTCAAGGCAACAGATTTCCACTCTTGATCATCCATCTCGTCAATAATGTCATTTGCTTTTTGGCGTAGTGCTGCGTCATCAGGGACAATGCCATGAGCCCGGAGCAGTTCGATATAATCAGCCAACGTCCTTTCAAGCTCACTATAGTTGTGTAGAATCGAGTTGATTCTAGACAGACTACCCGAGCGTAGATCGGAACTGCTCTGCATGCGGCTGGTGTTGTGACGTTCTCGGAAAGGTGTAAGCCAAGCAGCCGATGAATTGATCAAATGGATGAAAAACGAAGCCACGTATTCAGAGGATGAATCGGACTCGATGACGGCTTGTTGAATGAGACGAGAGGCTTCTTGTTGTAACTCGGCATCGGTGAAAGAGTGAGATGGCCCAGCATGTATGAAGTCGTACAGCTGACTCTCCATCGGACAGAGGTCAAACAAGTTGTCCTTCCCAGGAATCTTCAGTCTTCGAAGTTTTCCTTCTAGGATGGACCGCACAGGTCTCATCTTAGCCTCTTGGAGGATATCATCAGCTGAAATGATCAGGTCTCGTAGCCAAGAGGCGTTGGAGTCTTCCCGGTCAGAAATGACCTCGGCCGAGAGTAAAATGCGACAAGCTTCGAGTTGCATCTTGTCATATGTAGGGAGACCTCCAAACTTGTCGCTGTAGACGTGCACGAAATTCGCCAATTCGAGGCTGATCAACTCGTAAGCGTCCCTCGGCGTCTCCGAGGGACCCTTGCTTGCTTCAAAGGGACACATAGTGTTGCGGTCAATGCCGATAAAATCTAGATGTCATTAGTATTTGCAGTAGTCAACGAATAGGGGCCAACTTACACGGTGGAATTGCATGCTCAACCCGGAACAAGACCGAGGCATCAAAGCCCCAGTCTCCTTTCCAATCAGCCATTGTGCTTCCCATCTTGAAGTGATCCGCCAGGTGATCTGCTCTAAACTCCCACGTGTCCATCTTGAGGCCGCAAAATCCACAGACAGATCGTATTCCCGGCATTGGCAACTTCCACTGGTTCAACGGACACCCCAGCTGCTCGGGTTTGACATTGTGAACAAGTCGCAAATGCTGCGTTAGATGATCTTTACGGTTAAACGATCGATCCTGTAGTGGACGCCCACTACATGTGGAATAGTTGTGGTCTTGGAAATGCGCATCGTCTGGTGAAGCCTGGGAACAAAAAGCACAGCGCGGCACCCCATCGTCATCTATAATTCGAGGACCATTAGGAGCGCATGCCCATCTCTCTATTGGTAGATGAAGGGACTTTTCATGGCGCTGCCAAGTATGCTTTGTCGTAAACGTCTCGGTACAGAAGGTGCACTGATACGTGTTGAGAGATTTGGCGAGGGAGGTTCTCTTGTCGGCTCGTTTGCTGGCGGCGTTATGTCTGCGGCGGCGTGAAGAGCGGATAGACGACCTGAAGGAAGTTGTAGAGTCGCGAGAGTGTTGCGAGTATGCAGAGTTGTCGCTCGACTGAGAAGTTCCGATGCTGCTGGTCGAGGAGGCTCTGGAGAGCCAGTGGTCATGAGCTGTCTGGTAGTGCGTGCCGGAGAGATCATCAGGGCCTACTTATAATTAGCTTCTATTCCATATCATCCTCTGAGACTACTGCCAAGTTCTGTGTACCAGGGAAAATGCGACATACCGCATGATGCCACAGCGCGCGCAATAGCAGTCGCAGTCGCAGGCTCACTCTCAGGAGGCGAATCAACCCATCTTGCCAGCGGATCCATCCATCTGTTCCTCTCCCCCGGAGCAGGAGTGGGCTTCCTCACAGGAATGTCTATCGCTTGGGTGGAACTGGGCGAGTGTGGCGAACCGGGATGACGAGCTTGGATCTTGCCACGACGCCGAGCATTGGCCAGCCAGTTTAATATCTGCGTCTTTGACAAGCCCGTCCGATTCTGTAGAATCTCCTTCTCGTTATCATTCGGAAACGGGTGGTCGCTGTGCGTTGAAACCCACTGTCTCAGCACGCGGACAGCTTCCCGTGAGAACCGGGCGCCGATCTTCGGAGGAGGAGCGGCATTGCCGATTGAGGCGACGGGAAGTTGCGGCGCATCAGGTGTATTGTCAAGCTGCTCAAGTGCTGGGGTTCCAGTTCCAGAATCGGTCCCGGAAAAGCTATGCGTGTTTGTGAGAGGCGATTGTTGACCAGAAGAGTCAATCAGCTGAGCCTCGAAGCGAGAGACCCAACTATCGTCCTTTGTATCCGGGAGCAAATGATGTAGGTTAAAGTCGTCAAAGGCGGAATATGCAAAGTAAGCGTCTTCATTCATAAGACTTGAATCAAAGATGGTATTTTCAACAACATCGTCTGTATTCGTCGACATGATGGTTCTTGAATTATTTCATTGGGAGGAAGGTAATCCCGAAGGCTCTCAAAATGTCCAGGGGAGGCTCCCCTACCTAAGTTAGTAAGAGTCACGAGTGCGGAATGTGGAGTCGTCAATTACACCCTATGACTCCGGTCCCAATTAAGCGTCGCTGACCAACCAACTCTAACGGTGTAGGGTGCGAAAGGCGACAATTCCGCGATCGAGGCTGAATATGAGGATTATGGGGTCATCGAGATAATGTCAATCTCAGTTGCTACGTAATAGCCACGTCAAAGCGATGGCTATTGTTCCTTTCGACCCCTGTATTTCTTGGACGTGGGTCGGATTTGGAATGGCCTCATGAACACACCGAAACCCACTTGAATCATCTCCACTGTTCTTGTTAGGTCTCACGTGTTTGCGAGACGTGTAATTGAGGCATCTTCAAGATGAGAATTGCAAGTCTACGGCATTATAGTGAGAGTAAGGTTCTAAAAATGAGAGCCAGCCAAACCTGTCCTGAACAATTATATCCATTTGTTCCTTTTCCGATCAAGAAATCTTACTCGTGGTCGCCGTGTATGCCGTTAACTGCTCCAGGGCATCTTGATACTCTTGTCCAATGACCTCAGTGTGTCTTGAGGAGCGCGGTGTGATAGAGCAGGGGAATGGCAATGGAACCGAGTTGAAGCCCTCAGAGTATGCGAAACTGCTTCGCATTAGCACAAGAAGTCGTTCATAAAAGAGGAGACTCACATATCAACATCAACATCCCTTCCCTTCTCATCCTTGGCAGGGTTCACCTCAAACGCCCAGAGGATACGAGCAATGTTGATTGCCACCGACGCAGAGCCAAGATGCATACCAGGGCAGATACGACGACCCCAACCGAAGGCGCTGTGACCAAAGGTACCGGGATAGTTGCGCTCTTCCATGAAGCGCTCAGGCTTAAACTCGTGGGGCTCGGGGAAGTCAGCTTCGTTGAGGTGGACTAAGACATGATTAGTAAGTGGCTAAGAGAACTGCTGGGGTAGACTTACGAGTCCAGAGAGGTGCGATGATGGTACTGCCCTTGGGGATAAACATGCCCTTGTACACATGGTCTGCGGTGCTGGCGTGGGGAGTGCCACCGAGTACAGCGACTGGTCGCCATCGCAAGGTTTCAGAGGTGATAGCTCTGATATACTCTAGCTTGGGAAGATCATCAAACGTGGGCAGGCGATCATTTCCAACAACTCTGTCGAGTTCTTCTTGGGCTCTTGGGATAAACTGGGGGCCAAACTTGGCGCATGCGAGGAGGAAGCTAGCCAGAGAACCCGCTGACTGTTGAACCGAGTTAGTTATCATATTTCGAGGTTATTTGTAGATGCACTTACTGTCTCGACTCCAGCGCCAAAAGGTGAGCCTGCTGTGTAAGAAATCTCCAAGTCCGACATGCCAAGATTGGCCTGCTCTTCAAGGAGGTGCTTGGCGAAGCAGGTTGGTGCAACACCCTGAGCAACCTTGTCGCGAACCTCATCCATGAGCTCAGTGTACATACGAATGTCCTTCTCTCGCTGCTGGAGAACCTCGGCCTTCCAGGGTGCCAGGAAACTGGGCACGTACTTGAGGGCTGGGTATCTCTCCACGGCAAACTTTCCGGGAATGCTACCAGATGGTCAGCTTTTGTTGGACAGGGGAGGTTGGGGTGACATACTTGACCATTGTTAGACGCTCCATCGACTCTGCGTTGCGACGGACGACAATATCACTCCTGACATCCTCAACACGCCTACCATAAGTGACGGTGACAATGACAGATGCAGCGTATCGCTCCAGGTGCGTTCGAAAGTCTTCAGGCGATCTCAAAAGATCATGCATCAAGACCTTGGACTCGAGACTCTGGACAGGTCGATAAGTCTCACTCTGGCGCTGCATGAAGCCGCTGTGCAGAAGCTTGCGCCAACGTCTCCAGTAGCCTGCATAAGGAGCCATGAGACCCCTCATACCGCCTGAAAGCAACTCGCCGCCCATGATGAATCGCGGACGAGAAGAAAAGATGGCGCCCTTCTTCTCAAGAAGATCCCATGCTGCCTGCGCAGAGCCAAGAACAATAGTTGGGGTAGGTCCCAGCTGGAGATAGACAACATCTCCGTATTGCTGGCTGAGTTCCTGGAACCAGAGCCATGGCTTCCGTATGCCCGTCCTGATGACTTTTGGGCCTGGAGGGAGCTGTGAACGGTGGGAATAGAGCTTCCACTCTTGCTTGAGCTGTTGTTGGAGATTGTCAGTCGCGTGGTAATCAGAGCATTTGGATTGGCCGAGACAAACTTACCCTGGGAAAGACGAGGGCGAGGTACGCCAGAGCGACAGCAACGGCCGCGTAGACGAGTATCTTGACGACCATGTTTAAAATCTGGTGATATAGACTGACTGACTGCAGAGCACAGACAAGATCGAGTCAGGAATGTCAAGGATAACCCAGAGGCTCTTATTCAAGGCCACCACTTGGCCGAGGTTAACAATTTTTCGACACAAATCTCAACTGCCATGTCGAATTGCCGATCTTGGCAGCCACCCCCGCTTGGAGAACAAAGCCAAGCAGACGCTTCAATGAGGAGCTGATCCCTTTGAATGGAAGCGAGGTGCTGCTAGCTGTGTCCCCGGCTCCGCAAACCCCGCAATCTAAACTCCATGGGGGGAGGAGAGTGCGGAGACCCCACGCTGTAGTCTGATGACAGGTTCGGATCCTTGTTCCCGGGTAATTATACCCCGAAAGTTCAAATAGAGGCGAGTTTGACTGTTGAAAAAGAGATATTCAGGAGCAGAGATTTTCTCAGTGTTGCATTGCATACTTCATCTTTTGAACTTTACCCTGACAATGAAGAGTGACGCTTGGCTTAGCAAGCCGTTCTTGACGGCCATCTTTCTTGGAATAGGAGGTTTCCTCTATGGCTTGTAAGTTGTCATTATCAACGTTACATCAGACATTGATCGGCTCATGTTTGATAGCGATTCCGGAATCATCACGCCGAGTCTGGCTCTCAACTCCTTTTTGACTTACTTTGGCAACCCTCATGCTGCTCTCCGTGGTGCCATTGTCTCTGTTTACCAGGCAGGAGGTATGTTTTTTCTGATATCCAGTGTGTGGTCAGAAGCTGACTCTTGAGTTTAGCATGGCTGGGTAGTGCGTCCGTCGGTATCACCTGTGATAGACTGGGTCGACGCAAGGCCATTGCTTTTGGCTGCATCTGGGGTGTGATTGGCGGTGCCTTGATGGCTGGTGCAGCTCATGTTGCCATGCGTAAGTGATCGAAAAAGGCGTTGAAACTTTGTGCTAACTGGTGTTCAGTTATCATGGGCCGTCTTTTGATCGGTTATGCTGTTGGAACCATCACTGGAGTTGCCCCCGTTTTCGGTGCCGAGATAGCCAAGGTACAATAGCCCCTTTTCTTTTAACAGACATCTTACTAACTCTCCCCAGACAAATGAGCGAGCCAAGATCACCGCAGTCAACCAGATGAGTGAGTTCCCCGTTCCCGAGTAACTACCAAGACTAACCCCCTTCAGTGGTTGCCTGGGGCTTCTTCGTCGCCCTCTGGACCGGTGTCGGTGAAGGCAAATGGCACAACCCCAACCAATGGCGTCTCGGCTTCGCCATCCAGAGCATCCCAGCCCTCTTCCTTGGCGTCGGAGTCCTCTTCCTCAGCGAGTCCCCCCGCTGGCTCTGCCTCAAGGGCCGCTATGAAGAAGCTGAAAAGGCCTTCCGCAACTACCACTACGACGGAACCAACGACGAGTGGTGCCGCACTGAGTTTACTGTTATTCAGGTCAACATTGCTGAGGAGCTTCAGGCGCAGGGCAAGCTGTCTTGGGCTGATCTTTTCAAGACTCCTGCTTTCAGGAAGCGTCTCTTTGTCGGTTCTTTCGTCTGGGCTGCTGCCATGTTGTCTGGTATCTCGTTTGTGCAGTACTACCAAACTGCCATCTATGCTACCCTCCAGTTCGACCAAGACCGTCAGCTTCTCGTCAGTGGCCTGTACGGTTCAGTTGCCCCCGTGGCCTGCTTCCTGTCCTTGTTCTTTGTCGACAAGATCGGTCGTCGGAAGATTCTCGTCATCAGCTCTTCGCTGCTTTCGCTTTGCTACATGATCATTACGATTCTTGCTGCTTTGTATCCTGCTCGTCCTGGTCTGCCTACCAACGCTGCAGCTCAGAGGGGTCTGATTGCTTGCATCTTTGCGGTATCGGCCAATTATTCGGCTCTGCTTGGACCCATGACCTGGATTATTCCGTGAGTATCACTACAAACTTCTATGTGGCTCATGCTAACGAATCTCTAGCCCCGAGGTTTTCACTACTGAGCTCCGTGCCAAGGCAAACGCCATTGTTCAGGTTGTTCACTACTCGATCAGTTTGATCATCACCCAATGCTCGCCCATTGCCCTCGCCGAGGTCGGCTGGAAGTACTACGTAAGTAACGAAAAAACCCTCCCGTACACAAATGCTAATTAAAAATCTAGATTCTGTTCGTTCTGACGAACGCTCTCTGTGCCGTCGTCTTTGCATTCGCCTATCCCGAGACACGAGGCAAGTCTCTCGAGGAGATTGACGAGATCTTTGGTGATGTCAAGGTTATCCGTCAGGAGGACGTCAAGTTCTCTGAAAAGGCTGGACTCGAGACTCTGGAATATCGTGGCAACAGGACAAGTGCACAGGATGCTTAGGGTGGAATCTCTACGGGCTTGGTCGACTAGGACATGACTTTGGTTGAGTCAGAGTCGGTCTATCTATTACTCTTCTGAATAATCTTATTATAAAATCTCTTCTCTTTAATCAGCTACCTTACGAGGCTTCAGTCCCGGCTTTGGTCTCGGCTTGTAATCTCGGCTGTGGTGCCGATGCTTGGGCAGCAAAAGTAAAATGGCTTCACCAGTAAATACAAGACATGTAGTAAAACTACCAGCTAAATCCTTCATCTATCAGAACAAACCCTCTCCTCAAACCACCAGATCTTCCAAGATTCGAAGCAGCAACCCGCACATCATCCGCCATGCCCGGGGGTCCTGAGACGAGGATACCGATGGGATCCCTTCGTCCACCACTAGCCGCTAGTTCGCTTTGAAGAATTTCCGCAATGTCCATGCGCTTTCCTACGCTAGTGGTAACACTAACGGTTGGTGGGAGACCGGACATTTCTTGGCTGAGCTCCTTTTGAAGCGAATCGTTCCTTAGGCCCCAGTACACGCGCGCGGATCTGGTTCCGTTCTCGTGGAGGAGTGGCAACATGGTAGTGATTCCGACTCCACCAGCGAAGCAGACGAGATCGGAGCAGTGGGACAGCTTGTTGATGGGGCTGGAATGATATGAGCCCTCGATAAGAACTCGTAGTCGGAGCAGGCCCCCAGCTGATGCAACTTTTTGGTGGAGCTTTCCAGTCATGCCTGAGCGTGTCCTCACGTAAAAGGTTGCTCTGGAGACGGGGCCGGCCTTCTCATGAGAGATTGCTGCTGACTGTGCTGTAGTATCGGCCTTGTCGTCCTTCTCTTTTCCGATGTTGCTTTCACTTCCAGACACGGGCTCAGTGCCCTCGAATGAAAGTGACGAAGCGACAGAAAAAGGATGAGTTTCCCAGAACCTCCAGCTCAAAGTCGGAAAGCAGAGATAGGCGACACCATGAACTGAGACATCGTCGATGGTGATCTTCAGATACTCTCCTTCAGAGCCATCGACAGTCGAGACGACGGCAGTCTTCAGACCTCGTCCAGCCATTCGAGCCACCCGGGCAAGGCGCTCCAAGGCCCAGATACCAGAACCGATAAACATCCAAATCTCGTAGCCCCAGTTGTAATCGTATCGGTACCAGATGTGGTAGTAGTATCCGATGAGGAAAATCAGGACCATGAGCTGGTGAGTGCTCAGGAACACTTCGTATGCCTTTTGCCGAACGACGAGCAGGGAGGTCGGCCAGATGATAACGGCAGCCACCGTTGCAACAATACCCCAGATCCAGTAGTCTTGAACAAGCTCAGCTTCGTAGTCTCCAAACAGCTTGTAGTACACTAGCAGCATGATCGAGTGCAGGACCGTGTGCAGAATGGTCCAGTATCCAAGCCAGCGATGAAGCAGTAGATATGTCCCGTAGCTCCAGTCAGTCAGCTGCAAGAGAATACTGTTTCGAGATGAAAAGATCAGCAGCGCCACCATGTTTCCCATGGCCATGACACCAGCTCGGTTTCCGATGGTGCTGATTTCCTGCTCGCGTAGGCTGGCAAAAGAACTCTGGGGCTGAATGTTGTAGTAAGGCGCGATGAGAAAGACAAAGTTGAGCAGGCTGATGAGTAGAATGAACAGTAGCTGGCCACGGGTTGGGACGAGACCTCCCCCGAGATGAAGTGCGATGGGTGAGCGATGGGATGTGCCCCAGGCTGGGGGATGGTTGAGGACCGAGTTGAGCCAAGTCCAGGAGATGCTCCTGTTTAGAGCTGGGACGAGGCGGAATAGTGACAAGACGACTGGGAGGAAGATGGCAACAAGCATGATGGCGATGCTGGTAGTTGGTCAGAACCTGTAATGAGAGGTCCAGAGGCGACTTACGTGTAGGTTACGTGCCCAATCTCATTGGTTTCAAATGAGGTCATGCCGTTGTACTGCTTCTGCCAGTTTGCTTGCAAGACAAAGCTCGTGACATTCAGGGGCTCTCCCGACACGGCGATGGGCAATGAAGTATCTGGTTCAGATTCCGTCGTCTCCTCTGTTTGTCCGCCATGTCCTCCGTGTTGTCTGGGCTTGATCTTTCTGGAATGGTTATCGTGGCTGCTTGTCTCATTGCTCATCTTACCAGAAGCCTCTTTCTCATCCTTCTTGGCTCCTGCCAGAGCGTTCTGGTAAGACATGACGGGCTTCCATTCCATGGTTCCGACAGTACCGGTAGCCAAGTGGCCACGCCAGTAGTCTTCAACCAAGGCAAGCTCAGGTGCACCGCTCCCCGGGCAATAAGTGTCGATGCAGAGTGCCATAGTCTTGAGAAAGGCAGGATCGCTGGTGTAACACTCTGGCGGCGTGGTGGTGGTTGAGTGTCCTGAGCCATGAATCGCTGCATCGTCCTCCTTAGGGGTACAAGTCAAAGGACAGCCTTTAACGACACCACGGCATGCAAAGGCGCAGGCAGGATGGTACATGGTCTTTCCCCATCCAATCATGCCAGTGCCATCGGACAGTGCCAGGCCGGCATGCCAGCCAAGCAGCAGGCACAGCTTGAGAGCCATGGCCGCGTAGATTTTGCCAAAGAGTTTGAATGGAGAAGAAAGAATCAAAGAAGACTGCCGAACTGCCCAAATCAGCGTCTCCTTGAGGTTCTCTTAAGGGTCCATTGGTTCGCGGCACAAAAGTCTTGGCAGTAATCCCGGTCGATGCTGGGCCCATGATATCTTGCTCAATCCTTCTCACGTCGCTACATCAGTGGATCATTGCAGACTCTGACGAGCAGAACAGCCAATCATTTATTCTTGCTTTCACAGTCCATCCTTGAGCAGTGCAAGAGCCAAGACTATGGCTGCGGTGACTGATGCTTATTTGGGCTCGGAGATGTGGCCAGTGTCTCCGCCTTGTCGTTTCCGGGCGAATCTCTGACGTTGCATTTGTATTTGGCTTTGAGGCTAGCAGTTCTCTCTTCTCTCGTGGGTCCGGATCTACCATGGATCGGTTTACACTGAGCTCATCAGCTAGAACCCCTTTTGTACTCGGCACGGGCGGTACAAGACCCTTCTCGCTCAATTGAGCAGGTTCTCGGACATGTACCGATTAATAATTACTCATCATTTTGAGGCTCGGGTGTATTGAGGCGTGTGTTGCAAGGTGGAAATAGAGCTCATGCCCTAAAATAAGCTTAAGTGGCTTAAATTGAGCTTAAACGCCTCAACCGCTGCGTGATGTGATCCATCCAGTTAGATGCTTTGCATTTCTCAAACAAGAATAATTGCCCTCCTTGATATCACATGAGAGTCTTGTAATTCTTTGCAGTGAATAGAACTATATTGACGATCTAGTCTCTTGCCTTTTCACATCAGCCCACTGCCCCGACACCCGTCGTCTTGCTCACCTCATCCACTTAGTAGATAATTATCATAAGCATTGAATGGCATAACATCGTTGGCTGTCACTTACACGATCATAGATAGCTATTTCTCATCAACAGTGTGTATGTATTAACGGCCACTAGGGCCGCTGGTTTATATCGAGACTTGATAAATATGTACACATAAAACCACCAGCATCAGGCTCTACAAAACTCCTCTTCATGCTACAAAGCCACTCGCCATGCTCCACAAACTCCTCTCATCAAACAACTTTGATAGGCCGTCAACTTTTAAGCCGAGAGGCACTGGGAGTACCACTCGTTTTGCTTGATGCACTTGAAGCCGGAAACGCACGTGGTAGGGCCGGTGAAAGCGCCGCCGCCGCACTGAGCATAGGCACCGGCGGTAGCACCAGTCTGGGCAGTAGGGGCAGCGGGAGTCGAGGCCTTGGTGGTGGCGGGCTTGGAAGCCTTAGTCGTGGTAGGCTTGGAGGCAGCGGCCTTAGTCGAGGTGGGCTTGGAGGCGGCGGCGGTAGTGGCGGGCTTGGAGGCGGCAGCCGAGGGAGAAGAGCTGCCGGAGCTAGAGCCGGAAGAGACACCCGACTGCCAGCCGCGCTTGCGGGAAAGCTCGTACCACCAGTTGCGGAGCATCCAGCCATCAAAGTCGGTGATGGTGGTAGAAGAACCAGCAAGCATGACGAAGTTGGTGACACCAGTAGGGGTCCAGTCATAGACTGCAAGAGTTAGCTAGTTGCTCACATATTATAGGGAACATCACTTACAGTCGTCAAGGGCAAAGGTGTGGCCCATCTCATGCAGGAGAATGTGGCCAACACCCTCAGGGCCAAGTCGCTGACCCCAATCACCACCAGCACCACCGGCCATACCCTTGGTCAGCCAGAGGGACTGGTCGTAGTGTCGGTCGGCACCACCGGGGCACTGGTTGTAGTTGCCGTCCTGGTGGAAGAAGCGGCCGCACTTCTCAGAGCACTGAGGAACACCCTCGGAGTCGACGTCAGTGTAGACGTCAATGCCAGCAGTGGAACCCTGGAGGAGGCTCTTGTCCTTGACAGCCCATCCAACGACGTTGACCTTGATGTCCGTGTAGGGGAAGTTGTCGTAGCCGTAGAGCCACTTGAACCACTTGTTGTACTGAGTCTGGAGAGTGGTGGCGATCTCCTCACGGTAGGCAGCAGTGACGGGCTGGTCAGACTCCCATCGAACGCACATGTTCAGCTTTCCCTTGCCAGCAATGAGCTGGTCCCAGCCGTAGTTCTTGAAGCCCAGGGCATCCGAGTAGGTCTTGAGGCAGTGGTCCCAGACCTCCTTGAGGGGAGTGGCGAGGTTCGAAGGGGGGTTCCATCCGGACTGGCGCTTGGCGGGACGGTTGCGGGGGAGGTCCTGCCAGGATCGGGTCTCCTTGACGCTGCTGAGGCCCTGCCAAACGGAAGCGTCAAGATCAGACTTGGGGGAGGTGCCCTGGGCTGCGGTCGACGCAGCGAGGGCCAAAAGGCTAGCAGCAGAGGAGAAACGCATGATGCAAAATAAGTGGAATAAAAGAATGGATGGTGATGATGTTTAACGAATGATACACTGAAAGGGAAAGTAAAAAAGAACGTCTACCGAACAAGTCTCTTCCATTGTAGGGCAGAGCGAGGACGGGACGAAATATATACCACAGAGCTGAACAGCCTGGGAAACGGGCATCGTCCCGTTTTGGGATTGATGCTAGGGCTCGATTGGCGGGATAAAGAGGCTGCGGAGACGGGATGGAACCTGTGGATCAGGGGTAGCGAGGGCCACGGCGTTGGGATTGCATGTTTCTCGCCCAGGGTCAGGAGAAGGCGAGAAGCTATGGGGTTTAAAGATGGAGTTTTCTAGAATTGGTCTTTCGATAGTCGGGCCTGTTAATTAGTCTCCTGTGTGCACTTATCTTCAAGGTTGAGTTAGCTGAAGGTTAGACTTGAGACTCTAGAGGGCGCCAGACATGGAGGCTATTCACACAAAACTACCACCCACCCTGTCACCACCCAACCCAACAGAAGAATAAGCTTACTCTCATAAAAAAAAACCCATGCCCGCATCATGAAACTGTCGAAAAACTGCCGATAGGCCCAAGCCTTGTTTTAGGTGTTTTCATGGTGTCACCAAGCGCTCCAGTGGATGCGCCGAGGCTTCTCCTTGAAACAGTCCTTTAATCGTCGTTTTGTTAGGGCGTGCGACCTGAGACGGGCCTTGGCGGGCATGGGTCAACCGTCGAACTATTCAGACTAACGTTAGTTTTACGAACGGACGAATAATTAGACCTGGGTGCGCCTTCGGGTATCGAATTTCTTCCGTCCAGTCAGACGTGTCCCAATGCGCGCTTCATCTCGTATTGAACGGATGGCACGTGTTGAAGCACGTGCCTCCGAACCCGAAGCCGTAAGATGCAAACCCGATTCGGGTTTAACGGACGCTCCATGTCCGACTCTTGCCCGATCATGTTGCCGAGAACCCCGCGTTTGAAGGGCATCAGCCGATAACAGTGAGGACAAGAGTAAAGGATGAGGACGACAATAGCTTGTGAAAGGTAAGTAAGCTTAATTGATCAATTACTAGACACAGTCTAACTGTCTCATATAGGTGCAGGTAATTAACCATCTCTCCGCCGTCACTTTCCCGACAGGGGTTAACCAAGATTCACCCTACACCAGAAGATCCAAGGTCAAATGCAGACACGACGGCCAGCCCCCTTGCGCCGGCTGTGCAAAAAGTGGTCATGTCCGAACCTGCGTTCTGAGTGGGCCTATCCTAGGTCAAAAGTCGTCGTCTGATTCCAGGCCCCGATCGGCAAAGAGACGCCGTCTTAGCCTGGGGAGTCCGACAGGGGAGTCTGGTCGGGACATCGGCCACGTCTTTGGTCATGTCCTCCGGGATCGCCTCATAAAGGCTATTACCATCTTTCGAGCACAGTTTCCTGAATTTGGGTTCATACATCCTGGCGACCTCGAGTACCATGAGGAGGAACTTGGTGTCTTGCAGAAGCTACGGCTTTTGGCCATCTTGGTCGTGTCGCGTCGGTACATGGACGATGACCCGACCGACGGTGCTTCTCCGAATGTGTCCTACATAACGAATGAGGCACAAAAGAGGATGACCAATGGCCCCAGCCTGGCTCTCATCCAAACATTTCTGATTCTGTCCCTCTGCAACTGGGGCGACGGAGACGGCTTCAATGCCTGGATGCACTCTGGTATCGCCACCAGAATGGCTCAGGGGCTTCTGAGTACCGGCTTCGCAGGATGCAGCAAAGGCGAGACGCTGTCGGAGATCGAGAAGAGGACTCTGTGGACTTGCTTCAAAATGGACAAGTTGCTAAGTTGTGGCAAGCGACGACAGGCCATGTTTCCCGACCAAGATTTGCACTTTTCCTTACCCATCAACGACGCGCAGTTCTTATTTGGAGCCCAGGCGACTCCAGCGCCAACACTAAGTCCTGGACAAACTGACTCGAGAATCTATGGACCCGACGACTACCTCGTCCTTCTCATTCAAGGTCTGCGGATTTGGTCAAGAGTGCACACGTGGATAGCAGAGGGCGGCAGAAGACAGCCTGGCATGACGGAGCCAGCCGAGTGTCCTTGGCATGAGACCTCCAAGTGGCATCAGATGAAGCAGGACTTGATGAAATGGCGAGAGTCTCAAGATGCCCTCATTAGATATCCTGGGACCAAGGTGTCCATGCATGCTCAGCGAGGGCAAGCAGAGAGGTTTGCTTACATCAACCTCATCTACTACGTCAGGTGAGCTCAAGTTGATCATGAGTCGAGTCAGTGCTGAGTATTGTTTACCCAGCTTCCTCTTCCTCTGCCGCGAGTATATCCCTTTCTGCCCCGTCGACGAAGTAAAACCACGAGGTCCCATAGAGCCACCGCTCCTCAAAGCCCCAGGCCCAGAACCCTTCTGGTCGCAAAACCTCATCGAGCTCTACGACGCTGCCACACAAATGTCCAACTTGCTAGGCGATCTTGAACACGTCGGCTGCTCCCTCCGCACGCCGTTCTCAGGCTTGTGCGCCTTTTCCTCGACATTGTGGAGTCTCTATGCCGCCTCGTTTCCAAAGTTTATGGGGTTTACGCAGGATCAGACAAAGAATGCTGAGGAACAGGCGGAGAGGACTATGGCGTATTTGGTCAGGATCGGGCAGATATGGAAGCTTGCTGATGAGTGGATTGATGTGCTAAATACGGCCAAGAGTTTGTTCCACCGTGTGACCATGGAGGGTCATGGGAGAACTGTCAAGAGGTCAAGATACGATTACCCAGAGCTGGAGGAGTCTATACATCTAGCGCCACTCAAGGGGATGCCTCGCCAGACGTTTGATAGTAGCAGCCTGGGGTCATCCTTGGTCAACCCCCCTAGCGAGAGGCCAACGCAGCAGACGACGGTGAACGAAGCAGGAGAGGAAGAAATCGCTGGGGGCGGGATCGCTTTTCAAGATGACTTGTCACACGGTAATGACTTTCTCGGCGAGGATTGGTGGAGGCTTCTATCTTTCTACGATGACCCTCATTTGTTATCGACAAGTATCGACAATATTGGGGATGAAAATGCAGACTAGATTGTCAATACACAAACAATCCCACACACCTATGTGGTACCTTGTGTGTTATCCTGTTGGAAATTATGTTGGGATATGATGGTACCTCCGTCTCTGCGGTTGAAGAAGTCCTCTGCATAATGACTGTATATACTTTTATTCAGTTCCACTGAACAAATCTACAACTTTCATTGCATCCCTGTTATACCATCTTGCACTTGAATACTGTGAACCCGAGATTTCGGGTTATTTTATCGCTAACCTTTGTAACCCGATATTCGGGTTTGACCGGCTGCAAACCCGATCATTCAACCACTCTTCAGCTGAAAGCAACTCTCGAAACCGTCAACCAACCACACACAACTTAAATACCTTGTAATCAGCTCACACCACGCTACCATCAATACTACACATTAATCACAATTCGAGACGCCAGTTATTCAAGATGGCTTCTACCGATCAACCAAGTCCAGAGCCGCATCTCATGCACCGCTCGCTTCTTCATGAGCCTGAATCCGTCGTCTCCGCATCAGGCGTCTATCTCACGCTATCATCCGGCCGCCGAATCCTTGATGGCTGCGCAGGTGCTGCAGTCGCCATCATCGGCCATGGACGTGCCGAAGTCCGTGATGCCATCGTCAAACAAGCCGACAAGGTGTCGTACGTTCACACGATGGCCTACACCACCGACAGTTCCGAGAACCTTGCCAATTTTCTCTTGGAAGGTAATCCGTTTGATTTGACGAGGGCGTATCTCATCGGGTCTGGGAGTGAGGCTATGGACTCGGCGATGAAACTTGCTCGGCAGTATCATGTCGAGAATGGACAACCCCAGCGGACACGGTTTGTCTCGAGAATACAGGCTTATCATGGCAACACCATCGGAGCTATGAGCGTGGGCAGCAACCTGGCCAGAAAAGCACCTTACGAGGGTGCTCTTCTGCTTGACAATGTCAGCTACGTGAGCCCCGCGTATGGTTATCGCGGACAAAAGGACAGTGAGACGGAATATGAATATGCAAGGAGACTGGTTGACGAACTCGACAATCATTTCCAGGAAGTCGGTCCAGACAAGATCATCGCTTTCATCGCCGAAACAGTCGGAGGGGCAACAGCTGGCTGCATCACTCCCCCAGCAGGATACTTTGAAGGAGTTCGAAAAGTCTGCGACAAGTACGGCGTACTCTTGATTCTCGACGAAATTATGTGTGGAAGTGGAAGAACGGGAACTTTCTTTGCCTTTGAGCAAGATGGCGATGTTCGTCCTGATCTTGTCACCATCGGCAAAGGCCTCGGCGGAGGATACGCTCCTATCGCTGCTACGCTTGTCCATCGACACATTGTCGAGACTCTCAAGAAGGGCACTGCGAGCTTCAACCATGGCCACACATATCAGGCTCATCCTTTGAGCTGTGCTGCAGCTCTGGCTGTTCAAAAGATCGTCGAGGGCGAAAACTTGGTTTCCCGGTGTGCTGAGCTAGGATCTCGACTGCACAAGACTCTTGTGGAAGTCTTTGGCCCTCTTGACTATGTTGGCAACATTCGTGGACGAGGATTGTTCTGGGGCATAGAGTTTGTCGAAGATAAAAAGACTAAGAAGCCATTTGACAGCAAGTTGCGCTTCGGGGTTCAGGTCCAAGAGATGGCCTTTCAGCTTGGGTTGGCTGTGTATCCAGGAACCGGGACTGCTGATGGCTATGTGGGAGATCACATCATTATTTCTCCTCCACTGACTATCACTGAAGAGGAGATGGATATCATGATTGATTTGTTGAAGCAGGCGTATGACAAGGTAGCTGCGTCGGTTAGAGGATAGGGGTCTCTTGGGCAGGGAGACGAGCGTTAGCCTGGGGCTAAGAATTATGTCCCGAGAAATATTTCTCCTGAGGTTCCTTATAGGATTTCAAATATTACAATAATATCAAGGCTCACCCCTACTCGCCACCCCTCCATCTCAATCCTTCTTGATGGCGTCCCAAAGAGGCCACCAGCCACAACATCAAAAGATACAGTTATAAATCCATGACGGCATCGAACTCCAATCAAAAAGCACCCCAACTTGGTTATTTAGACCTTCTATGGCGGCATGCATAACAGATATCAATCCCCGGAAATGATGGGAGTTGCCACTCCAGCGACATCGAAAAGAAAGGGAACGCTCACCTTTCTTCTGTTTTCCAAAGACTCAAAACACGGGCACGAGTAACCAACAGGGAAACTCCGAGACAAGAAAAAGTCAACAAGTTCTCATCAGAGGTAGAAAAGGCTAGTTGCTACGTCCGGGACGCCGATTGTGGGCAGAGTTGAAAGAGCCGGCTGCAAGAATCAGTATGAATAAAATCGCTGGACAAGGACAAAGATGGTCTTTCAAATTTCCCCTTTATCGTGTTCCTATACGTAGAGATTTGATATCTCGACAAGGATGCCAAGTCCTCCACGATGTTTGTCATCAAGATATCGCTTCGCTTACCCCTGAAGCCCGCCTTTCCGCGTAAAGACGCATTGACTCTTGCAAACCACGCCATAATATTAGACCATAATATTACGGATATACGGCATTTTAATTAGCCTATGCCCTTGTAATCTCTATCCAAGGGAACCTAGCTGTCAGTCTTAGAGCCGGGAGCTAAGTAGCTAGTAGCCGACTTCATCTTAGAAGTAGTTCCTTACTGCCTATATGCTAACTTGCTTCTGAACCATTCAAGAGCAACGACCATGAGCATTCATTGCCACCTTTAACCTTTTAACTCACGAGAAATTCACTTTATTACTCAGAAACGACGGTATGGTTGAAATGATTAATCTATTCTAGTCTATTAAGTATTGTCTAATCCAGGCTACCTCGCACCTAAGCAAACACGCTCTGCAGGAGATAGTCGATGGGAGCCTCTCTGTAATCATCCTTCTCAAGATAAGCCAGAGCAGTGTGGTTGACGTCAAACACATAGTTGTCAGGCTTGTCGAGAGTGTACTTGGGCCAGGCGAGGGTGCTGTTGCCGCCGCTGACGTTGGGGTCGGTGCCGTGGATGAAGGAAACCCACATCTTGCTCATGAGGTCGGCGAGCTCGACAAAGGTCTCGGGCTTGCCCTCGAAGGGGTTGGTGGCGTAGCCGACACCGTGAATGTTGTTGAAGACAAAGGCGACCTCCTGGAAGTGAGTGGCTCCGTAGATGGGGCCGAGGCCGTTGACGTAGACGTTCCAGAGGTAGGAGTACACAGGGAGGTTGGCGGCGGCGTAAGACTCGACGAGAAGTCTTCGGCCGCTGTGCTGCTGGTAGTCACCGGCAAAAGCAGAAGCTCGCTTATACTGAAGACCCCAGGGAGAGGCAGCAGGTCGGCCAATCTGGGAAGCAGGAATTCCAACAGCAGGGTCGTCAGGGTACAGAGTGGAGAGGCTGGCAATCTGGTTGGCGCTCATGCCCAGGCTGGTGAGCCAGGCCTCCCACTGGTCGTCAGTGTTGATGCCCTGCTTGACGTAGGCGGTACCCTCGTCAAAGTTGTTGCCGATGAGGACAGGAACGTGAGCAAACTTGCCCTCCTTCAGGAGCTTGGAGCCCTGGGCGGTCATGAAGTCACCGTCAACGACAGCGCTGAAAGAGGGCGAGGCGACACCCAGAGGGTTGGTGCCGTTGAAGATGTCGTTGAGAGTCTGCCAGGGAAGCTCACGAAGGCACTCAAGGCGGGCAGTCTCGTTGGTGCATCCTGTCTTCTTCACGAGAGCATCAAAGTAAGGCTGCCAGGTATCGGCATTAGCAAACTTGGCAACAGGGCTGCCGCTCTCGAGGATAGCGCTGCGGAACAGGTTCTTGTAGTTTCCATCGTAAGCGACGAGCTGCATTCCCAGGGATCGAGCACCAGCAGACTCTCCCCAGATGGTGACCTTGTTGGGGCTGCCACCGAAGGCACCGATGTTGTTCTGGAGCCACTCGAGGGCGAGGCGCTGGTCCTTGAGGCCGAGGTTGCCGGCTCCGGCCTCCTTCAACTCGTTGCTGAACATGAAGCCCCAGTACGAGACTCGGTAGTTGATGGAGGCAGCAATGATGGGCTTATTCTCCTTGACGGACTGCTCAACAATGTAGCTGAGGTTGTAACGGGGGTCACGAGAACCTCCATTGACATAGCTCTATGCAAAGTTAGCAACAGTGAGTCAATTGATATTTTGATAACTTACACCACCATGGACCCAAACACCAACGGGAAGGTTGTCACCAGGCTTGACGCCAGCGGGACGGACAACGTTGATGCTCAAGCAGTCCTCAGAGACAGGGTTGCCCAGGCTCTGAGTATCGGAGCCATATCCGATACACATCAGACCATACTCAGTGGCAGTCTGGACCTTGTCAAACTTCTTGGTGATTGGCTTGGGCGAGGCAAAGCGCAGAGGGCCAACGGGGGGCTGAGCATAAGGAATGCCCAGGAACTCATCCTGAGCATAGTGCTCGTTGCGCAGACCCTGATAGGTTCCCAGAGGCAGGTGAACCGTGGGGGCAGCAGACGACGGCAGGGCGGCCGACTCGGAAAGAGTCAAGCTCGTGAGAGCTGCCAGGAGGATCTTGGCCACGTGGGAAGGCATCTCGGGAGAGTTAAGATGGCGAGATGGGATTTTTGACAAGAGAAGGAGAGAGGGTTGGTGAGACACTAGTAGAAAGTCTGTCTATGCGATCGACAGCCCAGCTATAAATCTATCCCAAAGGGCCCTTGCCCCCTGACGCAATTGATAGGCATGAAAGGGTCAAGAAATTACCTCGTCCGGCTTGAAAGAAAACGCCCGTACGGCTGCTCCGTGCACCGGCGGCCATTGCGGTCCACGACTGGGTTCAAGATCCGCAAGATCCATATCGTCAGCCTAGAACGATTTCCATTCGGGAGCTTTCCCCACAGGATGGCGGTGCAAGTATCTCGAGTCATGAAGGGGAGGATACGAATAAACGACCGCATTCAACAAATTACCATGACTAGACAAACGGCGTCTTTTCCGCTAACAAACCTTCTCTCCTTGGAACTTTCCAGCTGTCAATGTTAACCCGGTTTCCGCTGCCGTAGTATAACGCCGTCTTTGTCGGGCGGAAAATCATTCCCAACAATGGTTAGTACGGGTGAGGGGTGTCTCGGAACTTGTCTGAACCTCCGAGTCCCCGCGGCCAAGAATTGCCAGATTCGACCTGACCCCCGAGGAGCACATTAAAAAGCAAAGAGACGCTTCTCTTAGTATTCCTACTTTGCCATCCTTACCTGATCCAAGGGACGAATTTGGATAGATAGCCGGAAACCCACGAATGGCATGTCACGCCAGCATGGCCCCACGAGGTATCCAGGGGAAAAGCATCGTGGCAGGCAAGGAAGCTGTTCCCTTGGCTTCTAGTGAGATGGATGCCTCCGAGGCCGAGCACGACGTCGACGGATGCAGACGGTGAGTATTAACTGTGATATAGGGCCACGAGTCAATGGCCTGCACCAAACGGCCCAGGTCCCTTGCTTCCATCCCATGTACGGCTACATACAGCCGAAGATGAACAAGAGTTCATCCGTGGTACTGGTCCCCGTCGTTCCATGCACACGTGGCGCTGGGCACGGGCTGCAGTTCTGCTCTGCATGCCACAAGTGGAATACATGCAGGCTTGGCCCCTGCATGGATGTCCCTGGCTGCGAACCAACACGCGATGCAGCCCCTGCATGTCGGCTCTTCACTGCCATGCCATGCCATGCCACATTGTTCTACCAACTCTTCTACCGCGATTCCAATCCTTACCTGAATGCCGAGCAAGCCGAGTTATATAGCACACATAAGTTCCCTCTCGGCGCCATTTGGAATAAATTCGTAAAAGAAGCAAATACAGTATGGTTCGTCTTGTGGAAAAATTGTAAGGGTCAGCTCACAATGGTCCGGTAGTCTCAAGCTGAAGACAGGGTTTCACCATGCCCCAAGTTCGGATCGATTCCGCTCAGGACTCAAACAGTGGCCAGAGACCGGGCGGCTCTAGTGGCCTAAAAGGGTCAGGCCTTACTGCGTAGTACCTCGCTTTGCCTGTTATTACTTTCATGACTTGCCCCCCGTGCAAGTTCACCTTCTGGTCGTGGCTTAAGACTCTTGTTGCATTGCTGATCATATCCCAATCTGATGTTGATGGCGCGATAAACCCATCCATGAGGATCCGCGGGTTCCTGGCCGTCTCCCCTTGACCCGTGACGCCATGGTTCTTCACAGAAACTCTACCCGACCCGGTGCCACGGTATAAATACCCAAGACGGTGGATTACCCTTCCAGGGTTCGAGAGGGTCTTCCCCTCCCTTCCCCCCTCAGGGATACTGACTCTGTCACCATCCAACCCTCCGGACGACATTTCCCTCTTAACCTTTTCCTCCCGGTTCCATCGTCCGTTGCGATTCCACCCGTGCACAACTTTAGAGTTTCGACAAAACCAACACAAGCATGGCGGGCATTGACGCCGAGGAGAGAGGCACTCGGCTTCTGGCAGCTTGCTGGGCTCTGGCGGCTGCGAGCGCCATACTGCTCTTTCTGAGGATATACTGCAAGCTCTGGCGAGGCAGAGGTCTTTGGTGGGACGACCACTTCTTGATCATCTCTTGGGTAAGCTACGTTCGGGCCGAAATTTTAGATCCTCTGGCTGACGATTGACGCTTCTCCAGGTGTCACTGGCGATCGCCGTGTCGATCAATACCTATCTCGTGTCTCTTGGCTTTGGCCGTCACATGTGGACCATCAGCGATGAGAACAAGAAGACCATCAACCTGTTCACCATTCTCGTCGCGACGTTTGGCATCATCGCGACGACGACGAGCAAGACGTCGTTTGCCGTGACGCTCTATCGCATCGCCACAAACCAATGGATGAAGTACTTCCTCATCTTTGTCATCGTCACCATCAACATCTCCATGAACCTCGTTTGGATCTTTGGCTTTGCCAAGTGCACTCCTGTGGAAAGGGTGTGGGACAAGACGGTGCCAGGAACGTGCTGGGACGGACGGAAGCTGCTCAAATACCAGCTGTTTGCAGCTTGTAAGAAGAAAAAGGAACGAGCCCGTGATTCAATCGGCTGACCCGTTGTCTAGATTACTCCGCCATTCTCGACTTTGTTCTGGCTTTCCTTCCTTGGCCTATCCTCATGGGCATGTCGATGCGACGCCGCGAGAGACTCGGTGTCGCCGTGGCAATGAGCCTGGGTGCCATGTGAGACATCCCCCAAGACATGATGATGCTGACAAGTGACTAACGCTCGTATAGTGCTGGAATCTGCGGTATTGTCAAGGCTGTACTGGTGGTCAGCATGTCGAGTACCGATATTACCTATGACCGTGTTGACCTCACAATCTGGACTCTCACGGAACCTGCGGCTTCCATCATGGCCGTGTGCATTCCC
Organism: Fusarium solani; assembly: GCF_023522795.1. Classification (NCBI taxonomy): domain Eukaryota; kingdom Fungi; phylum Ascomycota; class Sordariomycetes; order Hypocreales; family Nectriaceae; genus Fusarium; species Fusarium solani. Next base: position 6,159,902 of record NW_027072157.1, read on the forward strand.
GTTCTGTATGTACTTCTATCTATACATGTCCATCGCAAATATACCTAATACAAATAAATAGGAGGATGTTATACCGCGAGCTCAAGTCGAGTCAAAAGAGCTACCTCCGCAACAGATCCCACACAAACCCCCTCGACGGAACCAACGCTACCAACGTAGCGGGCAGCAACACGAAATCCAAACGATACGGCCCCCATTCCAAGTACGGCCGCAACTCTGTGGTCATCATGTCAGCCGCCGGGTGGCAAGAGTCCCAAGAAGCCCTGCAAGACCCCACGAGCACCCAGACTAGCCGATCCAGGTCATCTCCCAGCTCGGGCGGAGGCGTCTTGAAGACGGAGGAGGTGAGGGTGCATCATGAGAGGTTGAGCACGTTTAGCGATGAGAACTCGATAGAGTTGAAAAACATGGGGCACACGGCCAGTGGAACAGGACCGAAGGGGAATGCTCCCTCTTTTTAATTATACATTGCTACTAATTTTTATTGTCACGAGTCACGATAGATATTTGTAAAATAGGTACATTAATATTCTTCTTCTACGAAAATGGCCCATCTTGCGTGGGCTTTTTGGTTCTTGACGCGACATTGATGCCGTGAGCGATGCACACTGACTTTGAAAGGATGACCGGCAACTCGACCTCGTGTCACTAACGTGCTCAAGTCTGATGAATCCCATCGATCAACATGCTCATCAAGATCACTTACAAGAGCACAGCATTGTTTGTACTTGGACCAACTAGACATGCAAGACCCGGGCTCGCCAGGTGCCAAAGGCGGTTCCAGACGTCTAGATATAAAGTCCAAGGTACCATTGACCACTCGGGATATTATCAGACATGCGATCTTCGGGAGCTTGATGGGTAGTATCTCATCGATCTCCACATTGATCGGTAGCAATCCGAGGATGCTGGAAATAAAGATCAGCACTGCCTCGCCGGGGCAGTCCAGGTCGATCTCGCCCCCACAGGAAACACAGATGCAGGTACCATTTACGTTGCGACTCTATGTAGCATTGGGCGCTGACCATCATTATGCTGAAAGCTGTACTACACTCTTTGTGGCTATGCTCAGCACCATCGCAATGGGAGAGGTGCTCCAATAGTTACCACAAGAGGGCAAGGAGTATCTAGCAAGATGTGGCGAAATGTCAACTACATGATGCGAAGGATGTTAGAAAGTTCACTAGTCCATGCATAGATATACTTATTAACTATTTATAGTGACTAGAATTCCAGCTATGCGGTGACTAGCTGAGTCTTGACTGTGGGTGAGATGCTTCGGTAGGTGGATTTGGAGACCTCCACATGAAACAAAATATTGTGACCCCCGCCCGCAAGGCAGATGACTGCTGTAATACGTAGATTTATAGAAATATTACCAACATCATGATAGAAAATGTTACAAGGTGAGACCATGTCTAAAGTCTCTTAGACTCTTTGTGCATGTTTATTGCTATCTGCAGAACAGGATACACTCATTCCTTTGCGCTTTTGCGCCTCCTAACCTAGAGCAGCAAGGGGTAACAGCAAATTCAGCCCTTCAAGCAGGGCACTCTTAAGCGATGAAACAGGGCAGACGTTCAATGTTTCCCAGGTGGCCAAAGCCCTGGAACAGACCACCTTGAGGTAAGTGGCGCCCTGGACAAATTTGATCTCGTCTGCTCGTCCTGGTCAGTGCCACTCCTAGCACAACGCGAATGTGACCCCAGATGGCGGGTTGTCCTGGCAGTTGACGCGCTAATGACCCGGGAGAAGCGCCTCAGCCGCGCCGGCGCAGGGTCGTTGAGGCAGATGTAACGGGTTGAAAACTTGTCTTGGCTTTAAATGGTGGTAGTACGTAGTAGTCTTGGCTCTTGGATGAGCTAGATCTGTTGTTTAAAAACATTCGTCACGATATCAGCCCATGACGTCATGCTCCCATTTCCGACGTCGGCATCCAGTGGCTGACATAAACAGAGAAACAGTCAAATCCCGTGATTTCGCGTGCTCAAAGTCCCGTAACTCCGTGATTCTCTGAAATCTCGGGCGTCAAATGATTATCATGATTTATCTTGCTTGTGCCGGATCCCGCGGACATCCCGGCCATCCCGACGTAATATCCAGCCACTGGCGACGCTCCAGTCGCGCCCGGGACCCCTACCACACCGAGACTCCGACCACAGGGAGACGGGCAACTGTGCGGATGTGACGTAGGTGGCCCACTCGGTCGTGAACCGGCATCTTTGGTGCCGCCCATCTCGAACGAAATCAAATCAATTTTCTGTCTCTTTTCGCTGATCAAGCAACCAAGGTCTAGAGCGTGCCAGCGGCTCGCGCTGTGACGACCTGACTAATTCCGTTGGCTCCAGGTTTCCGACCTTGGACCGCGGGCTAGACCAACGCTTATTATCACCACCGCCATCACTCTTCCTCCTCCTCTTTCTGTTTTGCTTTCTTGCTATGCATTACTGGGTATGGCTTCGCATCATCAACCTGGGCCTTCTGGCCATCTGCAGGTAGCAGCGGCATCCAACCTCCGCCGCACACCGAGCCCATCATCATCGCGAGTATCCATCAACCCTCCTGCCACACCAGGGAGTCCAGCGCCCGTCGACGAGTCCGCCCCCGACTACTTCAATCCTCTGAGCCAAGCTCCCTCGGCGCAATCGCAAACTTCTCTATCATCTTTCCCACGACTACCCTCGCAGACTTCTCTTTCCGCCTTTCCCGATGTCGCACCGCCACCGAGACGACCTCCAGTCGATCAAGCTCGACTTCCGAGCATCCGGCTGAGGCGGACTTCCAATGGATCCCTCTACTCCGACAGCGGTCTCTCGAGCGAATTCGACCCGAACCGTCCCCGAAGCATTTCTCAACCCGAGCGAGCGCGAGTTTCCGATGCTCCCGTTCTTGCTCGACACTCGAGGCGGGTGCCTCAAATAGCCATGCCTCGACTCACAGAAGAGGGTGCCCGACCGAGTCTCGCAGAACTGGGTATGGATGGACCGACCAGTCCTTTGTCCCCGGCAGTATCGCTTCCTGACCAAGCTCACACACGAGAACCGGACGTGGACATGACCAGGTTGCAACGGGCAAGGAAGATGAGCCGAATGTTCTGGCCGGGACATCGAAGGCAAGGGGACCAGAATGAAGCTACGCGACCTTTAACCGCCGAGGAGGAAGAATACGCCCAAGAACTGGTGGACTGGCTAGACGTCATTGGTGAGTTACCTACGTCATTGTGTATCGCGATATCGACTAACACGACCAGACCCCGAGGTTCAGACCCTCTCTACCCTGACCAACGTCCAAAACTCCCTCTTCGTCCCCGATCTCGGTAACTGGGTCAACCGCCGACCTACCTATGCCCTCTCTCGACATGATCCCGAGCAAGACTGGGCAAGGGAAGCCATCGCCGAAGAACGACGCCGAGAAGCTGTTCGCGAAGCCCGTGAAGCTGCGGCAGAAGCTGCCGAAACGGTAGCAGAGCCTCCGCCCATGCAACGAAGCAGCACCATCACGTCACGCTTGACCGAGTCTCACTACGCCGCTCTTCCCCATGGGGCAACACTCGAAGGATGGAGTGCTAGGGAAAAGGCCGAGTTGGACGATCATGTTCGACATATGCTTCACTCTAGACGTGCCAGGTTCAAGCGAAGCCTCAAGGGTTTTGGACAATATGTCAGGAGACCTCTTGGCTTCTTCGTCACCCTTTACGCCACCCTTATTACTCTTTTCGGTTTGGCTTGGGTTCTCTTCCTCATCGGCTGGATCTATGTAGGCGAGAAGCAAGTCTACGCCATCCACATCATCGACAGCGTCCTTGTTGCGTTGTTCGCCGTCATGGGTGATGGTCTGGCACCCTTCCGTGCCGTCGACACTTACCACATGATCTTTATCGCTCGCTACTCTGGCATGATCCGGAGAGCAGAGAAGGGCAAGAAGCCCAGGACCAAACTAAAAAAGAAGAACGTCCCGCCAGAGATCCGGAACAGTCCTGAATATGAGACCAATGGACGTATCACTGGCTACCAAGCTAGGATGCTATTGGAAGCCGAAGCCTACGACCCCCAGAACGATCGACAAGACGGTAGCATGAACAACCTCGATAACAACAAGGATAGCGACCAGATGGTCGATCTTGAGAATGCCAAATCGCCTAACCCCGAATCGGACATGCCGGCCCTAACGTTTGCTCAGCTCAAGAGTCTGCAGCACCACCAGAAGAAGCTGGCCAAGTCGCACAGTTTCTACAAACCACAAGAAACATTTACACATCACGCCTTTCCCCTGAGCTACCTCGTGGCGATCGTCATTCTCCTGGACTGTCACTCGTGTCTCCAGATCTCTCTAGGTGCCTGCACCTGGGGCATCGACTACCACACCCGACCATTCGCGCTGACAACGGTAATCCTCTGCGTCAGCATAACGTGCAACATCACAGCCGGTCTGCTCATCAGCAGAGGCGACCGCAAGACTCGAAAGAAGGACGTATGGGAGCTCCTCAACCGACAGGAGTTAACGGAAGACGCCATAAAGCACATGGAGGAGAAGAAGAAGAAGGAACAAGAGAAGGAGGAGAGGGGGAGCAGGTCGTCGGACAAGGATGAGTCTAGCGGGAGGACTTCGAGGGAGCTTAGAAGGCTGGTCAAGTTGCCGAGTTGAAGGAGGAGTACACAAAAGGGATGGATGATACATGAGGATACATGTGGATATGATGATGACGGTCTAGTATAATTCCTAATGAATACAGTGACATGTGTACAAGGAGTGTGTGATTGATGTGTTCATGACAATGGCTATGACATAACTGCGAGAGAAATAAATCGTGACGCTCATAGCTTGATTATGCGATATGCCACAATGGCGTGGGTGTCTATGCTCCCCAATGCAAGAATACTGGCAGCGTGAGAGGTCTCTGTTGTAAGCCCCCTATCAGCTTGAGGCTCTACACCCCATCGTCTCCCTCAGCATTCCTCACACGCCAAAACCCCAATTTCAGGAGAACTATTCTCATTTTGCCAGTTCGTCATGTGCTTCAGCCACTCGACAAACTCCAGCGCATCCCTACCGTCCCCCCGACGGTCAGTCCACTCATCGTCATCCCGCTCCGTAACCTCGATGAACCTCAACCCGTTTGCACAGAACTGTCGCGCGGCGGGTCGCGGGTTCGCTCTCTTGAGTCCGTAGTCTATCAACCAGACGCTTTTAATGTTCTGGAGACGTCCGCGGCTGAGGAGGGACTCTATGCGGTCTACCATGGGGTGGGATGATGGCTCGGGGGCATACCCGTCGTTTTGAAAGTCGTGTTCGCGGGAGAGGTTGATTATCTCGTCGCGCGGCAGTTCAAACGCGACGTGTCTGAGATGCAGTTTGCCATGTCGGGAGGAAATGGCCGTGTGCTCTAGCCTAATCTTGCTGAGGGTGTTCCAGTTGTAAGGCTGAAGACAAAACAGGTCGTTCTCGGGCCAGACTATCATCTCCTGCTCGTGTCCGTCCAAGACGAACTTTGCTGTCCGCGGCCCGTCATGCAGCTTGGCCATGTCGGCGGTGTCATCCGAGCTGATGTAGTCGCCTGCTCGACAACCAGTACACGATTTGGAGCACATGGTCATCACCGAAGCCTTCATAATCGCAGCCCTCGAATCACTGCATGCCGTCCAAAGCCCACGACCCAAAAGATACATGGACGCATTCCCCTCTGTCCACGAAAACCCTTCTCCATCTTTACGTCTCGGCGCGGCGAGACACGATCTGCTGGGTCCCTTGAGCTTGTACTCTGCGAGGGCGGCGGATTCTTCCTCGTTTCTGCTGTTGAAGACGGTAAAGAAGTGGACCCCGCGCTTCTCGGTTCGAAAGTTGGCGGCTTTTTCCCAGATGAGGTCGCGTATCTCTTGGGGGAGGCGAGGGAAGGGGTGAAAGGTGGTCATGGTGTTGTTGGTGACTGGTGATGATGTGGGGGTGGGGTCAGGTAGGGATCCAAAATAATATACAACTTTGTGTAATATTATGCATGCAAACAGTGTGCGGTTATTTATGTCAGCATTTGCAGCAGAGCAGGCAAACCATCTACACAAACCTCTCCTCTCTACCTCAAACATATATCGTATCCACCACTATCACAGAGGCACAATCATTCACATATCATTCTCTCATCGACAACATGCTCAATTCAGGACTCGTACATCTCACCAAATGCTTATTTGCCTATCCATTTCTGGCACTGTGTAAGCGTATCCCCTATCTTGGCAGCCATGGCCTTCTTCAACGTCCCCTCGAGATTATTATACCCTTTGATGTACTTGACCGTGTTCTTGTACGTGCTGCTCTGCGGATCATCCAGGTCTGGGTTCGCCCGGTCAGCCGTCTTCCACTTCTTGTTGATGTACTTGCCTTCGCGTTCTAGAGTCGAGAGAAAGGGTGCACTTTGAGGATATCGACGGTGACGTGGATCAACAAGGGGTTAGGTCAGTGGGATACCATCGGCGAGATATCGAGGCGTACCTCAACACCGGTATGCTTCCCACGATACGCGAAGGCCAGATAATCTGAGAAGAAGGGAGCGCCATCTCCCCCGGCGTCGGAGAAGACGGCTACAAGATCCGATTCGCAGACCTCAACGGCGACGGCTAGGATGACTTCCCAGTCCTCTACAACGGCGGTGCGGTCAAGTGCTGACTGAACAACAAGAACATACCTCCCAGAAACGGCGAGCACATCTGGCAGGAAGGCGGCGTCGTGGCCACGGGCGTTTGCCAGCCTGGCAGTAAGATTCGGTTTGCGGATCTCACAGGTGATGGCAAGGATGACTATGTCGTGTAGTATGAAGCCAAGGCGTATCACATCATGGGACGAATTCCCAATGGCACGGGACGCAAGTGGAATAACTTGGACACGGTTGCAGTTGGTGTTGATCCCCAGGGGCCCATTGAAGATGCTGATGTCGATGGTGATGGTAAGGCTGATTACCTCGTCGGTTGGCCTGTCAACGCTTATATCAACTCACATCACTGGCTCGACGCGGACCCGGGAGATGACAACGGTTCAGGGGGTGGTGGGCAATGATGGTGGTAGCCCTCGACTACAACAATGAGCTGAAGCCTCACTGCATGGCTCACTCCATGGTCCCAATGCTGCACAACATGGCGGAAAACGTCAAGGTTCGCTACAACGAGATCATCGACGACAGCTTCCTTGAAGTGTATGCGGACTACGTCGTTCGTGGGCGAATCGGGTTCCGCTCTCCAAGCTTTCGTGTTGGATAGTGGCGACCAGTTCTTTTACTTCGAGATCTGGTCCAAGTACTCTTGCTGCTTCTCCTCCGAAGCCCTTGACTTGCCATGCGACCTGTGCATTGGAGAGTGCGGCACACCACCTCGATTCAACTGAGACGGCAAGATGTGGCATCTCGACGAGCATCCCCGTCAAAGCGCCGTCTAAACACGACATCGAGCCTATCTACTGGCCCTTCAAGGCCGAGGAGGAGTTTTACACAAAATTCAAGGACCAGTTACGAGATCTCTGACGCCACCCATATGCTCTGCCGGCATGAGTTCGGTGTCAATAGGTATGTATCGAGCGAGGTGCACTGTATGTACTTTGAAGTGATTAGTCCTCTCCCCGCTTGTTACTCCATATTATTTATCGTCAACCCACTTCCTCTGTGCCGCAAGGCTGGCCCCTCAGTGCCCTGTGCTGGGTCAACAGCCGTGGTACGATGCCGTGGACCCTGTTTCGCTCGCATGGTATGGGACGAGTGTGGAGAAGAATCCTCAGGGTCTGCAACGTTGCGTCCGAGTGGGAATCTACGTACAGGACCCAATCTATATGTATGTACGTACATGCAAGATCACGCGAGGAGAGGGGAACATGTTGGTTTGTGAAAATCAAGGCCAATCTATCGCGGCCAAACGTAAAATGCATGCAAGGTGCTACAGGACATGTACGGATATACAAGCGGTCACTCATCCCCAGTCCTACGCCATACAGTAACCACAGCTATTATCATGTAATACGGCCCAGCCCCTTATGAGCTGCCCGCGCGAGTGAAATCCGAAATCTGGGTCGTCACAACCAGACCAGCGACACTGGCCGACGTGAGGGTAGCAAGAACACCAGAGCACAGCGCGGAAAAGGCCAGGCCGGACACGTCTCCACGTCTGGAGGGCGCGAGCTGACCGAGGATACCAATCTGAATACCCAGAGAGCCAATGTTGCCGAATCCGCAGAGAGCATAGGTGGCAATGAGCTGGGATCGAGGGGAAAGGTCGCTGTAGTACTCGCTCGTGGCCAAGGCGCTGAATGCATTGTACTCGTTCTATGGCAGCGTGTTATTCGTCACAATTTCTTCAAAGAGACTGGAGGGAAACTTACGGTGATGATCTTTTCAGCAATGAGCTTGGCAACCTTGAGGATGTCACTCCCATCCCTCTCGCGAGAGACACCCAGCAGGAACGAGACGGGATACAAGCAGTAGCCCAGAATGGTCTGCAGAGTGAGCTTGGGATCGTTGATGTTGATGTAGTATCCCCACCAGGTGAGGAGGCCATTGATCAAGGCGACAAGGGCAATGATGCAAAGAAGAGACGCGACAATGGTTCCCGCAATCTTGATACCCAACCAGGCACCATCGGCAAAGGCCTGAAGGGCGTTTTCAGCCTTCTGCTCATCATCCTCAGGGATCACGACGCGGCCGGCCGTCAGGGTCTCCTCGGTCTCAGGGTATCGCATCTTGGAGATGGCGAGCGAGGCTGGGATGGACATGATGCAAGACGACACGAGGGCCTCCGCATTGAGACCGAGCGAAGTGTAGCCGACGAGGACGGAACCCGAGATGGTGGCAAAACCGCAAGTCATGATCTGGTGAATCTCGGCCTTGGTCATGTGAGGCACAAAGGGACGCACCAGCATAGCAGACTCTCCCTGACCGATGAAGGGTGTAGCAGCAGCGACGACAGCTTCAGCTCCAGAGACACCAAGGGCCCAGAACACGAAGGTGGCAAACTTCATGATGAACCACTGGACAAAGCCAATATAGTACAGAACCTGGACCAGGGAGATGAAGAAGATGATGGCCGGGATGACGCCGAAGAAGAATCCCGGGGTCGCCGCAACGTCAGGGTTTGTGAGGAAGATAACACCATCCTTTGCGAACCCGAGAAGATCGGCAGCACGGAGGGCGATGAAACGGAAGATGCTATAACCGGCGCCGGTGCGGAGCACAAACAGACCGATGATATACTGTCCGAGCATGCCACCGATGACAGTGCGCCAGTTGATGCGCCTGCGGTCCCGGCTGGTGACCCAGAGAACAAAGATGAAAACGGCCATGCCGAACAAACTAACAGCTCTGTTCTCGCGAGTGTTGTCGGCAACTTCTTCGGACGCAAACGAGCCGACGAGGATGGTGGCGATGGCGACAAAGGCACCAGCGGGGGTGCGGAACTTGGCCGGGATCATGTCATAGACGACAACGGCCGTGTGATGCCATGTCCAGCGGATAGGACCAGAGACGTAGCGGATCGGGACGTGGAAGAAGATCAGACGAAGAGTGATGGCGAGCCAGAGGAGAAAGGGGATGATCCAGTTCTTGTCGTTTCGGTGGACGACCAGAGACGCGATCCACCAGCCAGTGAAGAGCATGAAGAGGAAGAGGTGAATGATGGGTCGCTTATGTCGGATCAACCAACCCAGGATTCCAGAGCGGTGTCGCTCGCTGTCATCACCAGTCGAGGCAACAACACCGGCCTCAGCCTTTTCATGGTCACTATAGTCTGGGGAGTTCCATGGCCAGTCTTCTCCATTGAAGTAACAGGCACAGCGTCTACTCCATGCTTGTGGAGGTGACCCTGATGAGGCACGGCGGTCGCATCTTGGCCAGTGGTACCCTCGGTGTAGTAGACGGGGTCCTGGTGACCGCCGTCGGCGTCGACGCGCGGCGAGTGGTTGTGATGCTCATGGCGGTGCTGGTTCTCGGCCTCGAGGGCGGGATCCGAGCTGAGACGGGGCGCATTGGCAGCGGCGGGGGAGTAGCTTCAGCCATGACGACGAGAGGTCAATTGGACTGTTTAAGTGCGAGCGGTGGTGTTGAAGCTCGCGACGTGCTGCTCGAGTTGAAGGGTTGCGATTAGGCTTGGCCTAGTAAGAGGAAGGCGACCCGGGCCCTTGAGAAGAGAGGACAGTCAGATCAGCGGCGACAGAGAGGATCATCTTGACCGACGGTGGGGATGGAGGCTTGTTTAATACTGAGAGGAATGGGAGGCGTACCTATAGAGATTGGAGAGGGTGACACCGGAGGAAGCAACGCAACCCCGGACCCCGAATCAATGGACGATCCCTTGTTGGTTTGGTCTCACGCGAGCAGAGACAGAGACAGAGACAGATACAAAGAAAAAAAATCTATCGCAGCATGGGATCTAAACCTTGCACGGCACATCCATGTCGAAGCTTATCGCAGTGCTAACGGCTGGTCGCCTCCTCCGTCTGTGGCACGCACTGCGTACACCCCGGGCCGGTGTGTCGGTCGACAAATTCTGCAATCTGGTGGGCCATCGCCATCCGTCCATCCATTGATTGACCATGTGGTTGCTTGACTCGAACGATGGGAGGTTGCTTTGCGGCGAGGTTATCATGGCTGGGTACTGTAGGTAGTTGTTGGAGATGCTCAACTCTGCTTCATCTCTGCTCCTTCCTCTGGGACAGCACAGTGTTCCAGGTCAGCTGACTACCTCTACAATGGCAACTTCCATCCGCCTCCTCCTCTCTATCAATGATCGACACTCTTGGCTCCCACAACCAACACTTCACTCACAAAAAAAAACACCAAGAAACCCATCGCCACTCCCCCCGGCGTCTACTCGGCCGCACCTCAACCCCTCGATTCCTATTCTGGAAGGTTGCTGGAACGTTTGACCCCATGCTGGAGCCCTACAACCCCCCTCCCACCAATCACTCTCTGAGTTGAGAGCGCCCCAGCCGGGTCCCGCTGCTGCCAATGCACGCTACCCGCGGCGCGCCAATGGTCCACTGACGTCCTGTACCCCACTACGGAGAAGGCCTGTAGCGGGTTTAGCTCCCCTGTAACTAATGGTGGGTTTCAGCAAAAGGGCCTTGGTCCGTGAGAGCCAACAGCTCCTCCAGCTGGATCGACTGGATATCAATGACACGCGACAGGCAATCCTTCAATTGTCAGCTCCGACCAATCAGAGACACCTGATAAACCCCTTCACTGATTGCTTGCTCACTGCTTGCAGCTTGCAGGCAGCGGGGGACTTGTGTAGCTCCTCGTCGGTCTTCGGTCACCATCTTGGATCCTTCCCGACCGCCCGGCTCTAGGTCATGTCCGTTTACCTGGTAAACTCCAATTCTGCTGCTACCCGACTATCTTGATTAGAACAACTCAGCAATTTCAGTTGAACAGTGTATCTTGATTGTCGTGATGTCTTCAATCTCAAACTCATTCAACCTCTCTGTCTTGCGCCCTCACCTCGACACCATCACCACCAAGTCGCGGTATCCCGCCTCTCACCTCATCCCTCTCGGCACCTATCCCCAAACTAGACACCCTTGTCTGCCCAACCCTCACCTGTGTCCCCTTTGGGTAGGTCCCTAAAGGTCCTTTTTGTAAGTGGCTTACCGGCACCATCCACACAAGAGCCCTTCTCTCGATCAACTTCCGTCCCTCCCCCATATCTCATATCTCTTCCCCAGTCCAAACAAACATGCCCCGAGATAAACGTCGCCGCCGCCGCCGCCCCCATATCTCCATCCCCTGCTCCCTCCATCCCTCCCCGATCTTGCCACCCCTTGATAGCCCTCCCACCCCCGCCCCCGGGTTACACGCGACTAGGTAGGCAGGTCATCTACCTAGCTGAGCCAGCTACTGGAGCTACAGAAACCTAGCATGTGCCGAGGCTACACTGCCTGCCAATATCTGGCTTACCCACGAGATTAGCTGCCCCGGCCAAGACATCTTCTCCGAGATAAACAGCACCCTTTACAGCTAAAATCTCCTTCCCTTGGAGATATAGCCAAGCCAACATCTCGTCCTCCATCGGTCATCTCCGCTTAGGACTTCGCCCTCTCCCGACAAAAATCAGATAGTCCAGATACTATTATCTTTGGACTGTATTGCAACAAGTTCTAGACCGAGACATTGAAGCCCGCGTCGGCCATTTACACGTATCACGCTTCACACAACGCCCTGTACGCGCCAATACCCAGCACCTCATTGCAACACACTCGTCGTATTCACCGCAGCAATCTACCAATAACTCCAAACTCCGTCGCACTCATGCCCATGCCCTACTGTAACAAACTACCATCGCCGTGCGAATGTCCCGTGTCTTCGTTTGCTCTACGTTTACTCTCCGCTCCTGAATCTTCTGTTGAACTCTTCCACCGCCACTCCAACCATCTTGTATAGGAACCCTCTTTCGCTGCCTTCGCCAATTGGGATAAACGGTCCATTAGCCCCTCCTCTCAGCGCAAGGCTCACTCCCGTCCGTTCCTTGGCGATCGTCTGAATGTCCTTGAGCGGCACGTCCCACTCGCTAGTCAATCGTCGGGATCGGATCAATAGGATCCGAGCATATGTCACCATCACCACCATGTCCTCCTTGGGCAGCTCCAGGTGTCCAATGTACTGCTCGTCAAAGTATCTTCCGTTGTCCACCTGCTTGAGCCAGTACTGCCCGAGAGCTTCCCGCGGGTTGTACGGCCGCACGATGCCGTCGTGTGGGATGAACCGCGGGAATCGCGTGCGATCCAACTCTTGCCCGTCAAACACTGTTGTTGTGTTGCGGATGCCTTCGCTGACGTTGCTGGCCATGTCCAGTACGCCAACAGCAGGCTTGGTTGCCAACCCGATCACGCCCTTGCCGACACCCTTGAAGAAGCCCAGCGCACCCTCTTGCTCGGCACCCTCCAGAGGCTTGCGCGCAAGTCCACCCACGCCTGATGCGACACTGGTGATGAAGCTGTTAGCACCCGCAGCAACACCGTACAAGGCGTGCTTTGGCCTGTTGCGCGCTCTTGTGATACGTCGCCGGTCTTGGAATTGCTTGTCCAGCGACGCCGCTGCAAGACCCTTGCTTAGACTGCCTGTGAACTTGGAGAAACTGTCACTGAAGCCAAACACCGTCTTCTTTGCAAATGAAGCGGCGCCCTTTGCAATGCCCAACCCAAACTCCTCTGGTTTATCCGACAGGATCAGGCCCTGGTACGGCTCGTAAAAGACGTCCGTCACACCTGATGAGATGCTGTTGAAGAGTCCCACTGGGTTGCCCAAAAAGTCGGCAGATCCCAAGATCTTGTGAATCTGGTACATGACCTCTTGGCTGTAGTGACTGGAACAGTTCTGAATGAGCACTGCAGTTGTTACCCGCACATTGTCCAAGATGAGGGCATTGAAGCGGATTGGCGCATCGTTGACGTTACCGATGGCCATGGTCATGACGTTGAGGAAGAACATGATGGGGTTGCGCGATGACCCCTTGTCCTCAGCATTCACTCGTTCGGTGCGCATGAAGCTGAGGTCGAGTTGCATCGGCTGGATGTTGAGCACCTCAAAGTAAATATCTTGGCCAGCCTGCACCTGTGTCGGCTCAGGAATGTCAAGATCCTCGTCGCACAGCTTGCCTTCGTCGTCTACCATCGTCCAGCTGGCACCGGGAACGTTGGTAAAGTCAAGGAGAGCAAACACGAAATCTTCGTCCAGATCGACCGTCATCTGCTGCAGCAAAATCGTTGCGTACTTGATGTATAGCACACCGTACGAGTCATCCTTGACACGACTGATCATGGCGTGCAGCGATGGATGAGCTTCCACCTCTTGCGCCTTCTTCGGGACCACACTGGGGTAGAGGATCATCGGGAAGAGACCACCGTAGAGCTGGTTGTCGATCTGAATCCACTTGATCGCCATCGAAACGGTTTGGATCAGTGGAGACTCGCTGTAGCGCAGTTGGACATCTCGAAGGGTCAAGTAGGCGAGCTCCTTCATCTGAGCATTGACCAGAGACACACCAATGCCCGCGAGCTTCAGCTGAGCACGGAAAGTAGCCCCTGTGTCTTGATCCTTGACTTCGAAGGCTTCTGGGCCGGTGTTGGTCCTAGACAACGTCTTCGGCTTGTACATGCTCTTGCTGGCGCGGAAGTTGCTCAAGATCATCGTCTGCTTTGGTCCATCCGCAGCAACATTGATGTCGATGATCTTCTGTTGCCCTGTAGAAGTCGTAAACTTCATGGGAATCTGGTTTCCAATCTCGGCCAGCTTGACGTGTCGCTCTTTGCCGTTGATTGAAATGATAATCTCACGGAACTTGGCTGCGGGGAAGTCCCAGGCGTAGGGCATGATGCTCCTGGGTGGTAGGCGATACCGGATCTGTCTCCAGCCACTGCGATCCTCGACACCCTCCTCGTCCACGTTGGGGTTGGCTTGCCAGAACATGAACTCGGTGTCACTCTCGTTGCGCATCGAGAACGGCCAACTCTTGGTCTCCATGCTAAGGTTCAAGAAGACGGTAGAATCCTCCATAAGGATTTCCACTCTGACTAGGAATTGCCGCTGTCCAGCCTTCGCAATCTTGACATGAGTCGTACCAATGTCGGCAATATTGAAGGGCGAAGTCCAGTGATTGTTGACACCAGGGTAGCAGAGGCACAGCTGCTTCACCTTGGACTTTTGCATGAAATGAAGGGGCTGGAGGGCGCCTTGTCCAAGGGTGAGGTATCCAGAAGAGCTTGACTCCCTGACAAGGATCTCCTCGCCCAGCTTGTTGTGCAGGACGAATCGTGGCGCGAGGGTGACAACCTTGGTCAACTTGTACTTGCCCTCGCCCGACTTGACCGTGATTCCCACGTGGATCTCCTTGTTCTTGTTTGGCGAGTTGAGGACAACTTCAGAAGTACTGCCAATGGCGTCGAAACTCTGGGGCTTACTCCACTCAGAATCCGCGACCTTGAGGAGTGCTCGGTTGCGGTGATCATCGCTTCCATAAGAGAACATAAAGGGCAACGCCTTCGGGCGTTCCTGATCCGATGTATCCATGAGAGGGAATTGTCCCGCCGCCGGCTTCGCTTGCTGGAGGAATCCCTTGGCGCGCACTCGAACATCCACGCCAGTCTTGTTCAGAACAACATAGGGACTGTAGACCGTGACCTTGAACGCACCGCCGCTGTTGGGGATCTTGAAGTAGTGCAGAGAAAGGTTCAAAGGTAGTCCTTGGTCATCCTTGACGACGAGCTTGCCTTCCTTACGGAAGTCCTCGTTGTTTCCAGGGTTGATGATCGAAAAGTCGCTCGCCTTGAAAACTGTGTCCTGCATGTCGATGCTGAGGAGCAGCAAGTGAGAGAGCTCAACAACATGAACAGGGCTGACACCACCCTTTCGCAGGAAGTTGGTCCAGTCCTTTCTAGTGTTCTTGTCGTAGATGCGGTACTTGAAATCGTACGGCAAGAGGTTCTCAAGTGTCACCGGCGCTGATAGCTTGATCTTCATGTACGGGTATTGCCTAGTCACATTAGAATCGGCGCGTCATCACCAAGGGAAAAAACTTACTTGGTCAGCGGGTTAGCCTTGTCGAAGCGCGCGTGAACCTGGAAGTAGAACGGATCTCCATTCTCTCCCTTGCACACAACCTGTTTTGTAGGTCGCTTAAGTAGATCCCTCCAGAATAGCTGGTCGTTGCTCCACTGGTAGCCAAAGCCACCGTCAGGTCGAACAAGAACTCTCTTCTCAAACACGGCACCCACAGGGGCCGGCCGAGAGTCACCGGGTGCAATCTTCTCAATCTTGAGCAGATGACCTTCTTGCGCATCGTAGATACCCAGTTCTACTGGGATCTGTGTTGCGTTCTCCACATGCAGGGGAGATCTGAAGGTGACGTATTTGATGTTGTCCTCGGTTCCAAGCTCCACCTCAACACACAGTCGATGCAGAACGTTATCCGTCTTGGGGCGTAGGCTGTAAAGATACTCACCCTCCCGATCGAGTCGGACGTTCTTAACAGGGTCGAACCCACTGCCCTCGAGCTGGATGTTGACATAGTTCTGGTTCGACTCGGTGAGAAGATTCTCTCGCATCTTCTCCCAGTGCTCAAAGCTCCACGGTGCTTCCTTGCCGTCCTCCAGACGAAGGCTGATGGGCTCATCGCTGGTTGGGCTCTTGGAGTGGACAACAACATCAAAACCAGTGTAGTTTCGAATGCGGTAGGGTGCTTCAACTCCGCGGGGCTTGTCCAGCACATCCTGCTCAGTCGTCAGGAAGTCAAACGACTTGGATGCCAATGCAATCGTGGCCGTGGTGATGGTCACGTCGAAGACCTTCTTGGAGGCAACGTCGACTGATAGGAGACCGGAGACAGTATCCTTGGCCACACCAAAGCCCACCTGCCATGGTTCCAGGAGCGGCTCCCAACTGGACTTGGAAAAGTTGTACACGTTGGAGTATAGGTCCATGGCGGTTTCGGCCTTCAGGTTCGAAGACCAGTTCTCAGCAGCCGCACTGAATTTCTTGATGCCAAGATCAAGAATGGGAAGTTCGTGCAGATCACCGATCAAAACCACACGGATGCCTTCCACTGTAGCCGACAGCTCCTCATGTCTTCGCTGGGCAACTTGCTGAGCTTGTTGCTTTGCCTTGGAATCAACAGCATGGCTAGGAGCATGGCTGGCTGCAGTCGCCTTTGTTCGACCAGCGATAGTAGACTGTCCACGCCCACTGGCAGATCGTTGCTTCATGCCAGCGTTGCGCAATTCCCGGGCCTTCTGTTCAGCAGGGGTTTCCTTGGCCTGCTTCGGTTCGTTTCCGGATAGCTCTCCTGCTTTGCTGACGATTTGAAGCACGAGAAGAATATCACGGAGTGATAGTCGCAGCACAAGAGGCTCAACATCCACATGGATGCTGGTGGACAGAGGCTTAGAGCTGTCCATGCTGAGCTGGATCGAGAAGTCATCGATGATTCGAAGACGAGACGTCTCGAACCTGTCCATCCGACACAAGAACATTCCAATTTGTGACACCTGGAAAGTCAGGACATGCTGCTGAGAAAGAAGCATTTGTCGGATTGAAAGCACAATCGCCTCAGAGCTCGAAGTCAGAGGGTTTGCAATGAGGATGACCTGTGCATCGACCAGATTGACACGGAAAGCAATGCTCATCGCAGGCTCTTCTTTCTTCTCCTCGACTTGGGCGACCTCGGTGCTCTGCTGCCGTGAAAGCTGTGATCGGGGCCGTGAAGCAGAATCCCCCGAGAATGTGACTTGCAAAGAGTCGGTGTCTGACTCTTCGGGAGTAGTCTCAGCCATGCTCTCATAGTCCATCGGGCTGCTCTCTTCGACAGTCAAACCCTCCACGGCAAACTTTTGGATAGCAAACAGATAATCGAGTGCAAAGATGACTCGAGGGCTGTCAATGGTGGCCATGGCGATCAGGCTCTTTTCCTTGCCACCCGACATGGTCACACTCGCCATCAGCTGCTGCACTTCCTTGTTCATCGATGACATGATGCGACGGAATTTATTTGTCTCTCGGGGTCGGCTGTCGTAAATGGTAAATGACCGGATGAGCAATTCAGCTTCAAGTGAGCCATCTGAGAGCATCCTCGTCTTCACCTTGGTCTCGTTGAGCGAGAACCGTGAAAGACTTGACTTTGCAATGTCATGAACGGGTGCATCTTCTTCGGCCATGATCAGCTCGAGTCCGATCGTGTTGATGCGGAAGACGAGATCGAGTTTTGTCCAGGCTTGATCAATGGAGCTGAGTTCAGGACCGAGATCGACCAGCGTTTGATCATCGCCAGAGTCGGTTTCTGTATTGAGCGTCCGGGCGCGCTGCAGGGTCCCTTCGTCGACTGCCTTTGCCGCCTCTTCCTCATTATCGTTGCCCTCGCCAGCAAATGCTGCAGGTACCGATTTGGAGATTTCCATAAGGAACTTGACTTGGTATTGAGTCAGACGCAGGTTGAAATCAGACATGGTTCCCTCGATCTCTGTCTCGGGTCTTTTGGCTCCAGACTTGTGCTCAGCATAGGTAATGTTGAACCCAAGATCAACATGGTCGATCATCTCAAGCTCCTCAGAAACATCATCAGCGTAATGGAAGTCTGAGGTGAGCCTGATATTGCGGATACCAGCCGAGAGCTTCATCGCAATTTCGGAGTCCTCGCTGTCATCCAGAGGTGCGAACTTGTTTTGGGCATAGATCTCACCCAGGTATGCAGTGATCAGGTCTCTCTCAGGTCGACCTGGCTTCACCACGCGGGGAAGACAACAATGGGGGTATTGACCACAACATCAAACTTGAAGCGGCTGGGGCTTTGCTGCATTTGGTTGGCCTGATTCATGGCAGCCTGGCGTGCGGCATTGTACAGGGCTTGCATCTTGCCAAACTTGACCAAGAAGTCAATAATCTTGCGGAATGGCTCTTCCACAAAGTTGACCTTGACGGAACCAGCGCGAAGGAACACGGAGCTATCGTATCCTGGGTATGTCTTGGAATTGTTGGCGTCAAAGGTTTCATAACGGAAGTCAGCCAGGTCATCCCCCTGGATGGTCACGAGCTGGCGAAGATGAGAGTCCTCCGAGACGCCGAGATTCACGTCATCAACAAGGGAGAGGTCGCCGAGTCGGGCAGAAATGCGCATCGTGTTGGCCCGGAGGAAGATGCCAGCGTCTGCCTTGTTGAATGATAGCGTGGCGAGTCGAATGCCATCATTGTTCAAGATCAGCCTGATACTCTTGAGGTCGACCTTTACCCGGATGGAACCAGAGTTTGGCGGAGGGGTAGTGTTGAAGGAGACATCGACGCTTGCAGTATCATCATCGTAGTTGTCCAGGAGGGACTGCGGACCGCCTGGCTGGCCAGCCTGCTGACTATCGTTATTGGTGAAAGTAACGAGGATGAAATCCAGAAGCGTCAACAAGGTCTTCCGGGTGACGATTAGGTTGATTGTCGAGACCTTGGCGGTTACGTTGGTCTCGACGCCCTCATAGACGGGCATGAACTCAGGCGACAGTGGATTGACCTTGATAAACTTGACGTGAACCAGGCTTCGGCCTGCCTTGAGATCATCGCTATCGCCCGACGAGATGATGGATTTGAATTCGTCAGGAGGGTTGTCCACAAAGTCATCCACTGTGACTGAGCCAAGTGAGACCTCGGCTGCCATGTCGTAAGGTCTTGTGTAAAACTCCAAGCCAAACCGCTCAGCGACCAGCTCAACCAGGAGGGAATCAGGCTTTCGTTGATCAGGGTCACTCCGGTAAAGTGAACCCTTGAGGGTGTCAACCTTGAACTTGAACTCGAAGATCCTTTGCTGAATGCGGAGCTGCTCAACACCGCCTCCATCGTCCGCGTCCTCAAAGTTGTCGTCATCTTCGTCCATATCGTCAAGCACGACGGCAGTTTGAGCCATGAATGGGAACGGCGTGGATTGCCGCCTTTCACGATGAGACTTTCTTCGGGAACGATTGGACGCCGTGCTCTTTAGCCGAGGTCGAGACTGCTCCTTTTGTCCCTCTGACTGTGGTTCGGGTAGCGATGGTTCACCAAACTTGGGAATCGCCACATCAATGATTCTCATGAGGTTCTTATACTTGGAGTCCGAAACAGTGGCGTGAAGCATCGGCAAGTGACCTGAGACCTTGAACTTGGTCAGGTTGGGGGCCTTCGGGAGGATCGAGGTTTCGACAGTGAAGTCGACATTGATCTGCTCGACAACGTGTAGCCGGGCCTCATCGTCCTTATCAACAAGCTGCGCTTTGGTCTCCTCGATGGATGGTCCAATGAGAACTTGAGTCGATGTCAGTTTGACAATGAATTTGTCGTACATGACCGATTCAAGCCGCTTTAGATCTTCGTCGCTGTACGACTGTTTTTGCTTGGACTGGATCTCCTTCATGGTGTCCTGGTCGACAAGCTGACTGTTGACATGAATGTGACCAGCATCGACGATCAAGCAAGTGGAGTCCTCTGTAGTAATGCTGACAGGTACTATAATCAGGGGCGCTTGAAGATCCAGCTCGGCGTTGATCGTCTTGTGTTCTTCAAGAGCAAACTCAAGACCGGCTCGAGTCTGTTCCCGGATGCTCTCAACAGTGGCGCCAGCACTCTCCATGAGGGCAGTGATAGACTCCATGTGACGCTCAGGGGGTCTGAAAAAGTCGGCAATGCCAACAACAAAGTTGGGGTTCCAGATGACCTCAAGAGGCTTCATCTTTCCAACAACAGCAATGTCGCCCTCGCGTTCGAGTGGGTTCTGTTCGACCTCGAACTGGAAGAAGGGGTCTTCCTCTGCATTCTCGAGCTCGGCCAGCGAGAGTCTTCGACGCTGCTTGACATCGGGAGCATCCTTGACCCTCACAATCTCGGGGTAGAGTGTGTCAGGAGTGGTGCCATCGTTGACACGCAAGCCACCAAGGCTGACGTTGGCAAGGAGGGAGTCCTTTCTCTGGAGAGCCTTGGCCTTGAACACATCAAAGTGTAGACTAAGCAAGTCCGATGCGTTGTCGTGGGGGTTTCTCTTGAGAGTGAAACTTCCAGTGCTAAGGGAGGTCTCAATGCACATCTTGATGGCTTCTCGCGGTACGTCCACCTCGTCCGCAAGAGCATTCTTCTCGTCCCAGTCGATGGCCTCATAGAGCTCCTGTCGCTGTTCCTCAGTCATCTGTGTGTTCTCCTCATTCTGCTCGATCGTCTCTTGGGGTTTGGAGCCCCACACCCACGAGAGCCAGCCTTGTTGCTGTTGCTCCTGTTGTTGTGGTTGCTTCTTGAGAGCCTCGGCGTTTTCCTTTTTGAGCTGGTTGCGGGCCAGAGATCGCCAGAACCGCAGATCTTCATAGCCCAATTTCCACTCAAGGGAGTTTATTGCATCAGTGTCCTCGGGAGACATCTGTTGCCCTTGTTTCCTCTTCTTGAATAGCTCGATGTATTTTTTCCTGTCATCACGACGCTCCCGGAAGTAATCCCAAGACCACTTTCGGTTGCGCTCATGAATCTTGGATAACACCGCATTACCGGCAAACTGTAGCCATGCATGGGGTCTTCCTTGGGTCTGACCCCCTTTGGTTGCAACTTCTTGTACTCTTGGTGACGAATGAAGTAATGGAAAAGGTCGACCATCATCAAGGCGTCTCGATACTGGTCATCATCCAGGACAAGACCAATCTCCTCGAACAACAGGTTTGCCTTGAATTTGGGCACCTTGATGTCACCCGATTTGTCGAGCTCAATCTTGGCTTGTCCGTTGACAGGCTTCAGAATGAATTGGTGGCTGGTATTCTTCTCGGCGCCCTTTCCAATCATCTCCCTGAATTTTTCAACGATCTCATCGTGTGGAAGCATCTCT
This sequence comes from Fusarium solani, assembly GCF_023522795.1. NCBI lineage: Eukaryota > Fungi > Ascomycota > Sordariomycetes > Hypocreales > Nectriaceae > Fusarium > Fusarium solani. Next base: position 6,181,228 of record NW_027072157.1, read on the forward strand.
GAGGAGGGTGTTGCGGCCTCACGGCCAGTTCCAAGTAGTGTTGAATCGGTATTCCAGTACACAGCAAGTGCGCCCAAAGTAGCCAGCTTGTGGGTGACGGAACTCGAGTCCTGGATAAAGGTGGGCTTCCACTGGCCGTCTGTGCTGACGGCGCTGAACTCCTCGAGGGTAACGCCCAGGGCGAATGGGTGTCCTGGTGCTGAGATGGAGTCCTCATATCGGATATGGATATTCTTGACCGTGACTTGGAGGTTGTCGACGATCTTTGTAACCAGACTCTGCGTAAAGCTCTGGCTCTTCTTTTGTTCCTCCTGGCTCATGCCTTCCTGGTTTCTCTCCTTGAGCAACTCAGCGCTGTCCAGCTTCTCCATCTTGAGCCGCTGTTTTCTGCGCTCCTCCTCCTCTTCATCGTATTCAGCCTCCTCCTTAGGGCTGGCCAGAAGAAAAACGTCCTCGATAAAGACCTTGACGGGGGCGCCGCGCAGGTTGGACCAGGGGATGATGAGGGTAAGCTCGCCAAGGTGGCCTTCCATGACATTGATGGGAAGCTTGAGCTGGTCGAGGGCCTCACGGCGCAGCTCTAGATTTCGTAGTTTGACATCTCCCGACCAGATACCGACTTTGAGCTGGGCAGGATCAAAGTTCTTGACGTACATGCCCAGAAAGCGGTTGAGCAGGCCGGCGACGAGGCCTTCCAACATTCTGGCGGCGGTTCGGCCGTAACCCGGGCCGGGGAAGTAAAGGTAGGATTCGTACGAGGTATTTTATCGGAGCGTCATCTGTCGCTGGGCATGCGTATCGTAGACACGGGGTGCCATCCGAGGTCTCGGTGGACTCTGGCAATTCGAAAGCCGGCGGGGAAGATGAAGCGGGGGTAGGGTCGTAGACGGTTTCGAGTGACGGGAGGGTTCTAGGGGTAAACGGTATGAAGGTATTGCGGATTGTCCCTCTCGCGTCGTGTGAAGGATCAAGGATGGATGGATTTGGTTGCGTGTGCGTGTTGCCTCTGCGAGCGTGAGTGAGTGACGCAGCACACAGACTCTGGCCGGAGCAAAAGTGGGAAGCAGCACCTCAGCCTTGGGCTGGGGAGGGAATGGTGTGGCGTGTATGACGCTGTTACCATTTCAAGCGCCCAACCGCCAAGAGGGTACTTAGTACCGCGCAGCGCCAGAGTGGGGATCTAGGTACCGGACTGGTCTGTGGTGGGCCTCGAATTCAGTGCTGTCGAGCCTGGCTGTTAGGGAGCTTTGGCCAGCGTTTCAGGCGCTAAACAGACCTGGGGGGAAGGAAGCGGAAGCCAGCACTTTAATAGGCAAGGGTGGGGCATCTGTTTCTCGTTGATGACGGACGATTCAAGAGTGATGAGCTCAGGAGGAATGAAGGCATTCACTACTTTGATAGAAATTGGTCTATCTCTATATTATTTTGTATCAATCTTCATGTCAACAGCTGCATTCCACCTCAACCTGCAGGTGGCCCATCTGCAGTCGAGTTCCTTGGTGTTCATCAAGCCCACTTAAAAGCTTTCCCCAGAACGAACTCTCATGACGTCACGATAAGCAGCTGCAATCATCACATCGCGATCATGGCTTTGTGTGACAGGAGCAGGAACACAGGCTTTGGCCGGTCCCGGGCGGGAGAGGCACGCGTGTGACAGAATCCAATTGTAGAAAAATCCAGCACGGGGGGTCATGGCCATTACGTAGATGCCCATCTTGGCTATTTGGGGAAGCTTGGGTGAGCTCTTGTGCCTACCTTTCTCCTTCAGACAGCTCTTAGAGCAACCATCTTCAACTTAGACATCTCCCTCTTTCAAACACCTCGCTCTCTTTGCGTCAAGCTTGTCGTACTAGTAGTTCCGTTCAGCTCTCAGGCTATCTATTTAGTCGTTAGCTCGATTCCCTCCTCGTCCATTGCTCGCGTGCCCCAAGTTCACATTCGCGCTATCACCACCACCATCACGAGAGATCTCATCAAAGTAGCTTCTCCGCGCATTCGCCATGTTCCGTACCTACTCTCGCTCTTTATGGCATCTTGCCTCTGGAGCTTCTCCTAGTACAGTCAAGCTCGCGACTCAAACATCCCCCCGATTCGCAATTGTTCCTCTCCTCCGTCAACCAGCCCGCATTGCCTTCTCCAGCAAATCCGACAAAGAGAACAAGGACCCTCCTCCCCCATATCGAACTATCGATCGCGAGGCCGAACGTAAGCGTGGACAAGAACTTCTAGGGTCAGATCCAAGCAAAGTCTCGTCCCAGAGCTCAGTGCGCCATGTTCTCGAGGAACCTCAAGGTCCCCCAACCGGCGAACATGACATGGCCGGCGAGCTGAAGCATGACATAGTAAGATAATCAAACCTTTCTCCCTTAATACTGCTGACTCGAGTCACAGGACATTGTCAAAGACACATTTCGATTCAAAAGCGTTCCCCGCGAGTCGCACATCCTTGGTCTTGCTGGCACACTGCCCTATATGGGAACCTCTCTCTCCACTGTTTTCCTCGCCTGGGATCTCAATAAGCAGTGGCCTACCGGAAACGCTTTCTACGATACCATATTTGTGGACCATGAGACAGCCAAATACTTGTTGAGCATCATCGAACCCCTTCAACTTGCATATGGCGCTGTGATCATCTCCTTCCTGGGAGCGATCCACTGGGTGCGTATCTTGGTGCGGAAATTGTCCATATCGCATGAGCTAACGAGAACGTCCAATAGGGTCTTGAGTATGCTGAGAAGCAGCCTCTTCGCGAACGCACTCGTTTCCGCTACGGCATGGGTTTGGCCGCCTCCATCATCGCCTGGCCGACTCTCTTACTGCCCGTCGAATATGCCCTCACCACCCAGTTCATGGCCTTTGTTGCCCTCTACTTTGCTGACTCTAGAGCCGCCACCCGTGGCTGGGCACCTCAATGGTACGGCACCTACCGCTTCCTCCTGACTGCCATGGTCGGCCTCGCCATCTTCATTTCCTTGGTGGGCAGGGCCAAGATCCGCCAGGGAGACTCCCTTAGCGGTCACGGTCTGAGCGACAACTTTTCAAGACCTGGCATCGCTGATACCAAGACCAACTGGGCCAAGTTGGAGGAGGAGGAGAAGGAGCGTGTGAAGAGAGAGAAGAAGAAGAAGGCCAAGGAGGATGAGAAGAAGAAGCAGGAGGAGATGCAAGAAAAGATGAAGAGCGAAAAGGGCCATGACCAGGCCAAGACAGAGGCCGAAGACAGTGAAAAGGGTGAGGAGCAAAGCGAGAAGAGTGATGAGAAGGAGGACGCTCAGGACAAGAAGGAATCCAAGGACCAGGAGAAGGAGAGTGAGAAGAGCAAGGACAAGGGCAAGGTGGACGAGAAGGAGAGCAATGATAAGGACGAGGGCAACGATGAGAGCAAGGACGAGAAGAACAAGAAGAATGAGGAGAGCGAAGAGAAAGAGCCCAAGGACGAGGACGAGGGTGCCAAGGAACAGGACGACAACGACAAGCCCAAAGACACCAGGTCCAAGGGCGGGAAGAAGGAATAATTTGCATTTCAACACCACGACTTGATGACGGCGGAACAGCCATGTATAACAAGTAGCGATCAGCGGAGCTGCCTGATTTCTTAGTGCTTTTTGTTCTCAGATAATGCGATAATGACAAGAATATTCGATTCATCAAGACTTTAACCACCATCTTTCAACAGGCACTGGGTGTTCAAGAGGTGACTCTCCATTAGTAGACGGGTTCAACATTATATAGACAGTGCAGGTTCATCAATATGATGCATTAATCAACTAGGTATCTCTGACCCGCCGCGGGTATTGCTTCGCAGAATCCCAAAGCAGCCATGGGCCCTCGTGTATAAAAACTCTATCAGACCCTCGAAGCAAAGCAGATGGTGGTATTGAGTTCCAACGCCGTAGTAAAATGCAACCCAGAACCAGGACCGTGTCTGTCCCAGATCCATACCACCCCAGCTTTTTCCGCGATGAACCACCCAAAATATCATCATCATTACAAAGTTTTACAGCAAACGGATCCGTACTTTGAGCTTGTTAGTCTATCAAGGTCGAGCGAGCCCTTGCTTGGCCTGGAGAAATGTCAGTGTCTGGAGGAAACGTCTCGTCAGAGGGTGGATTCACCTTCATCTGTTCAATTCGGGCCTTCAATTGGCTCGTCACCTCGGCTGCTCTTCTCCAGCTCTCAACACCATTGCCACCTGTTGGCTGGGGCAGTGAAGACATTGGTCGTTGGGCAATGCCAGATGAGTGGTCGTCATCGCGATAGGACGCAACGTTTCTGAAGCCTCTGGCCGGAGAGCCGCGGCCTGATGATGCCGAGCTGCCAGCATATCGCATCTCGGGACTCAGCTTGTTGCGAGGAACCATGGGCTCGCCGTTCTCTTTCTCTTCGGACATGGTGCTGGTCATGCTCATTCTATGGCGACTCGCAGACCCAGGTCCATTGTCTCGGTAGACATCGTCGTGCGTGGGCGAAGCAAGACCAGGGCTGTGCATTCCTTCGGCCTCGGCGCGGCTCAAAGCCCTCTTGAGTCGTTCAAGTTCACGCCTCAGTCGATCGTTAACCTGCTCGGTGGCCTCCGCATCACTCCTCGCTCGCACGAGTTGTGTCTCCTTGGCCTTGATGCTTAGCACATCTCGTGTGTGGTCCTCGATGAGACCAGCGTTCTGGTTCTTGAGCTCTTGAATCTCGGACATGAACTTGCTTCTCTCTTGGCGCATCTCGTCAACCTGGCGGAGAAGTCGCTCGTTGGCTGTTCGCAGCTCTTCAAGTTCGGCACGGTCCACGGCGGACATGCCAGTGAGAGGTGGGGGTGAGACTGGTGAAACTGGGCGTGGCGCTGCAGCAGGCTTCGCAAGAGAGCGGCCAGCCAGTCCACGGGAGAGGCCAAGACGAGGTTGAGGTGCCGGCGCTGGCTCATCCTCGGCGGGCATGACAGGGGCTGCAGGGGCTCGGCGAGGGGAGCCAGGTCCACCCAGAGTCCTCTTCTGAGGGCCCTTGAGTCCAGCAAGACCAGGCTTTCCAAGTCTAGCTGGTCCGCCTGGTCGAGACGTAGGCTGAGGGGCGAGGGGAGGGTCCTCAGGAGGCATCACAGCAGCAGCAGGAGCCTTCTTGGCCATCGGCCTCTTACCACCACCCATGACCTTCTTGGGCGGAGCCGCCTTAGGTGCAGCAGCAGGCTTAGGCTTAGGCTTCTCCTTGGCCTTGACCTCAGCTGTCTCGAAGAACTCCTTGACCTTGTTCCTGCGGATGTCGTCCAGGCCTTCAAGCTGCGGTGTCATGGCTCGTTCGCCAATAATCTTCATGACGGTACCGAGAATCTCGGCACCACCATCTCGAAGCGCAGGACTCGACTCGGATAACAGCTTCTTACCGGACTCGCAAATGGTGGCTTGCTCTGCCTTGCTGGGCACATCGCGCGTCGTTCGCAAGCATCGGATCAAGAACTTCATGGTGCCCTCCTTGACTTGAGGGTTCTTGTTGCTCAGGTAAGCGGTGATGTCCTCGAGACACTCAGTCAGGTCAGTAGAAGCAAAGACACTATCGAGGGCGGCACCCAGAGCGTCGGCAACTGTGGCCTTCTTCTCCTTCAGGCGGTCCATGATGGGCTGCATGACGGTGGTGCGGTACTTGGCGAAACCCTTGCGCAAACCCTTGGCCAAAGCTTCGATACAGAATGCAGCTTGAGTAACAACCGCAACATTGGCGTCCTTCATGCACTTAGCCAGTCCTCGGGTAATCTCGTTGAAATCCGTCTCCTTGATTCGAGGAACATTGAGGGCCTGGTGAAGGCCGTCGACGGCTTCCTTTCGATCCTTCCATTTCGAGGAGGCGAGCAGGTCGCTAAAGTTGGGCGGGATCTTCTTGGTAATGTCTTGAGGCTCTGCCAGATCGAAGGCGTCCATCTCACCGACATCCTCACCCTCCTCCTCGCCTTCCATACCCTCTTCACCACCTTCGGGTGCAGCATCGATGGCTTCTTGTTGCGATCGGAGCAGACGTTCTTGCTTAGGGGGGCCCTCAGCCTTGATCTTCTCGAACTGCGCCTCCAGATCTGTTTGTTGGGTAGGCTTCAGGTCACCCCAGAACATGGGCTTCATAGCCTCCCGCAGCCATCTGTAGAGCTCTACTGTGAGGTTCGTGGCTTCAGCACGGACATTCTTGTCGGCAGCACCGAAAGCTTTTGGGAGAGCCTTGAGAACAGGCTTAGGATCAACGATCTTGCATCCGTAGTTGTGGAAGATTTGTGTAAGGGCGTGTAGGGTCGCGGCGACGTTCTTGGGGACCTTGTTTGACAAGCCTGGTAGCATGTCCTCGATGACAGGCCCAGCGACATCGAGTTCGATGTAGAGGAGCAGAGCTTCGATAGCATTCTGCTTGGTAGCGGCTCGGGTTGACGAGAGACACTTCTCGACAATAGGAGTGATGGTTTGGTTTCGCGTCCTTAAACAGCAGTCTCGTCCACCAAACTTGAGGAATGCGCACAAGGCAATGATAGCTTCTTGTTGGGCGGCGACGTTGGAATCGAGGACGGCCTTATTCCACAAGCCAGGGTCGTTCAGAAACGGTCGGAAACACGGATCGGCTTCGTCGGGGGACTTCTCGAATAGCTTGGCGGCTTCTTCGTATGCTCCTTTTCTCACCTTCCAGACCTATTCATGCATCTCGTCAGTCGGGAGCTTCTTGGGGGAGGGGTTTGAAGCGCGTACCTTGTGGGGGAAGCGGTCCTGCAAAGGGATGGAGCTATAGTCATCTTCGTCGGCCATGATTATGTGGTTGTCGGAGAATTGGTACTGCGCAGAGCTCGAGAGGGGTATCTTTCGGGAGGAGTGTGTCGTTTCTTCTTGGGTTTTAAGGCCTGGACTATCCAGGTGATTAGCTTCTGGAATAAACGGGAGCGCTTCGGGGCTTCCATATTGGTTTAGGGATTCAAGGAGCCGTAGCGGGCAGAAGCCAGAGGCTCCTTTTGTACTGAGAATGAACATACCAAAGAATCAAAGCGATGGGTAGAGTGGCGGGTATCAACTGGAGGAGAGGCGTTCGGAGGTGGTCGCGTGGATAAAGGAGGAAACAAAGCGACTGCCTTGTTCTTTCTGCAGGAGGCAGCGACGGTTAGTGAATGCGGAAAAGTGCCACAAGAAGAGCCCGAGAACTTGAAAAAGTCCAAGTCCAGAAACAGAGGGTCCAAGAGCAACAGATCAGTCTGACACTACTGGGCACCAAGTAGGTACTGTAGCTATCGCCAGAATTGGATCCTTGTTGTCGAGACGGACGAGCGAGGCTCTTGTTTCGTTTGTTGGAGTGGAGGGGAAGGAAGTGGAAGTCAACAAGCGCCTGTCACCTGATGGACAGGGGTTGAGGGGCTTGGAGCGGGAGATTATGGGGAGTCAAGGGGACCTACTGCGATGGATGGACAGCAAATGCGTAGTAAGCTGTCGGAGAAAAACAAAAAGAGTTGTGACAGTCAATGGCAGGTTTCGTTTCGGGAAAGGAGGGGTTCTATCAGATATTAAATCGAGTAAAATGCGGTGCCACTGACCCGAAATCGCTGCCCTCCATTGGGGCTGTTGTGTTGTCCTCTGGCTGCACACCATTTATTGACGCCCAATCTAGCCCATTGCCCCAGAAACAGACGCAGCCACACCCACCGTTGCAAGGGTCAGCGAACATCAACAATCTTCATGTCAAGTTGATCATGTTTGAGAGACGCTGTCCGTATGTGAACAGGAGATCATGGCCAGGGCAAGGAAATATCGGGCTTGAACATTTATACTCTTGCTAGTACATGACTTTATGTTCGCAGACGTGAAAGCTTGAACGCTTCAACCTCAGCCACAATTACCGACTTTACCCATGTGTAACATTCCTCCACGCTGCACATACACCAACAAGCTTTCGGAACGTTTCGAGGGACGACTTGGATGACGTCTACAATTTGTATCAAATCAAGGATTCCGCAAGTTTCATACTTGCATCTCGCCCTGCGTTCAATTGCGTGGCAAAGATATTCATCTGGGTGTTGACGTGGCTGATGAGGCCCCATACCCGAATTCCAGGGACCCTTGGCTGTCAGACAGCCCATGTTGGTGATTGCCACATTGCTGACAGATATCGACAAAGACTGTTATGCCAAGCACAAGCAAATGGAGAAACAGTATTTCAAAGCAAAAATATGAGTATCAAGTATTGAAGTTCTCATATTGCCTTGAGAAAAACATGTAATGACTGGTCATCAGCCAATGTTGTGCTCTTAAACTGGTGATGGAGGTGATACCTGGCAGGCAGCAGTCACGTGCACATAGATAAGATAACAATTTTCTGGCAAGCATCGTCATGTCTGAGCTTCAAGCTTGGCCGATGCCTCTGCCTTTCGCGTCGCGGGTCCTTCTTCAACACCACTAATTGTGCACTTTCGCACTAGACACACGTATCACCAACATCGCGGGCGTTCTGTTTCAATATTTCCATCATGGACGGGTCTACGCGATCGTCATTCGATCCCTCAAGACTCACCAAAGCCGCCGCCGCAGAATACTCCTCCTCCGCGTCTGAATCCGAAGATGAGTACCTCGCGCCGGGACTCGACGCCGACAACGACTTTGGAGACTTCAACCCTCGGAAACGGCGGCGCGTTGGAGGCAACAACAAGGAAAAGGCAGCACTGGGTATCTTTGGCTCCGACAGCGAGGACGACGGCCCCGCCAGGAAATGGAAGAAGACGACCCTGAGGAACAAAGGCATGAATTTTGTTTCAACGGGCGCGGGCAGCGACAAAGAAGAAGATGCCCAAGACGAAGATTCCGAAGACAACCGACCAGTTTTAGGAGGCAATGCCATGGACGAAGATGACGACGAGGACGAGGACGAGGAAGAAACGCGCGGTGTAGGACTTGGATTTGGAGCAGCGAGAGCTTTCGGGCGCAACGACGATACACAGAACTCGAGTCGAAGTGGGAGCGCCGACGCACCATCATTCCCAACCTTTCGAACCCGTTTTGATGGAAAGAATCCTCTCGGCATGGGCTTTGTTCCATCCTCTGCGAACGAACCGGTGCTCAAAACCCCACAGAATGATGGCTCTCCAACGCCACGCAACAAGCCCCAACCGAGCGCCTTTGGTGCCAAGGGAAAGGTCAACCCCAAGTCTTTCGGTGCTCGAATGATGGCAAAGATGGGTTACAAGGAGGGGCAGGGTCTAGGTAAAGAGGGCCAAGGAAGAAATATCATCATCGAGGCACACCTTCGTCCACAAGGCAGAGGTCTGGGTGCTGTCAAGGAAAAGTCGGAGCAGGAACGCCAGGAGGAGAAGCGACAAGCGCAGCTACGGGGCGAAGTGGTGGTTGATTCCGATGAGGAGGAAAAGAAGAAGAGACGGAAGAAGGCAAAGGCCAAATCACTTGGGGCTGCATTCGACAGCGCAGCTAGTACGCCGCGACGTCAGAAACCAAAGTACCTGACTGCAGAGGAGCTCAAGGCCGCTGCTCCTGGCCTTCATATCCCAGATGCATTCGCCCCGATCCTCGACATGACAGGGCCGGGGAGCAAGATGCTGACATCTACGAGCGGCATCATGACGCCAACTACGGGTACGGCGACACCAGAGTCTTCAGAGGTTATTGAGGCAAGAAAACTGGTCAAGAGAGCTCAAGCCGATCTCTTGGCCTTTTCCGACGAGTGGAAGAGCTTGCAGGAGAGAAAGACATGGATTGACTTGGAGCTGAAGGAGAAGGAACAAGAGATGGACGATCTACGGTCAGACTTTGAGAGGTTGCAGGTATTCTCGCAGCTTGTCAGCGGAGAGCTTGCAACAGCCGATTGGGACCAGGTCATCAGCTGTCTACAGAAAGCCCTCGAACTCAAGGCCGCAACCGCCGAGATCACCGACATCGCAGTTGCAGCCATCCATCCGTTCCTTCGGGAGGCAGACTGGGATCCTCTAAAGGAACCTACCCGGTTCGCTTCAGAGCTCAAAGGGCTACTACCCCTATTCATGCCGACAAAATCAGACAGCCAATCTCTGGGCAAGTGGCAGTCATCGGCGGTGAATGAAGACGATGTTTATCGCCGCCATCACAAGTCTACAACCCCATACGAGAGTATGATGTACAAGAACTGGCTTCCCAAAGCCCTCGCTGCGGTCCGTTCTTGGGATGTTCTTGACCCAACACCAATGCTCGGTATAATGGAGGCTTGGGATGATCTTCTACCTCCCTTTATCCGTGCGCAGTTCATCGACAATATCGCTCGAAAGTTGGAGACGGCAGTGTCGGATTGGAACCCAAAGAAGAGGCGTCAAAGCCATCTCCCGCATATTTGGCTGTTCCCCTGGCTTCAGTACTTGCCATCATATCATCTGGACCCCAAGGGCACTGGCCTTGTGGCCGATGTCAGAAGAAAGTTCAGACAACTCATCGATGCATGGGAGTTTGAGCGAGGCCTCTTCCCAGGACTCACTGACTGGGAGGGTGTTCTCGGAGACCAGTGGCGTCCGCTTGTCATGTCGCACGTCCTGCCGTCCATGGGCAAGTACCTGCGTCGAAATTTCCGCGTGGACCCTGCCGATCAGGAACCTTACCTGCCGGTGCTGACGGGAATCCTCAAGTGGACGCCCATGCTGGGTAGACGGGTCATCGCCGAGGTGCTCATGCAACACTTGTTCCCCATGTGGCACAAGAAGTTAACGGAGTGGCTCGCCCTCGACGAGGCTGACTTGAGCGAGGTAGCCGAGTGGTATGGATGGTGGAGGGGTGTTTTGCCCCAGGAGGTCGCCGAGATGAGATCCGTAAAGTCCGAGTTTGACAAGGGACTACGGGTGATGGCCAAGGCGGTTGCGGGAGCATAATAGACGGTCCTCATCGTTGGCTTCAGGGCCGAGGAGGACATGGGAACATTGTCTCGGTGGTATCAATGATGTTGGTAGAACTATGCCCAAGTCATAGAATAAGAAATAGGGGTTCTCCAAGAGAACCCGGTTGATCATCCGGGCAACTGTTCGCCTCCTGTCTCAGTACCATCGCCTTGACTCTGCTCAGCTTCGGCATTTCCGTAGAACGACTTGTCCGAGTCTTTGCCTCTTGCTGTCTGATGCATTGGGGCAACACACGAGGTTGGTCCGAGGTGTTGATATTGAATAGGGGTTCTTCGCCATCGGCTTCCACAAGCCCCTTTACCAACGCCCCTCAAGACATGGCGTAAACGAAAGCTGTCAGACTCAGCTCCAGCTTCCATGGAAAATTCTGCTTTTCTCATTGTCTTGTTCAACTTTCCCATGTCGGCCACTCTCATAAGCGAATCCGATCGACGCCAGTGGCTTTTTGGTCCAACACGGGCGTTATCGATATTCAGAAGAGTGGCGTCAACTACACCTGCAGGAACAGAAACTCTGTGCAAGCTCAACTCTGACATCCATGTCTCATTTTTCTCTCTGTTGCTCAAGATCCAGCATTGAAATGCACATGTGTAAATTGTCGTCTGTCGTGAAAAACGTGTCGTTCGGGTCCGGAGACTCGGAGGTGATGTTGCGGCGGGTGTAACATTGATGAGATGATGGAAGTATTCGCGAACTGTGAGTTTTGAATGTCACGACGGAGTTGCCGTGTGTTGTTTTTGGTAGGTGAGGGTAATTGAGATCGTCGCGGGTGTGCGAGTTGAACGGAGACATGAGGAGATTTTGTGTACACGGTGCTGGGGATGAGGCCTCTGGCAAGGAGTTTGTGTTGGCAACTGACAAGTTATCCGACATCAACAGATTTCAAGATGGAGACAATGGTCCTATAAAAAGGAGACACTCCTTGTCTTTTCTAGCAAGCATCATCATCAGTTCCCAACAGCATCACAACAACCACATTCTCTCACATTAACAACATGCTCTCCCTCAAGCTCCTCCTGACCCTCCTCCCCGCGGTCCTTGCCGCCCCAAACCCCCGTTCCAAAGACCCCGATGTCGTCGAGGGCAAGTACATCATCACCCTGAAGCCCAAGATCGTCGAGGTCCAGATCGAGAGCCATCTGTCATGGGTTGAACACGTTCACAAGCGCAGTCTGCACCGCCGTGATGAGAACGGTGTTGAAAAGATCTGGAGCGACAACTTTAAGGGGTACTCTGGTGAATTCGATAAGGAGACTATCAAAGAGATCAAGGCCAGTGACGATGTAAGTCTCTACAGCCAAGAGTGTTTGCTCAGCAGTCTCACATCAATAGGTCATCGCTGTCGAGCCAGTCCGCAAGTTTGAGCTCTACCAGCAAGTCATCACTCAGAGCCCTGCGCCCTGGGGTCTTGGATCCATCTCGCATCGCACTCCCAACTGGCACGAGTATCGCTACGACAACTCTTCCGGGAATGGCACGTGGGCGTATGTTCTCGATACTGGAGTCAACTGCAACCATACCCAGTTTGAGGGGCGAGCTCATCTTGGATACAATGCGTTGCCTCACACTGAGTTTGTCGATGCCAATGGTCATGGAACGCACTGCGCGGGGACCATTGCCAGCAGGGAGTTTGGTGTCGCCAAGAACGCCAGTGTGATTGCCGTCAAGGTCTTTCACAACAGTGGTGTAAGTTTCTTCGCTCTTCAGCAGATATTTGCCCCTTGCTAAGGTCAGCAGTCAACAACCGATGTGATCCTCGACGGCTTCGAATGGGCCGTCACCAACATCACCAACACTCCCGGCCGTGCCCAAAACTCAGTCGTCTCCATGTCCCTCGGCGGCGGACGCTCCCCAGCTTTCAACGCGGCCATCGAGAATGCCTACCGCGCAGGTATCCTCACAGTTGTCGCAGCAGGCAACGAAGAGAAAGACGCGCGCGACGTCTCCCCAGCCTCGGCTCCCAACGCCATCACCGTGGCTGCCGTCGACAGGAACAACGTGCGTGCCAGCTGGTCCAACTACGGCGCTGTGGTTGATATCTTTGCTGCGGGCGTTGATGTGGTGAGCACGTGGGTTGGGAGCGACACCGCGGTAGAGACCATCAGCGGGACGAGCATGGCTTGTCCTCACGTCGCTGGTCTGGCGCTGTATCTGATGGCCCTGGAGAAGCTGCCGACACCAGCTGATGTGACCAAGAGGATCAAGAGTCTGGGAACGAAGAATGTTGTGGCTAATAGGGGAACTGGAAGCCCCAATTTGCTGGCCTTCAATGGAGTTCCGGAAAGTAAGCTGTCTAAGACTGGTTGAGTACGGAGTGGGATATGCGTGTTAGATAGGTACACGATGTTGAAGTTGGGCTTGTCGGATCTTTGGTTTCTACTTCTCAGAGGAACGTTTCCATACATGTATTCTTTAGAATGTTGAGAGCTGCTTGTTGAAATTGGTTATCCTATCGTATTGAACTTTCCTGCTGTGATGAAGTGCATGATCCAATAAGCCTACATGGCATGGTAGTATGCTGTGAAACAGCGACAACCATGATGAATGGTTGTCTCTTTTCCTGCTTTTACCCTGGACCAAGGTGGGATCCTGAGCATGATAACTTCAGGGCTGACCCGCTGATCGAGCTGGGTGTTCTTCAAGGGCTAGGGTAAGTAACTTTGTTAACTAAAGGCATTGACAAAAGAACCGATGAATGATTCTTTAATTGTCAACGCCATCTCTGTCGCAGAAATCACCCGTGCCGAGGTACAGTATCACTCTCGAGTAAGACACACGCAGCGCCACGCGAGATCCAGGTTGTCGCGTGCGCCCACTCAGCATTGTCGATTGCAGCGATGGCGCGGACACGGGGAAAAACGTGGCAGTCCAGGGTTGGGGGGGCATGGAAGGAGAAACGAGGCGGTCCGTGATGAGATGGCCGGGACCGGGGAAGATGGAGGGCACACGGGGCGTTTCTGGGAATCGATGGATAGATGTTTGGTGTGATGAGTTGTGCAGGAGTAGATCTGGTTAGATCTTGGGTCATGGTTGAGTGTGACTATTCTCTGGCAATGTCGTCGAGTAAAGCTATTGTTATCTGGACCATGCTGACGTTCGTTATTGTTCAAGCTGACATCTGACCTGAGTTGTCTCAGTTGATAAGACGCAACCACGTGAACCAGCTCAGCTTCAGCTCTGGTGTTTAGCTGGCATGGCAACTTGCGTGACCCGACAACAACAGCTTGTAAACAAACCCTCGTTCATCGGTTATGCACAGGTAAAGGATCGATCTAGGGTTTATCGGCTGGTCTGTAATTCAAACCTGCAGCTGTTAATTACAGCCTTTGCCGTTCGCGTCGTCTTCTTTCCCCCTTTTTGCCCCGAGGGCTCCATAAGCTGCTTGAGTCGAGCGTTCCCCCCACTGGCGCACATGCGTTTGGGCTGATGCGCACAAGGCGGCTACTGTTTTCGGTGCACGCTTTTGGAAACGCTGGATGTTTCGTCCACGCAAGCGGCCTACCTTGAGTTGAGAGATAGCAGAGGCCGTCAAGTTCTTCAGCAGAGATATTCTCTACGGAAGTCAACCTCAGGCCGCCAAAGCTCAGACGAGGCGTCTGCAGCCATCCACCAGCCAACCGCTGCAGCCGCCACAAACTCCCCGTCCTTTAGCTGTCCTGTGCCAATTTCCCTCAGCCGCAGTGTCGCGTGCGTGTGCGTGTGAACCCTTCTCTATTCTGGGTTAGGATCGAACCCGTTGATTTTCTTGTTTCTGCCTTGTGTGTGTGCGTGCGTCGGGTGTGCGTGTCCTGCGCTGCTGCCACACAGTGGATGTTAGGTCGTTGGCGCGCTGCCGCTGCCGCTCGCTAACCCTCTCTCACCCTCCCCCTCAGGTCAGTCAGAGTCAGCAGCCAGCTCCTCTCTCTCGCCGTGAGAGCCTGACATCACCGCACCACCACCACCACCTTCTCTTCTACCCTCCCTCCGCTCTGGCTGGTCGCCTATTGCCATCTGATTCTTGGTGCGACACGGCTTCTCTCTCTCCTTGAGCGATACCGACGTCCTCTCCTTGCGCCTCTACGCATTCCGGGAATGCCACTGAAGCAGCGCCTCTCGTCCATCCATCGCATAACCTTCGATTCCGCCCCTAAATCCTCCGCCCGACGCCGCTGTTTGGCTAGGTATCCTGTCTATCTAGGACTCTGACTGGCCCTCCACCCGCCGACCCGCTCCCGCTCAACACCACCGCACCGCGAGCCCGCATGCCCGATTTCGTCCTGATTACATGATCCATTTCGATCCTCACCTCCACATCCATCTTTCAACCCTCACGCCCAACGCCCCGGTGCTGCGAGTCCGGCGCCGCGGCATACCTTCGTCACCATGTTTTGGAGGTTTGGCGGTTACGCCAACATATCCACCATCGACACCATCCTCGACAAGCCCGACTTTACCCTCGAGGAGCTGCTCGACGAGAGCGACCTGATCCAGGAGCTCAAGCAGCACAACTCCAAGCTCATCGAATACCTGCGCGGCGACAATGTCCTCGAGAACCTCCTCGAGTACGTCGTCGCTCCCAAGCTGGAGACGGTAGAGACCCCCGAGGAGCCCGCCAACGAGGAAGACAAGGCCAAGAACCGCCTGCTGCCCTTCTCGCGATCGCGCGCATCCTCCCGCGCCACCGACCCCGGTAACGATGACGAGGAGGAGCAGGAAAAGAAGCGCAACCGCTACGCTTTTGTGGCCTGCGAGATCCTCAGCTCCGATACCTGGTCCATCTATGAGGCCCTGGCCGAGAACCGCCAATTGATACGCGATTTCTGGAAGTTCTTGTCCCGCCCTGCCCCGCTCGACCCCCTCCAAGCCAGCTACTTCACCAAGGTCAATGAGTCTCTGTTTGAGAAGAAGACCGAGGACATGATGGAGCTCTTGATGAGCCTGTCAGATGCCGTCCCCAACCTGCTGAGGCATGTCGAGTGCCCCATGATCATGGACCTCTTGCTCAAGATTATTGCCTTGGACCGTAATGAGGGTGGCCAGGGTGTTGTCGAGGTATGCGCACCCACTTTGATAGGACCAATTCTCTGAATGAGCTGCGCTAACTTTTATTCTCATGTAGTGGCTGTACTCCAAAGACATCATCCCGACCCTCCTCTCCTGTCTAAGCCCCGAGAACAACTGGGTTGTCCAGACGGCTGCTGGTGACTTCATCAAGGCCATCATCACCATCTCGGCCAATGCTTCCCAGAACGAGCAGCAGTGCATCGGACCCAACGAGCTTACTCGCCAGCTCGTGTCCAAACCATGCATCGAGCAGCTCATCGGCTACATGCTCGGCGGTGGCAACCCTCTTACCGTCGGTGTCGGCATCATAATCGAGGTGATTCGAAAGAACAACTCTGACTATGATCCGGACATGGGCACTGAGGCTAGTGCTGTGCCCTCCAGCCGCGACCCAATCTATCTGGGCACACTTCTCCGCCTGTTTGCCGAGAACGTGCCCAAGTTCATGAGCTTGATCATGGACGTTCCTTCACAGAAGGACAAGATTAACTCTACGTTTGGTGCCAAGCTGGAACCGCTCGGCTTCGACCGCTTCAAGACGTGCGAACTCATGGCCGAGTTGTTGCATTGTAGTAACATGGGTCTGCTCAACGAGCCGGGCTCAGAGGAGTTGATTGCTACCCGTGATACTGAGCGACAACGCCTACGGACCGAGGGCAAGCTTGGCCCGTTGAAGGAGGAGGACCCTTCCACTGACGACTTGACTATGCGACGAGCCGCACCCGAGGAAGGCCGACGTCTAGAGGTCACGAACGCAGATGATGATGGCTTTGAGGAGGTTGAGCCCAGTAAGGAGATGAGCGAGGATACCTCTCACGAGTTCGTCAAGGCTGAGGTTGATATTCCCCCTGTTTCCACCACCTCGTTCTCTGGTAAGGATGAGGACGATTTCGTGGACGAGCCGCTCAGCCCTGCTCGATCAGGCGCCGAAACAGACAAGACTAAGGATACTCGTTTCGATGAGCCTGATCTGGTTGTTGCGCCTTTGTCACCTACAAAGCCCAAGGCTCCTGAGCCTGCGACTGAAGAGCCGGCCAAGGCTGAGTCGGCTGAGAAGCCTGAAGCAAAGGAAGCAAGCGGCAAGTCAGAGGATACAAAGACGCAAGATACCGACGCAGCTGCCAAGGATGAAGCTTCTGACTCTTCGGTGATGCTCACCCCGGCTCCCTCTGAGCCCGATACCAAGCCTGAGCCGACTGATGCGTCGGCAAAGGACGAACCCAAGCCCCGGAGCTTCTCGCCTCACCCTGAGGATCTCCCCGCGCCCCTCTTCTCGGCTCCTCCCGCGCCTGAGTCTGGCGCCGACCGACCCCCTCAGGTGGCTGAGGCTCAGTCTCAACGCGCCCTGGCGGATGAATCCATTACTGAGGCCAAGAAGGAGCAAACTGGGGACGAGACAGCTGGGGAGCGGCCCGTTGAGCAGGATGCTGGCATTGACCCCGTTGTTGGAGACTTTTTGAAGATGCAGTTTGTTGAGTATCGTGTTGTACCGACTATTCTTGTAAGCCTTACTCGTTCTGTCCCTGAGCTTGTGCTAACTCATGTAGTCTTTCTTCTTTGGATACCCCTGGAACAACTTCCTGCACAACGTTGTGTACGATATTGTCCAGCAGGTCTTTAACGGTCCCATGGACCGTGGGTTCAACCCCAACCTTGCCGTGTCTCTGTTCGAGGCGGCCGATATTACAAGTGCCATCATCAACGGCCAGCAGGCTAGTGACGAGTCTCAGGCCAAGACCAAGACCCGAATGGGCTACATGGGTCACCTCACGCTGATTGCCGAGGAGGTTGTTAAGTTCACTGAGCGGCACCCTCCGGAACTGCTCTCGGAAACGGTCCTTGACCGAGTTATGAGCCAGGAATGGATCAACTACGTGGAGGGGGCGCTCGCCGAAACCCGCGAGAGGGATAATGCCATCCTCGGCGGTGTCCGGCCAGAGGTCGCTATGGGCAACCGGGCCATGGGCGGCAACCTTGGTGGCGTGGGCCTGTCCGGTCTGGGTGGAAACTCGGGCGCCGGCTCCAGTGCCCTGGCCGAGGCCGGTCTCAATGGCGGTATCGAGCTGAGCCAGGACAGTGGGAATGGGATCGGACCCTTTACCATCAGCGCCGGCACGTTGATGTCTGGCTTTGGCAGCAGCAGTGACGAGGAAGACGAAGACGGAGATGGAGACGAGGAAGATGTCAATTCTGAGGTGAGTGGTGTTTCTGCTGAAGGCTTTGGCGAAGGGGGCATCCCTGGATATCCTGGCATAGTGGACTCCCCTGAAGACGTGATCATGGGTTCTCCTGAGCCTATGCGAGCGGATTCTCCGGACGATGATGACCGACTGGACGTTACAATGACTTCGCCTGCGGATTGGGGTAACTCTGGGGTTCCTTTACACGGGGATGGACGGCACGACTCAGAAGATCCGCATGCTGAGCAGGTTGAGCATGTTTCGAAGCCAGCAGGAAACCCCTAGGAGGGCCCATCCTGTTGGGGGACACTCAATCGGCCACGCACAAGGACTCGAGTGCCTTCACGAGGCATGCACAGTCATGACGAGCCAACTCTCGACGACCTTGAGACACTCGAGGATATTGAAGTTGAGGAGCTCATGAGACTGTTGACGACGGCAAGATTTTGAGATATGATACCAGGCGTTGTGGGTTACTAGACTAGGTGGACGGATGGACAAGGTAGAGCTGTCATGTAAGGGATTGCAGAAGCTGGGTTATGTATAGAGTTATTGGCAACGGAGACAAGTGTTAGGATTTGCATGTTGCTACGGAGAGGAAAGAAATGGAATGGGGGATGATGCTGTGATGCCAGAGTTTTCACGGATGCCCATGCCGATGCCAGGCTCACCTTCTCTAGTGTCTTTGATAACTGAAGGGCGTTATACTGACCAAGACTCATAGTTCCGAGCCTATACGGACCCCCTGAACAACTCGGCTGGATCGATGGAGCCGCCATCGATCCCTCCTCCTCCTCCACCTCCTCCGCCGCTGAACATCCCCCCTTCTCGAGCTCGGCTGCAGCTGGCGGCGCGGTTGGCGATGCACCAGAAGAACAGCCAGGCACAATCATCGGGCAACCTAAGTAACGATGACGATGACGACGACGACAACCCCACAGATCCCTTTGCGGATACGGAAGAGGATTTCGACGATGACGACCAGCAGGGCCTAGGAAAGGGAGCATGGTGGCGGGACGTTGTGAGAGACCGGGGAGGCAAGCTTGATGGTAACGAATCTGACGATGAGCGCGACGATGATGATGACGATGAGTTTGGAGACTTTGCCATGGCAGAAGATGACCAAACTGGCGAGGATAACGAGCAGAGGATGGTCTTTAGGCCCCTGGCCGTGAACCCGGCAAAGGAGGGGTCAACGAGGGGGCTCAGCGGTCTCTGGCCATTTGGACTCTCCAAAGCAGAAAAGGAGAAGGAGGGAAGCAAGTCAGCAGCCAACGACGACGACGACAATGGCGATGACAAGACGGGCGAGAGTGTGAGCAAGGCGGTGGAAGTCAAGGAAGCTAAGCGAAGGACGAGCATCGAGGACCCCGACGATGACGACGAGGTTGTGGTTTAGGCATGGGAGGACTACGATACCAGATTACGCGGGAGGAAGGGCATAGACACGGACGGGACGGGTTTGTAGGTAGGGTTTTTGGTTCAAGAATCCGAGGGTCATAATGATGGGAGCTGCTGTACGATTACATGGGGATGTTCTGGATAGGGATACGCTGTACGTAGAATTGATGCATTGAGAGACGTGAGGCTGCTTGGTGAAGCTGATGCATGTTTATCCCTGTGAGAGACGAGGCTTGGCTTACCAACCTCACTGTAGACGTGGTATTCCAACGAGGCTATCCCTGTCTTGTCCCCCGCAAGTCAAGATGGCTGCATCTGACGTCTGGAGAGACTCAGCCCCAGGCACGCGAGATTCACAACCGCGCAGCATCCGTATAAACGCGTCCGAGTGAAATTTAATTTAAACAGTCGCCCAGAGAAGTGACGGATCATTAAGCTAAGCGCCCGGCAGATCTAAAATCTCACCGCAAACGTTTCCGTTCGTTCCCGTCTCCATAAGTGAGCGGTTGTTCTCTGACAGCGCACACACTGTTGCCCTACCTGCCTGCTGAGCTGACGCAGGGCTTGCGAATCATGTTATACAGTAAGCACAGGATGGGGAATTTCATTTTGTTCGAGGTGAGCACTAGCAGGCACGTGTGCGGCCCAGTCCCATTTCGCTTGTAGCCGAGAGGGCATCCCTGTAGGAGGAGGGGATCAACCCAACTTGAGACGAGGCCTTGTCTGGCGTCGGTGATGAAGAGCAGTGGGATGTGTTTTGGATTTAAAGTTTATTCATATGAATACGAGATGATTGACATGATGTTGTTATCTGGTGATTCCAATAGTCAAAGGAGTGAAGAAGGAAGAAGAGGATTTCGCTTTTGATGCAGGGGATGAAAGATGCATCCGGATTAGGGAACCTAGAAGCAGGGGAAAGCTGACATACCATGCAATCCGGTAAGCAAAACGGAATTAAAGAGTCAGAACGTTAAAAAAAAATGGTTGCAAGCGCGTAATTTTAAGAGATGGGCATAGGGCTGTTCGTAAAAAGTCACTACCGTGTGGAGTAGCGGTAGGGGACACACCAAAGTTCCTGGAATAGCTCGGGAGGGGGAGATGAGCATGATTCAGAAGGAAACAATTGACGTGGAGGGTTCTTCTTGTTATTGTGAGAGAATTGTGAGGCATGGGGTGATACGATGGGCAGGGATGGATGCTACACTCCAAGTCGAGGATCCTCTCCTACAAGAGAGGCCATTCTGGCATCCGTTGATAATAATTTTGCTGTGACTACACGACTGTAGATCTTATTGTGAGGCATCAAGAGTATTCCTGAATAGTCATAGTCCGGATGTACGGGTTGTCTAGTGGCGCGAGAGCTCGCAAAATCACGACCGCTCTCGCATCTTGACGGCATCGCTAGTGTCTGGTGTTGGGTCTGGTTTCACGATTCATCTCGCCCAACGTGGTTAGAAGGTGATCAGCCATATAATATCTGAATTCGTCATTGAGTCCCTATTTCATGCGTGTCCTTATATTACTCGCAGTGACATTGAACAAAGCAACAGCTGTACATGAGAATAGATGCATGTTGGCGGTGTAAACAAAACGTCTCCCTGCCTCACACTCACGCACGCCACCTCGGACTTGAGATTAAAGAACAAGAACAGCGTCTAAATCGAGGCGGATCAAGTACCCGACCCGAGCAGACCAAACAAAGGCTGAGCGATAATTCCCCTGGCTCTTTTAGCCCCCAATCCTTCCTGGGGGAAGACGAGGCGCTGTCAAAGGGACCCGCAGGGGGGGTCCATGCCGCGCCGTGATCCATCAGCAACCGAGAGCGTGGTACCTACTTAAGGGTCTGGTCTGGCAGCGCCCGTGAACCAACGCCGGTCCCGGCGATTTGATGTATTCACTTTTAATTGATTTTTTTTAACTGTTTGGCGACATATTTTGTACTGAATTGAATCTGACGTTGTCTCTGTCGCGTCGGATTCGAGAGACATGCCGTAACGCCCGGAACCCGACCCGCGACAACTACTGTCAATTCTACTTTCATTCCATTAGATCCTCTCCAAAATGTCTCTCGGGAAGCAACAGCCACTCTCACAGCACAGCCAGCCCCCTCCAGAGCGCCTCATCCAGGCCGTCGCCCAAACCCTCGGCATCTCGAGAGATGACATCCTCCTCTACGACTCCTTTAGCGAACTGGGCGGCGACGAGGCAAAGGCTGAAGCTCTGCGGCTGGCCTGCAGGAGGAGGGGCATCGATGTCAAGAGCGAGGATGTTTTGAATTGTCCCACGCTCGCTGAGCTGCAGACGCGGATAACGGCGTTTCCTGATCCTCTACCTCTTGGTTCCACCACCAATTCGGCGTTGAGCTCGGAAGATTCGATTCGCAGTCCTGCCGCTGAGGATGATGACGTATTCTCGCCAAAGAGTCGCAAGTGGGCAGATTCCATGTCCAGCTACGACTCCATGCCCACTGACGACGACTCGATAAACCCCATCAGGTCCAGCCTCGACGGTCTCCTCAGGTCCTTTCCCAGAGTCAAGAATGTGTGCCTCGCGACGCCCAAGGTGGGGCCCTTTGATGGCCAGCTTGTGGCCTTTCTCAGCATCTCCACCAGTAGCGGTACAGCAGAAACCGAAGTTGACGAGATCACGTTGCCGCCAAGGAGGGAGATGGAAGCGCAGAGGAAGGAGATGAGATCGTTACGGATAGCGGTTCAGGAGTGGGCTGCTGACGCGCGACGGCCGCAGATTTGGATTCCTCTCGCGTACATGCCCTTTACCGATAGTCAAGAGCCAGACGCTCGGCGACTCCAGGCGTGGGCTCAGGATATCAGCAATGCCACATACGACGAGGTTATGAGGATACAGGTCGCTGAGCCCCGGCGGCGGAGGGATATCAGCCCAGGCAAGTGGCGGAAGAAGGTGCAGTCGTGGGCTGAGTCGCGAAAGTCGATGCTGGTGGTCCACGATGCTGAGGAGCTGGGTGAGACGGTTTGTTTTCCCCTCTCGCCGATGCAGCAGCTTTACTTTCAGGCCTTGAAGCGGAAGGGCGAGTCCATCGCGGAACCAGAGTGTCGGTATACGCGGAGCGTCATGCTCAGAGTAAGAGGTGGAGCTAAACCGTCGCATGTCGAGAAGGCTGTTGAGGCTTTGGTCGCTAGGCATGAGATGCTTCGAGCTCGCTTCAGACCGGTTCTTCAGGAGTGGCTTCAGGTTATCGTTCCTGCGAGTTCAAGTTCATACCGTTTCGCCCACCATACTGATGTTGACGACGATGAGATACGGGGTTTGGTGGAGGGAGCGCAGGCTGCTATTAACCCTACCAAAGGACCCGTCTTTGCTGTCGAACACATTCGAAACGAGAACAAGCAGATGCTACATCTTACGGCACATCACCTAATTGTCGATCCTCTATCATGGCGTATCATCATCCACGACCTAGATCAGTTGCTCCAACGAGGCACTCCTCTACCCAAACCATCAACATCTTTTCCTCGTTGGATCGAATACCAGAATTACGAAATGAGCCAACGATTATTTGAGCCGACCCTTCCCTTCGAGGTATTATCCGCCGACCTCGAATACTGGAATCTGACTCAAGAAGCCAACACATACGGCAACACTCAACAATCCTCCTTCTCCCTAACACCCGAACTAGTCTACATCCTGAAGAATGCATCTGCCGACGTCTTGCGGACAGAACCGGCCGATGTTCTCCTTGCGGCACTACTGCTCTCTTTCTCTCACATGTTCCCCGACAGAGCCCTCCCGACGCTATGGAAGCAAGAACACGGCCGTGGCGCCGTTGATGGAGGCCTCAACATCATGGACACGGCTGGATGGTTTGCTTCGCTCTGTCCCATTGGCGTCCTCCTCGATTCGACGATCGATCTAATCCAGGCCATCAAGCTTATCAAGGATACGCGCCGAACCGTCCCCAGAGAAGGCATCCCCTACTTTGCAGCCGAGTTTTCTACCTCGAAAGGCGCGGCTGCAAGTTTCCCGGTGGAAGTTATCTTTAATTGTGCGGATACGGCAGAGCAGCTTCAGCGAAAGAATGGACTCCTAGAGCCGGTAATGGCGCCGGGTGAGAAGACGGCTTCTCTCACATCTAAGGCAGGCTCTGAGGTGGGCAGAATAGCCCTCTTCGAAGTCTCGGTCCTTATGGACGCCTCAGGAGCACAGGTGGACTTGACATACAACAAGGCGGCCAAGTACCAGGACAAGATCGAGACTTGGGTGCAGGTCTTTGAGCGTCTTGTCCTTGAAGCCATTGGCAAACTTCAGAATCACGAACCCGAGCTCACTCTGGCCGACGCCCCGTTACTGAGATCATCTTATAAAGCTCTCGCTAGACTCACTTCCGATCGACTCGCAGGCGTTCCTATTCCGAATGTGAGGGACATCGAGACTATCTACCCCGTGACGTCAGCTCAGCAGGAGGTTCTCATTGCTCAGACGCAAAACATCGACACGTTTAACGTACACGCCGTTTACGAACTGAGAGCACGGAAGGGGCGTTCGATCGATACTGCGCGATTGTGTACTGCGTGGGAGGCCATTGTGACCAACAAGCCGGCTCTGCGGAGTATCTTCATTGATGGAGTGTCTCGGGAGGGACTGTTTGATCAGGTTATTTTGAAGAAGGCATCACCGAGTATGCTCTTTATCGAATCGATAGACCCTGATGAGGCTGTCTCGACTTTGCCAGAGTTGAACATGCCATTGGCGGAACCGCGTCATCGTCTCTCAGTGTGCCACAACCCTGATAGGACGTTGGTGAGGTTGGATGCCAGTCAGGCAATCTGCGATGTTTGTTAACCCGGATTGTTCGTGTGATGAAAGAGTTGCTAACGGCCACAGTTGGCGAGTCTCGATCTACTAGTGACAGAGTTGAGCAGAGTCTACTCCGGCGAAGAACCGACACACAACGAAGCCCTCCACTGCAAATATCTGTACCACGTCTCCTCCACCGACACGGCCTACAGCATGGAAGTCTGGAAGATCGGGCTATCCCACGCGAGGCCATGCCTGTTCCCTCGCCTCTCGCCTTCTTCAGGGGACACGTTCCAGTCTCAGTCATATACCCTCGACGTCACACAGCCTCAACTCCAGGCCTTTTGCGCACAACAGCACGTCGAGCCTCACGCTGTCGTGCAGCTTGCCTGGGCGTTGGTCCTCCGTTCCTTTGTGGGCGCGGACCATGTCACCTTTGGATATCAGTTTAGTGGGCGAGATGAGCAACTCCTTGGCGGTATCAATCAGGTCGTGGGCAGCTTTGCTACTATTCTGCCGTGCTCCATTGAGGTTAGCCCTGACTTCTTGATTGGGGCTTGTCTTGCGTCTGTTGGAGAATCATTCATCACCTCTCGCAAGCATGATAATGTCACAATGGCCAAAATTCAGCACGCTCTGCGGCTCAAGGAAAAGCTCTTCAACACGTGCTTATTCTTTCAGGATTCTGACCCCTTTGAGAACAGCCCGCTGGAAAATCGCAGAGCAGCAGACCTTGTTCTTTCTCCTGTGACATCCGGACGCAGGACTGACTGCGATCTCTCCCTCACTGCAATCTTTGCCAACGGCCGTCTCCAAGCCAGTTTCACCTCACGACACCTCTCGCACAATCAGACTCAAAGTATCGTTAGCAGCTTCGAAGCAGCCCTGAAACGCATCATCGAGCACCCGGACAGTTCTGTTGATGAAATCGACCTCTTTACGGATCGTCACTACGCGCAGCTTGTTGTTAACGACTGGGAGTCGACGCAGAGGTCTCGCAAGATCTCGGCCTGCGTCCACGATGTTATTCTGCAACACAGCCTCACGCGCCCTGATGCTCTGGCCGTCTGCTCCTGGGATGGAGACATGTCGTATGCTCTACTATCAACGCTGGTCACTAGGTTACGGACGTATCTGGTGAACCTTGGCGTCGGTCCTGGCATGGCCGTGCCTGTTGTACTGGACAAGAACCACTGGGCTCCTGTCATGCTCCTCGCCGTGATGCAGGCCGGTGCCAGCTTCGTGGCTCTTGATTGTCATGACCCCGCCACGGTCAAGTCAACCATCGATCACTTAAGACCTCACATTGTACTTGCGGCTGAGACGGCTTGGCGCGATCTCAGTGCCATGGTACTCAACTTGGTCATCGTCAACGACACCCTCCTTGCCAATCTGCCTCCTCACATGTCGTCGCTTGCGCGTGAAGCCAGTCCTGAACAGGCTGCCTGTGTCTTCGTCAGCCCCCGTGCCTCGAGAAGCATCTTCTTCACCCACTCTTCGCTGTGCTCCATCTTTGTGAGCCAGGGCCAGGCCCTCAAGATGGACAGTTTCAGCAGAGTCCTACAGCTCTCGGCCTTCAACGTCGACATCTCGCTGGTTGAGATTCTCGGCACCATGGTTCACGGCGGTTGCGTCTGTATCCCCTCGGCAAAGGACCGTGCCCAGGATCTCACTGGTGCCATGGCACGTATGGGAGTTACGTGGTCGTACATGACGGGCATTCTCGCACGGAGGATCGCCCCAGCTTCTGTCCCGTCGCTTCAAACACTTTGCTTCCGAACTCGTAAACTGGATCCCGACACGTACGGACCTTGGTTGGAGAGCCGCAATGTTCTACTTGCTTATGGAGCACCGGACATTTGCCCCCTTGGCATCTCCATCACTGAGATCACAAGGGACAACCCGTTGAACGTCATCACTCCTCCCGTGACGGGTCGCTTCTGGGTCCTTAACCCTGAGGATCCAAAGAAACTCATGCCTGTTGGCGCCATTGGCGAACTGGCCATTGACAGTCCCCTTGTCACACCTCATCGGTTTGCTCTTGACAGACCACTGGTCGCTCCAAGTCTTCCCTATCAAGGGGAGAAGCAGAAGGCTCGATATCTCAAGACAGGCCACCGTGTGAGATTTCTAGACAACGGCAACATCCAGTTCCTATCCAGCATCCGCGACGATATTGTGGTGGATGGCTCGACAATCGACGTGACGGAGGTAGAGCAACACATCCGTCGATGCCTCGGCAAAGGCATTGATGTCGTGGTGGACTCAATCAGGACTAGAGATTCGGCTCCTTTTCTCGCGGCCTTTCTCGAACTAGACCCAACGCTCTTTCATGGACAAGAGAACTTTTGTGACGTCAACGAGCGTGTCAAGGAGAGAACCTTTCTCGCAAAGAAGATGTTTGACGAGTCGATCGAGAACCCTGGTCCTCATACACCCAAAATTCCTCGACACTGCATCCCATCGATCTTCATTCCCGTCAAGGAACTCCCCGTGTCTACATCCCTCAAGGTCAACCGCCGCAAGCTACAGCGAATCGTGTCCCAGGTATCCGGTCAAGAACTCCTCGCCATGTCCACGGTCCCCAACCCAACAGAGATCCAACGCCTTGTCCTCGCACAGAAGCCTCTGCCTCTAACGCGCCCGGAGCAGGTCATGAGGTCCATCTGGGCTGGTGTGCTACGCATCCCACCTGGCGAGATCAAGGGCTCCGACAGTTTCTTCTCCGTCGGTGGGAACAAGCTCCTCGCTACTGAGGTCGTCATTGCTTGCCGAAAGTACGGGCTTCATGTTTCTCTTCTCGACATCTTGAACGAGGTCTCTCTCACCGACATGTGTCGCGCTGCAGAGTCGTCTAACAAGCCCACAAAGAAGACTCTAGACATGTTTGCCCCGTCACACCTAGCCTTTTCGATGGACAAGTTTGACAACGCACTTGTCAAGGATGTGATTGCGCCTCAGCTCAACTGCTCGCCTCGGAATATCCTCGATGTGACCGAGGCGTCGTCTCAGCAGATCCGAAGCCTCGAGTTGGGCATGTTTAGCTCCCGTGCTGACATTGTCTGCCTGGTTATCAAGTTCAACGGTCCTCTCAAATTGTCCAAGCTTGAGGGGGCTTGTGATGATCTCACAGCGATGCATCCTGCCCTCAGAACGGCATTTGTCACGCACGAGCATAGAGTTTATCAAGTCCATCTTGCTTCACCGGCTCCCTTCAGGACATATCCCTGCGAGTCCAAGCTCGACAAGATGACGGAAACCATCGTCAAGGAAGAGCAGAGCTTCGCTTTTGACCCAAGGACTCCTGCTACGCAATTCACCTTTTCTCGACTCCAACAAACAAGGTACACTCATTATGCGTCTGAGCAAGACTCAAATAGACAGCACCTCGTCGCATCTCATCGTCCAGGACCTTGTTTCCCTTTACGAGGGAGCCGCCAGCACGACTCCCAGATCAAGCTTCCTTGAATACACCCGTGCTTCACGTATCAATCGTGAGCAGGGACTGGAGTTTTGGAAGTGCCAGCTCGAAAACATTTCCATGACCAACGTTATCAATGACATCAAACCTACTCCTCCAACAGCCGTGGCTGAGATCAAGTCTCTTCAGCACACCACATCCCAAGGCCGTCTTGTCGACTATGGCATGACCCCCGACACCGCCCTCAAAGCTGCTTGGGCTATTGTGCTCGCTACCCTCTCAGGCGTCAACGATGTGCTCTTTGGTGAGGTCATCCACACGCAGAACGTGCCTCCTCCGTTTGCCATGGATCTCAGCAGCATGGTTGGCCCCTTGACCAACGTCATCCCCGTGCGTGTACAGTTTCCTGCCATCCATAGCACGCCTCTCGATCTCATGGCCTGCGTTCAGAAACAGCGACAGTCCAATGCCCGCTTCGACATGTTTGGTTTCCAGGAGCTTGTCAATGAGTGTACCAACTGGCGGGCATGTACTCAATTTAGCACCATTGTACAGCACGATGTCAAGTCGCCTCTTGATGGGTCATCGACGCTCAACATTGATGGAATGACTTTCACCTACAAGACTGTCGATCCTCCGGCGCAGGACTTTCCTCATTTGTTTGTTCGCTCAACCGTTGAGGGCGCTGACCGTGTCACGCTTGAGATCAAATACTCTGAAGAGCGTCTGTCTACTTCGTTTGTGCAGTCTTGCCTCAGCCTTCTTGTCGCTGCTTGGGAGACTCTGACCCACGCAGACACGATTCACCAGCCCATGGTTCAGTCTGCCGAAGAGATCAGCCGCTCTGTGAAGCAGATTCCGTTCCCTCCCAAGGAGTCTAGCACCTTGCATGTCCCAGTTGATGTTGTTCTACAGCCAGCCCAGCGAAAGGATCTGGACAAGGCCATCGCTGGGGCTTGGAACGAGGTCATCAAACCATCATCCAGCATCCCGCAACGTCAACTCGAGACCATCCCCTTCTATGCCATCTCTAGGTCCATCCTCTCCGCCCACTCTCTCACAACGCACCTCAACCAGGCTCTGAGATGCCTCAACATTCCCAACCTCGACGCCATCACCCTCAGAGTGGAAGATATCCTTTCCAACCCGAGCAGCCTGTCTCAGCTCGAGCACATTGCTCACCTCCTCCGCACCGCCGGGACGCTCGCCCTCCCTGTTCCCCCCGCCCCTAAATCAGAGGCATCTTCAACCCTCCGACGACCCAAGTCAAGATCCGGTCCCCAGTCCGAACGCACCGTCTCATGGCGCAAGAGCTTTCTCGGTCTGAGAGGCCGCAGCAGCATGAAGGATCTAAGCCAAAAGGCCAGCGAGTGGATAAAGTCCAAGAAATCCACCAGCGAGACCTCGCTGCCGTCTAATGGCGTTCATGAACTAGACGGTGCCTCACGTGGGAAAACAGTTGCTGAACTTCCTGCCCAGTCTGCCCCTGTCCCA
Organism: Fusarium solani; assembly: GCF_023522795.1. Classification (NCBI taxonomy): domain Eukaryota; kingdom Fungi; phylum Ascomycota; class Sordariomycetes; order Hypocreales; family Nectriaceae; genus Fusarium; species Fusarium solani. The sequence goes on from NW_027072157.1 coordinate 6,210,404, forward strand.
AGACTCGGTAGTCTCCTGTCTGAGAATGAGAAGCATGTCGCTGAGCTTGAGGGGACTGTCCTCAGCTATGACTCTGGCGATCGAGGCAGCCCGGTTGATAGAAGCAGTATCGGGGACTCATCGTGGAGATCCGTTGAAGACGCAGATTCCTCATGGAGGTCCATCGAAGAAGTTGTCGAAGTCAGCCCGGTCGGCCCTTTTCACGCTGATAAGCGCAAGTCCATCTGGGGATCTGTGTTGGATCTACCACGTCGGTCAATCACTCCTCGTTTCTTGAGGTGAAGGACCAATCTCATACACAAGACAAAATGTGTCACCTATTCATTATCATCCCGGCCTATGAAAGGCACAGTTGGATATGACGCCCATGTTTTCAATATTTCTGTAATTATATCACGACAAGACACATAGACATAGTAATGATACCCCATGAACCATGCATTATTATTATACAAATAACCACAAACCGCAAAACATGCACAGTACACCAAATTGAATTCATCATTTCATTCTGACCCAAAGGCTCCTCTATAATGTCATAAGACAGTCTATATCTGTCACTCAGCGCAACTGGGGTATACGAGTTTAACCAGGAGATCCGAAAAAATGCCCATAATACAAAAAGCACGCTCAAAAACATCAAAACCACTTGCTCAAAAATCATCAAATCATGTCAAGACCCCGTGAGAGTCTAGAGGTGAGAGAGTCTAGTGAAAGTCTCCCACCCGAGGACCAAAGTACTCGCCCGGCTTCAGCTGCTGAAGAGGGCAAGCATCATCCTCGCATCCCACGTAGTTGATGGTGTTGCCCCACCACTTCAGCTCAGTGCCCTCGAGCTGAAGGGCGAAGAAGATGACGATTCCGGCAATGGCGATGCCGCAGGACCATGCTGCAGAGAGCACAAAGTTGTACTAAAAGGTTAGCATAGTTCAGTGTGAAAGTAGAGAGTTTGACTTACTTTGGACCACAAGCCGAGGTATCTTGACTTGAGGTAAATCCAGGAAAAGTACGCAATAGGCACCGAAGGCCAGACATACGACATGTTGTACGGAGCCCACACAATGCCTCCGTACATGATGGCCACGGGGTGGATCTGTCGAGTCCAAGTCCAGTTGGGGAACTTCTTGTTCAACAGCCAGACAGCCAACACGACGACGACTCCCAGAGGGAAACCGATAAGCACCTCCGTGTACAGACCGTTCTGGCCAAAGATCTTCTTAGGGCCAACAGTACCCCAGAGGACTGAGGCGGTAAAGAAGGTGTTGACACTGGGGCAAGACATCTTCCAGCGAGCGTCCTCGGTACAGACATCTGGGATCTGGGTCATCTGGAAGTTGAGGACACCAACGCACACGAAAGTACTGATAAAGGTGGCCACGATCTGGGCAAAGAAGGTGTGTCGTGGAGGGATCTTGACATAGTGAGCAAGCTTGAGATCGTTGGAGAACATGACGGCGTGGGCGCAGGTGACGTAGCCGAACGACTTGAAGTAGTTCATGGCCAGAGCATTGCCCTCGACAAAGGAACCTCCAATAAACTCGGCGAGCACAGTCAATGTCACCTCGATACCCGTCATGGCCTTGATGATGCCGACAGGAATGACAAAGACGAGGCAAAGAGCAAGACCGTAGAAGATGACACCAGGCGACGTGTGAGTATCCCAGCCAGCGATGCCCGAAATACCAAAGGCCATGGCGCAGACAAGGCACACCATATACCACCATTCAGGTACCTCACGGTAGGCCTTCATGAGACGAGTGTGCACATCGAGGTCGTGGATCTCGTCGTTTCCGGTCGACTTCTTCTTCCTCATGCTGTTGAAAAGACCCTTGAATCCAGTCACAATCTCACGACGGTGAAAGAGGATGGCATAGGTCAGCGTCGAAGTGTAGATGCCAAAGAAGAAGATGTAGATGACCACGTTGCCGGCACCCAAAAACGGGGGCGAGTAGTCCTCATACTTTTCAGCATCAAACAGACCACGGTCATTGATGGCACGAGTGACATTGTACAAGTCACCAAAGCGATCGAAAACACGGTTGCTGTTGATGGGGAGGAAGCCAGTGTTGTAGATGTTGCTGTACCACAGACCCAACACAACCCACATGGAGATGAAGGCACCAACAAAGCGGTTGAATGTGCTGAAGAAGGGAACCATTAAAGGATCGGCCGAGTCCCACAACAGGACATTCCAGTCCCAAGTGGGGAAAGGGTTGATGCCAAGGCCATTGTTGAAACCAGTGATGGTGCTGAGATCGCGGTTGGTGGGGTCGATCCAGGTCATCCAGCTGAAGTTGGAGAGCGACGTCCAGAGGTAGTTGGGCAACCAGAACCAGATGAACATGGCGCCAAACATGACATAGAAGAACTTGATTCGCGAGACTCGCCAGATCTTGGCAAAGGGGCCTTGGACCGGGCTGTTGTTATCAGTGTGGAAGGCCGAGTTCAGCGCAATAGTAACCAGCGACGCGGGCCACACGCAGTAAGAGGGGTACACCAAGAAACGACGGCAGACACCAGCCATTCCGTAACCAATAAAGTTGGTGCTGAGTGCGATCAGAATCTGGTAGGCGAAGTGGGAGGCGTATGGCTGGTTAAAGTATTGTGGCAGATACTGCACCCAGATGATGAGGTTGGTATACGGGGTGTTGTATGCGACGTTGGCCATGATGGTGATGAGCATATGCTCCTTCTTGGAGAAGGGGCCTGGGTTGAGAGAATGACGAACACCAAGGAACGTAAATCCAAGATCAGGAAGCCATCTCTCACAACCCTTGCCAATGGGATACGACAGAAGCTGGGCAACGTTGGCCATGATACGGATCGCAGGTTGACGAATATCGAAGAGCTGATTGGTGAATGCGAGGAGCACCGAAAATGTGAGACCGATGGCCCAGCTGCGGATCGTAGAGCAGGGAATCGAGGTGTCATCCTTGTTCTCAACCACGGCTCGGACTTCAGCATACGGGCTGTTGTTGGTGATGAGGGCAGCCTCCAGCTTCATCTCTTGTACCAGGTTCTCGTGCTTTTCGGGTTGCGTAAAGAGTTCGTCGTTCTCGAGGAAGGCCTTGATCTTTTGGATAACTGTCAGAGGAAAGTTGGGATCCTTTTCGTGGATACGGTAGACACGGCCCATGATGTCGCGGACATCTTCGAGGGTGTACTTGGAAGCGAGCTCGCGAGCCTCGAGCAGGTCATCCTCGGTGACGTGAAGGTCCTGCTCGGCAGCATGGTAGTCGCGCATGTCATCTTGGTCGTAGGAGAAGGACTGTTCAAATGCACGGGTTAATTCAGCTGGTCTGCGGTAGCGAGAGGTATGAGGAGCGCCGAGGCAGCAGGGGTCAGGCGATCCAGAAAGTCTAGGTCGGGGTTCATTACCTCATTGTACTCGGAGGATGAATCGGCAATAACTTGTTCTTGATATTGTTCTTGGTACTGCTGCTGGGGATTGCGGTCGTCGGGGACCTCTGACACCCCACCGGTGGAAACCCTCTTCTCGTTGTCCGCCATGGCCAAGGGCCGGATGAAAGGTTCTAGGTCTAGTCCTCCAGGGTTACGAAGCCGCAGTTTGCGCTGTCACTCTATATCTCTCGAGGGGTGTGACGCGTGGAGCCGGCGACGCAAGGGCGGCGATGACGATTCGGGACGCTTCAATCGAGGGAACAGGGTCGGCCTATAAAGTCAAACTAGAGAGGTTGATGATTGCCAAATGACTAGCGAATCGATGGAAATTCGCGACAGATACGAGCGAGGTTGTCTGTGGGTGAGACTCGGGTTGGTGGAGCGAGTGCTTGCGAACAGCAACGTCGCGATGGCTTCAGAGTGGCAAAGAGGAGTATCGTCGAGATGAACCGGCGACGATGTCGATGCTGTTGATGGGAAAAGAATGAAACAACACGAATGCCGGTGATGGGGGGAAACAGGCGTCTTTGAGTTGCTGCGTCCAGACAGGTTGTAGCGTGAGTCTCGTCGGGTCTAGAGTGTCCACGAAAGGACAGGCGGCCGACAGGCGGATCTTGGTCGGCTCGCGGCACTCGTGGCGCTGGGTTCCAGTGCGGTGTCGTGTATGTATCGCGGATGCTGGCTGCCGTGTTCGCGTGGTGATGGGAATGCGTGCGTATGCAGGCGGGCAGACAGAGCAAGGCACGACGAGTCGAGTCGAGTCGTTGGGAGGAATCGGAGCCCGGCAAAGAGATGGAGTCTTGGTACTGGACTGGAGGAGTTGGAGGTCGGCCGGTTGAGGGAGAAATGACGGGATGCGCAAGGAACCCGGCAAGAGAGCGCGCGTGGAAGCGGCCAGGGGCCCAGTTTCGCTGGCTGCAGGTATCTCACGCACTGGCTGGCCGGTACGTACGTAGGCTGGCTGGCTGGCTAGACTGAGACTGGGGGAGCGATGGAAGGGTGGAGAGTGAGCGAGAGCCTGGTCTGGTCTGTTCGGCCTTGGAGAAGAACAAGAAGTGGCGGCGGCGGCCAGGAGGAGATTTTCGGTGGAGACGGGGGACACGCCTTGAGTGGCTGAGAGCAGGGCCTTTTGGGGGGTTCACTGGTTCTTTGGGGGAAAGACGCTGGAGGGAAAGTGCAGGCTCGGAACTAGGGAGCCGTAGCTGCCTCTTTGCGAGCGAGTGAGCGCAGCGTCAGAGGGAAGGAGCGGCAAAGACGGCTTCTTACGAGGCTTGGTCTTGGTGCTGAGGGGTGGCTTGTCTCCCCGGGTCCCCTCCAAATCTGGTTCAAAATCTGGAAGATCAGGTTCAAAGTTTCAAGCCGGCATGTGCCTGAGTTTTACTCTAATCGAGTCCAAATTGAATTGATGAATTGATTCGTATCTTTTCTTGTCGTGCAACAGGCGGCGTACGCATCCCCTCAAGAGAGTAGAGAGGCCTTGGCAGTGTGCGACACACCAGGACGGCACTCGGCAAGAGAGCCCAGCCCAGCGACAGGGTACGTATCTCTCTCATCAAGACCTGAGACTTTCAGGTTCCATGCGACGCGGGAGAATGAGGTACGTGTGTCAATGGCTGCGAATGAGGCGGTAGGAATCAGTCACTGCTCCTGGTTGGCCTCGCAAGTTTTCTTGGCCCTTGAAAGACGGGGACTGGTGGGACGGACGGGGGGCGGGATGGATTTGGCTTGATGGAAGGGGGATGAGATGGGGCCGGCCACTCCGTGATGGCCTACTACAGAAGGTGGAAGCAAGGCAATTCGACTGCGCCTCAACATTGGGGGAGATATTTCTAAGCCAGTTGTATCTCGTTGCAAAAGCGTCAATTCAAAGATTGATAACGTCTCGAAATCTTCATCTCTTTTTGTCGTGAATCAACATCAACTCAGCAGCTTCACCATCTGAACTCAGGTAGCATCGCAAAAAAAAGGTACGTACCCCTACTCGGAACAAACGGCACGGATAACGGCGTGATCGTCTCGGCGCTGCGCTGTTCACGATCCAATCTCATATGGTGGTGAGATTGGAGCTGAGGGCAGAACCTTTTCTGTTCCATAGCGAAATCCCACGGGCATGGCCGAATACCCGGCTTGACCTGACCGGATGCAGTAGGATCATATCCAATACGGTGATTGCGTGGATGCTGAATCATCATGGCTCCTCTCTTCTAGAAGTTCAAACCCAGCCTTGCGCGGTTTACCGGCATACCGGACTTGTTCAAGATGCCGTCCACGTCAGCCCATCGACTCGTACTGTAGCATTTGCGAAACGCAATGTCGGCCGCCTTTGAAGCTATTCGCACTAATCCACCACATCAATGTAATTCCCCCTGCCCAGGCTCCCCCCCGTGCATCAGTGTCAAGCAGCCAAGTTGCCAAGCAAAGGTGACAAGCTAAGGGTTTGTCTTGGCCCGTGGAGTAGCGAACGGCATTGACCTTCTGTGAGCCTCAAACTCGATGACAGTTGTGTGTAAGCGTAGAATGGTGCAGACCGCCGCTGTCGTCACTTGTGTCGTGAATGTGCCGTGTTGCCAGAAGTACTTGGCACACAAAGTATCCCTACCACAGTGCCTTGCTTGGGCAAGCAGTAAGCAACTGGACAGATCTTGAGGCGCCAACCGAGACAGCTCGAGCATAGAGGGCCCACCAGAGCAGCTCGTGTCCAATGTCCTCCGCTGCAAATATAAGCTTGACTTGTACTACCACCTTCAACAAACAACAAGCGATCATGGTGTAGTGGTTAGCATTAGCGCCTTCCAAGCGCTAGAGTCGGGTTCGATTCCCGATGGTCGCACTCATCCGATTTCAATTCTTTTGCCATTCTGAAGCATTTATTTTTGCGTTGAAACGTCATGGTTTATCTTTTTGTCCATGTTGAAATGTCTGTCGCATGTTTTGCTGGTATGATTCATCGTTAACTTCCTTTCCTGAGCCCTAGGGTGCCTTTAGGGTCGCCTTCCAAAACAGGCAAAAGAGGGCATCGGGCAAGGATCCATGTCAGCTTACCCTACAAGAACATGCCTCGACGACTATTCATCTTGTCCATCAGTTGATCTCTATTGGCAGATAGATAATACGAATCCTTGGCAGTATAGTCCGTATTCGAATTCGATCTATGTATAAAGTGGAATTAATTAAGTACAGTGCAGCTCCCATTTACACAATCCATCCCTCAGCATTAACAGTCCTAATCGTCAGATCGCTCCATTCTTCACTTCTTCTCTGACAACGAGTTCAGAATCCCATTAATATCAACAAATGAAAGCATCTCAAGAGTCTCATCCCATATCCGACCAGCAAGTTCTAGACCGTAATCCTCATACACCGCCTTGGTATAACTGGAACCGTTAGTGTCTGCCATCCAACCATAGCTGAAGAACACTTACTGAAAGATCTTCCAGTCCATGACATAGGACCCGTGGGTTTCCTTGCCCTTCACAATAGCCGCATCTATAAACGTGCTCGCGCCCTGCTCTAGGGACCGTGCGATGATCCACTTGGCAAACCAGGCGATGGTGCGTACGATAAAATTGGCGTTTCGCTGTAGATCTGTGCTCCTGACCAACCCCGGATCCACGAGGTTGACGATAACGTCTTCTGGCTTGACACGCTCCGCTAGCTTGAGGATCCAGAAGTGTGCGAGGGCCTTGGAGTACCAGTACGTGCTCGCTGGTGAGAACTTGGACTCGTCATCGTACCACGCTAGCGCCGGCTCGTCTTTTGGGTCCGGCACCTTGACCATCAGAGATGTTCCAGAGTTGACGATGGTGAGACGGCCTGGCTTTCCCGCCGGTGCCTTTTTCTTGAGGGTGGGCAGGAGGAGTGTGGCGAGGAGGACGGTTGAGAGGTAGTTGACCTGGAACGTGGACTCGTGGCCCTCGGGGCTCCTGGTGAAGGCCATGTTTTGAGTGCCTGCGTTGAGAATGGCAAAGTCGATTCGATCCAGAGTTTCGCACTTTTTGGCAAACGCCTGGACGCTCTCGTGTGAGAGCATGTCGACCTGCCACACATCGATCTTGGCTTTGGGGAACTTGCTTCGGAGCTTGGCTGCTGCAGCCTCGCCCTTGGAGACTGTGCGGACTGCGATTACAAGGTGACTGAGGTTGAGGGCCAGCACGGCCTCGGCTGCAGCGAATCCAAGACCGACATTGGCGCCGGTGATGATGCCAGTGCCGTTGGCGAGAGAGGTTTCCTTGGGAGGCCAGACAGGCTTGGTGAACTGAGATTGGAAGAAGCGGTAGGAGTCTGGCTTGAGTTCGAGGGACTTGGGAGGCATTGTGATGAGGTTATTGTGTTCTTGGAGTTGAAATGCTAGAAGAGGCGTCTGTTGACTGATGACTGTAGAATGATGTGTCTGTTCATCTTCAAAACGACTACACTTGCACCCCCCTTTTATAACACTTTACAAACATCAGATGGCTTGGTCGGTTACGCAGCGAAACAGGTCCAAGTCCAAAACGGAAAGCAATCGAGACCTGTTGACGCCATCCATTCTGGCGGTGCAGCCTGCTCGTTAAGTGTGACGATTGCTCAGCTGCTTTGACTGACAGCCCTTTCGGGCAATCAATGAATGCCGAGACATGGAGTTGAGGCTCGGAATCAAGGGGTTATGCTGTGTATTTTCGGTTGGGAGAAGGGACTGCCTTATCTCCGAACCACGGGATTGATGCGCAGGCTGGAGTTTGATCAGAGAGGCTGTGGTCGGGAAAGAGTGAAACACCGAGATGTTCTGCCAAAATAAAGGGGACACTGTAGTCATAATACTGAGCCAAGGTTACAGGCCTTATTTCGACTACATCGCATCAATTCAGCCCTGCTGGGCACCATCACGGATCTAACCCGAACAGGAAAACAATCGTGTCTTGGCACCCGTGGGGAACTCCGGATATCGTCACCAACGCAGCTCCACCATGCATCGACTGTTGTCCGTTTGGAGTTAACAATCTCAAGTTCCTTTTCTCTTCCTCTCACACTTTTTTACGCCGTCTCCGAGACCATCATACGTCAGAACAGAACCAAAACTAGGACCGACGACGCGCTGGCCAATATGCTTGAGCCCCTCTTTACCACTCCGGACCCTCAGCTCCCCGTCCGGCAGAAGGCACGGGCTAGGAAGACGGCGCGTATGCTTAACCTGACCTCATCCGGGATTTTTTTTTTCACTCATCCTGATACGCTGTAGCGAAAAAGTTCGAGTTCATCTCCTCTGATCCTGCGGGCAAACCTGCCCCCGAGACCCGCAAGTTCATCCGCAGCCATGTGATGCGCGGCAAGAATACCAAGCGTCGCGGGGCTTCTAGAGATGTCGTGCTGGTGAACCCTGAGGTTCAGCAGGATGAGGCTCGGAGAGATGGGAAGTCCGGTCGCCCGGATATAGGCATGGATGTGTCCCGACTCCCAGACTACTACCGAGATCACCTCCAGTACAGAGCGTGGGTTGAGTCGCCGTCTCTGATAGCTCGTATGTTGTCACCTCCAGACTTGACTCTTTTCAACTTTGCGACTCCACTCGACAGGAACTCGCTGTATCTCGTATACAGGTGTAAGCTTACCGTATCTACCTACTCACACATACTGAAAGTCACCTAACACTTCCTAGTCCTTACCACCATCAAGGACACTCTCTATCCGGTAGAATGGTGTTTTGAACCCGACCGCACAAAGGTCTGCTGGTTCCGCTGGCTTCTTCAAGATGCCACCTATCTCCACTCGGTGCTCTTCATGGTCAGCGCGTTCCAGGACCTCTTTGACATGCGAACGACACAAGGCCGCAAGAGTTACGAGAATGGCTGGGGCATATCGTTTTCCTCACAAACAAGGAGTCGTCTTCGGCAGACCATCCAGCTGCTCCAGGACAAGATTGACGACAAGGATAAGCAGGTCGAGGATGTCACTGCGGCTGTGGTGATCCAGCTGGCTGTCATGGCGGACGCCATGGAGGATGTCGATGCGTTTGAAGCTCACTCGAACGGCCTGCGGAATATCGTCAGATTGAGAGGTGGGCTGGAAGCATTCAACGACAACCGTCAGTTGCAGATAAAGTTGTGCCGGTAAGTGTCATTCGGCATCATACTTGACAAGTACTCACGACGGTAGGGTCGATCTCGGCTGGTCCATCAGGAATGGCTGCAAACCCGAGCTCTACAGAGGTACACCGACTTGGCATCCACTACTCGAGACGATTCACGGCATCTCCGCACCGGCCCATCTTCAGACGACGACCTTGGCACTGCTGAGCATGATGGATTCCTGGGACTACAAGCTCAAGAGCGCTTTCAAAGATCTTCGAGACTTTTCCGCCTTGGCCAACCAGCTCATCCCCGCTCGTCGAAAGCTGGAGCCTGAAATATTCCAAGAGATTATGTTGTCGGTTCAGTATCGATTACTCGTCCTTGAATACTCGCTAGATGAACATCCCCTCCGAGAGGCTATCCGTCTGGGTCTCTTGGCCTACGAGTCCACCATCTTTCTACAAATCCAAGGCGTCAAGCTCAAATCAGACTTGTTCACCTCACAGCTACGCGAAGCCATCGAAGCCATTCCCGTCGAAGGAGAAGCCATCGCCAACGTCAAGCTGTGGCTGCTCCTCATCGGCTCAATGGTCATATTTGATAGCAAGGCGCCCTGGCTGGCGCAGTCGATTCAAAGTCTGACGGGTCGGCAGACATGGTCCCAGGTTCGGAAGCGCGTCAAAGAGGTCATGTGGATTGACATTATTCACGATCTTGCCGGGAGCGAGGCTTTTGAGGCTACTCAGGCGGGACGTGTGCTGTGAGCAGGCAGCGTCTGGGCTTGTACAATGGGACACGTCATTATTGATGCGGAAGGAGACAAAGAAGTGTCCAATATCGACATCTAGCGTGTTCTAGCGTGTGTTGGCTTTACGTCCCCCATCGAAAGCCTTCATCTCAGCAGCACCGCCGGTTGACAACAGGAAACAGCCCCATACCGCGTCAAAGGATCTGATGCAGACCTTGCCGTGCGCTTCATGCGGTCGCCCGCAATTCCTAGACAAGCATACCAACAGATACGTCAGTTCCTCTGAACAACAAAGACCAGTTGCAAGGCTCTTGTTGCCTGGCGGTTCTGCAGCCGGCTCAGGCTACCAGCAAGAAATCTGAACGGAACTGCGCGAAGCAGAATCGCATGACCTGGTCGGATGACTGGTCGATTTTCTTCCTTGTTGATGAACAAAGGAAGCCAACCAGCCCCCTCTGGAAACTGGGACGGGACTACCCAGGTTTTATGGCAACTAAAGCCCAGCCAGCATAACGACAAACCATCTCTATCACTTCTCATATATGCCCTGTCGTTCTCCTGGAGCTATCCCACCGGTTAGCTTGCTGGATGCTTCAGACCTTCTGCATAGTTCTTTGTTGTCGAGCTGCCTAGCGGTTCCAGAACTGTCACACACGTCAATACTGCTTTCCCAACCTTGGCTCTCGCCTAAGCTTATCCAACTCGCATGGTTAGTTTCGTGCAAGCTGCCGTATCTCCTTTGCGGTGAAGCCCTGGACAAAGGAACAAGGGGAGTTTCATGATAAGGTCTGGCTGTCGTCAAAGGGCATGGTGAGAGGCACATTACAGCATGAGAGTCTGGCTGTTCCGGAAAGACACAAATACGAGAGTTTTCCATCGCCATTTAGAATCCCTTCCCACTCCTTAAAGCGAGCATCTGGCACCTGCTGTCGCCCATCTTGAGCATATACCCCATCAAGCATCACTTCTTGGGCCATCGCCACTACACACAGTCAAGGCATCACCACCATTCTCATCATGTCCGACACAACCCCTCAAACCAACACTCCTAACAAGGAGTCCTCCCCCAACGAGCGCCTCTACACCACCGCAACCCCAATCCGCTTCGCGCCCCGCGGCACAGGCGGAAATGTCGTCATGCTTGACCCCCGCAACGTTCAACAGTGGCAGCTCGACGCCTACGAGACTCGCCTCGACGAGACGGCCTCCCAGATGGCCAAGTACAAGGACCGCGTCCAGGAGCTCGAGTCCCTCGTTGAAGAATCTGCCAGCAACAAGGCTGGAGATCAGACTGCGCTGCGTGGTGAGCTTGACATGTTGAGGGAGGAGCTTGGCAAGATGATGAGTGCGCAGCAGCAGGCTCAGGCAAAGAAGAAGGGGGGTTGGTTTCCTTGGAAGACTTCTATGGTCATTGTTTTGGCTGGAGCGATTTACTTTTCTCGATACGCTGGATACGTTGAGGAGAGCGTCTTCTGAACTTACGAGACTGTGGCATGATGGCTGCCTGGGTGTTAGACTACACGATCACGGTCATGGATAGATGGACTATGGAGGAAGATTGGATCAACTTTGTCACTCCTTTTGATGAGAGCGAATTCGAGATTATGTGGTAGACTAGACTGCAGTAAACGACAACTACCTTGTGTTATTGACCACTCCCACAACCTTTTTTCTTAACCTCAATGACGTCTCCAAAAGAGGGCATCAGTACCACAACCCACAAGTTTCCTCAGCCTTTGTGTCCTCGGCCCTTGAGCCATCAAGCGAAATGCTATGCTTAGTCGACGTCCCCCCAACTCTACCGGCACTTGGCTTCAAGGTTACAGCTATGGTAGACAGCAGCACAGGCCCAAATAGTCTCAATCATGCGCGAAGCTAGTATAACTGCCGGTGTAAACTAGTCAGTCAAACTAACTCACGGCTCCAGTTCTATCCCTTGAGTTCCACATATTCAGTCTCAGCTCAGTCGCGAACTTGACACTGTGACCCCTTTGTTTTTCACATCCACATATTAAAGTTGGAGCTAGGATGAAGCGTGTTTTGGATATTCACATCGATAGTCATAAAGTTTCCCATGCTCAACATGCCATGCTAATGTTATCTACGTTCCTCTGCCGCACGGGAAATACATCCCTTTGTTTTTATCATGTGGGGAGCTGAAGTCTCCCACGGCCATTCCTCGCTTATTCTGGGGAATTCAAAGTTAGCTCGTGAGAAGTCATGTGTCCAAACACTAGAAGTGAAGCTGCATACCAAGCTCGCGGGAACCCACCATGTGGGATAAGAGAAGGAAAGGAATGTGTTATGGTTTGCTTAACTCCTGAGTCCCCGGTTATTGTGGACCGAGAAATTAAGAGAAATCGGTATTTCGGTGTTCAACCGTTATCCTCTCTCGGTATGTGGGCATGCCTTTTTGCAACGGCGTCGTCATGGACCCGGCTATGAACAGCTCAAAAGGGCAGGTGTGTTTCTAGCTGCCCCTAGACAAGGCAGGGCATTTTATACATTTCAGAGACACTTCCTGGGACTAATGCAAGAGTACGAGGGCGGAACTGAGAGAACAATCGGGGAGTTCCAGCCGAACATGAGCCAAGCACGAAGCCCTCACGTATCTAGATCCTGGAATCTCAGCTACCCTAGGTCAACAACCGACCTCATCTCGAGCTTAGCAAGTCCGAATCCCCGCCAGCAGTCAGTTATTATAGGAATGCTATGTATGGTCGGCTAACTCAATGGAATTCTAGTGAATCTGGTGGTCTGATGGTTGGCCGACAGGAAGTTGCCCGCCTCTCTCCTTAAGCCCAACACCGAAACAGAGCATTGGTTTCACCATCACCACAACACAACTTCTCCCGTACGATATAGGCAGTGAAAGTGAGTGGCAACCCTAGCAACGTCATACCAGAGGCAGGTGTGTAACCACTCATGCTCCAACTCTTTGCGTTGTAACAACTGCCGACCAGCCTTGCTAACCTAAACCCACCAGCATAACACAGCCCATCACCAAGCAAGGAATGTGCCATCCAGATCGGCATTTGGTCTGCCGCAAAAAGCCTGATATTAGAACGGTTTGTAATACACCGCATATGAGAATCTTGGAAAATAGAAGACTTGCGTAACCCACCCCCTCATCAGTCCACCGCGGTACCGACAGTATGGAACAAACGGGCCGTTTACCACGTATACAATTTTTCTTCTGCAGGTTCCATTTCTGGGATGTTCCCTCTATGAGCATTGAAAGTAATGCCCTAATTCTGCTCGTTGCCCCGAGGCACAGTGAAACGTGCATGGTCGCTTTCACAGAGGGTGTGCTGCAACTTCTTTCCTGCAGCACATCATGACTTCCACTACTACTTCGGCTACACACTTGTTAAGATTGTTCCATCCCGCGGTTAGATGCTAAAGAACCACAGCCCTACCGGCTGCATCGGTCTCTGCAGCGGCCCTATCTCCTACCCGGGCCTTCCGGATACTACTCCTGGCGGACTCCCACATGGATCTTGCTCGCCTCTGTCATTGTTCTTCTCGGGCTGAAGTCTTGATTGGGAAAGCATCTCATAAAACAGCTCTGATCAAGCTCTTTCATGCCTCGGCATGATACTCTCCAGGTATGACGTCCCCTTCCTTGCCCCGTGCTTTTCTTTACCGCCCCTCGTCTGAAACTCCCATGATCGATGCCCTCCGCAGGTTGGAGTCTCCTGTCCCTGGTCACGGCTTCGGTTTCCAGAACGAGTAGTGGGGTGCGAGATGGACGAGCCCCCCAACGCAGGGTTGCATTGCTCTATCCAGCCCAGAGGGAAACACGGTCGGAGATTATTCCAACGGTGAAGCAATGGACCGCGCACGCACACATATCTGGTTAAAGGTCAAACCCTCTGCAACGTATCATGGGTAGGAAGCAAGGTGGAGCTTCTTGGGTCTCTCTTCATTCCCGAATGCCGCGGTTGCGGGAGACGGCACTTCATGGAGACACACGATGGGGACCCAACGCTAGTCCAGGAACCGAGAGCGGAACCCTTTTCGCAAACCCCTGGGAAACTCAATAAAAGAGGAGCCCGAGCGAAACGTCAAGGTCGGAGTTGACGACGTAATGAGGCCCGACTCGGGATGCATCAACTACTTTGGCAGGTTGCTCCGTTCTAGAAGGTTTCCGTGGCATGATGGAGCTCAGTCTCACGAGCCATGCTCGCCCCTCCCTCTCTGTTGGTTGACTCGTAGACCACAGTTCAAACGGGCGTTAATTGCGTAGTTCTGTGTCGATGTCGACAGGGGCATCATCTGACGGTGCCGTGCGTGCCTTGTGCTTGCGTGTGTGTGTGTGGTCCCCAGAACCTGGGCTATTGAATCTCGGGCCCCATTCAAAAGGTCCCTCTCCGATCAATTATTGAGCCCCAATACGGTATGCTGCGGGGTTTTCCCTCTGTAGAGGATATGAGAGAGAAGTCGACACGGAGTACGGAGTAAGACGTATAAGCAAAAAGTTGGATGATGCCAAGGATGTCACTCCTCCGTATTCCGTACGGACACGGAGCAACATTGCACCAACTTGAGAGACACAACTTGAGCTGTCACTTTCACCTTTACCAGCAACATTCTAGCTTCGTCCTCCCCAAGAGGCCGGGAACCGCTAGATCGAGGCCTGGGCCTTGTGGGTGCATCCCGCTAGCAAGCAGCCTTCGTCTGGCACGGCTGCGACGGGTACGGGAACGGGGGACGGAACGAGCGAACGAACGGAACATGGCATGTTCGTCCCATTATTTTTCTTTCAACTGCAATCGAGTGGAACCTCAAAGTTTCCAAAATCCAATATTTTGGTCAAGGGCAGTGACGACGACGATATGAAAAAAACTCTTTTGCCCACAACCCGCCCCTTGTAAGTACTTGACACTATTGGCATTGGCATCCAGAGGAAGAAAAACGCCATTACGCGGAAGACAAGGGCCAGAGCGGAATTGGGGCCGGGAGACACTCAGACCAGTACAGTGCCAAGGAAGACCCGGTACAATAGCTGAATCAAACACAAGCCGCGGCTCTTTGCATGTGATCGCCCAGGCATTGTAATGCCGAGCAGTGAATGAGATGAAAAAGCCGTCATTGTAATGGAGAGAGGCAAGGATGCTCGGTGAGTGATCCGCATAAGCACCGAGGTGACGCCCTCATGAGTTTCATGCGAGAGCGAGAAAAACCAGAGGGAATTTGGAGAAAGAAAACCAAAAAGAGGTCTCCAAAAAGAGTTATTGGTCAAAAACCGCTCGGTATCGCTCTCCCTCCCTGCAGGGATTGAGATGGATGGGATTGCGTGTCCAGGGCTGAACCACGCACGCCACCCCCTGGTCCTCTATCTCTTGCCTTAAGAGGAATCCTTCGGGAATCTTTCTAGAAGCTTACCGGAATAGGGGGTGGGCGTGTGTTTGTTTCTCTGCTGCGCCCCTCTCCCTGTTAAAATGGAGCCAAGCCAGCCTGCCATCAGGAATCAGGATCCCTTCCATGGCAGCATCCTTCTGTGTATGGGTAACTGAAATGGGCGGCCGACCTGGGTTATAGCTTCATAGTCAATACAACGGCGGTCAAGTCTCCAATACCACGACGGTCGACGATAAATAACCGCGGCCGAGAAACAGAAAAGGTATGCAAATGTAGGCACCGTAGCACTCTATACGGAGTACATGATGTCTGTGTGCGTCCAACAAGAGACACTTACAAAGCATCTCTCGGCCGATCTTGGCCTTAACGCCGTTTCAGACCCAAAGGTCTTGCGTGTCTGTCCCTCCCGACCACGGCAGGGCAAAATGGAATGGAATGGTCGGCACTTTGCAGGACAGGACAGGAATTGCGACAGCCCTACGATGGACGGCCATCCTCTGCCGAGATGGATCGAGTCATTCTAGGCGTCAAACTCTTTTTTACTTCGCTTTCGTAACATGGCCTGTCTTGTCGCTCTCTCACGCGGGGTTTCTAATTAATCTGCGACGCAGACCTGCGGCACAGGCTCTGGGTGCCCGGCCCTGTCAAACTTGTCAGTGAGCCACGTTGGAGGAGGGCTGGCAAAGCTTAATACCCTCCTAGCCTCTCTCGCTTGAGATCCTTCTGCGTCGTCGTGGGGGTTGGTTGGGTTGGACAACGGTGAGTCGGCAGCATCGGTTAACAGGAAACAAAAGGTGAACAAGGGAGGGTAGCAAAGCGGCACAGTACACAGCCTGTGTTGGTGTTGGTGTTGTTGGCCTTGTAGTGTCTGTCTGTCGCTGATGTTGTGCTGCTGTTGGTCTTGATTCCTCAAGGAAGATCCGTGTTTCAAAATACGATATCTCGCTGCAGCCCAATTTCTCTGATGCCATACAAGACATGACACTGGTGGTTTGTCCACGAATCGCACAACTTGCGTGTGTGGCAGCCAACAGAACAAGCCCAACAGCTTTTTTTTGCCTTTCCCCTCTCTCGCTCTCGGTCTCTGTTATACCGCTCAGCGACCACAGCGTTGGACAGCTTCAATCTCTGTGAGACATGCCCGCCCTGCACTTCGCCAAAGCCGACGTCGCTGGTTGGCTCGGCGGGCAACATCCCAGCTCTTTGCTTTTGTGCGAGCCGAGCGCCCCAGCCGTACCCGTCGCCCTTCCCTTCTTCCTCTGTGACAGGACGCTTTCAAGTCCAAAGAAGAAATGCCTCCCCCATTGCACGGTCTTGTTCAGGTGAGGCGAGCAAGCCACGCTGTCAGCCCTTTACCTCACATCTTCAAGATCCAGCTGGCCAAGGTTGACGACTGATCAATCAATCGCAGCTGGGCGTTGATCAGGTGAACTGTGACCCTGCCATCGGTAAAATTGATCAAGTTCAGCTCTTCTCCAGTGCGGAATTAATGCCCAAAAACAACAATGTCACCTTGGTTCACTGACAAGTCGACGATGGCATCAACCCCACAAAACTCCCCAAGCTTCTGCAAGCCACCAGCTTTTCAGCTCAGCTCGAGACACCTCGCTTGGCTGATTGGGTCGACATGATTCGCCAGATCCCCCTAGGCGAACCATGTGGTGGGCTCGTGTGACGTCTAGGGCCGTTGTGCAGACATCTGCCTTTCTTTCTGTCTCTGTTTTTCCCATTCTTTTGTCTCTCTTGTCCATCTCTTTCCGTCAAAAGGGGGCTCTTGGCGGGCGCCATGCCCAGACTGCCGGGCAAGACCTGGGCAATTACCTTTTTGCTGTCCCCGGCCGGCTGTCAAGGATTGCGTAGGCCTCCTACAGCTCCAGCTGGAGCCTCTGCCCTGTCCCACCATCAAACGCAGGGGTGCGAGATGCTGCCGAGGCTTGTGGAGTTTATCAGAGGTCTTTGTCGACGGGGATCTTGCATCTTGTCTATCGCGAGACATAGGGCTGTAGTGCCCCCCGCCGAAATCTCCTCGATACGGGCCCCGGGAAGAATGCCAAAGGGGGCCCAGGCCTTGGCCGTATTCTCTCCACTCGCCCTCCACTGTCTCCCTATTGCAACCTGGCTACAGGGCAGGGACAGGTCCGCTTACTGTACGGAGTACGGTACGGTACGCTCCAGCCAAGCATCACGCACAGGCTCCCCGGCGTGATTCCCTCGTAAGTATGCTAAAGTAGTCGATAGCGGGAGCTTGGCTGTACCGCTATTCCGCATTTACTGTGCCACACAGGCCACGACGACTGACTGGCAAATCGCCTCTCTGGTGGCATGGATATGCCTTTTTGTTTCTCAGAGGCAATCTCGATTCGCAACCCCGTGATATCCGTCGCATTGACTCGCTCTCGGATAGACTCTTCGGATAGTAGGGCGGTGATACCCAGTTGCAGATCTGTTGTGGATTCCATGAGCCTCGAGTCAAGACGTGCAATCAATCGCCCCGTGTAAACAAATGGCGGTAAGATATTATCTCAGACCGAGTCGAAATAGGCCAAGTCCTAGGGGCGTGCCCAACTCTTGGTCGGCCGCGAAGCATAGTCGTAACCTGGAGCCTCAGCCACTGTTGACCAAGCTTGCTTCCGCGCATAGTAAATCATCCAGTAAGCTTGAATCAGCGCATGTCCCAAGCCTCATGATCAAACAAGAACGGTCCAGCCCGAAGTCGACCTCTCTTGATGTCTCAGCTGCTCCGGCAAGCTCCATGTGTCCGCCCACCTCCCGTGATGGCGTCGAGTTGCCCTCAAGGCGTCCAGTCGCAACCAGATGACCCAGCGCCAACTTGAGCAGGTTTTCAACGACTATCGATTAGGGCGTCCGCAGACGCGTGGTTCGAAATGCTTCTTGAGCCCGGACCAGCCAACGCTTGGCCACATCCCGTCTCGAGCCCAAGATTGGTCACCGACGGCATTTCAAATCTCCAAGCCCACTTTTCCCTCAATAGTGGTTGTCGACATTCCTCCAACGCATCGTGCCTCCTACGTATGACCAGTTTCTGATTCTGGGTTGACTGGACACAATGCGCCGTTGACTTGCCCGCTAGGGAGAAGCATGTCAGTGGTATGACCATGGCTACCCCTGAAGCCATTGCCTTGTCGATCTGGTGGCTGAGTGACATCGGAGGTAACGGAGGGCTAGATCTTGACGGAAGAAACACGCAATCTCGCAGTCGTATTCGAGAGCTTGCCAGGGAAGTTGAGGTGGCTACTCGTTCAGAATAGAAACAACTCGAGTTGCCGCTGCACTCGAGGTTGGATAGACAATACGGCGACAGTGGCAGACGGGGTTAAGCGATGATCATTGCCGTTCTAGGCCTTCAGCCGTCGGCCACAACCTGTCAAGCTTTCCCGATCCACTCGACGTTGCATTGCCACGGAATATCCGGGACGACGTTGCGTTCTGTGAGCAGCTCTGAGATCTGATTTTTCAAGCAGCATTTGCCAAGAGCCCTCTCATATCCAATCCCATATCGCTGGGCTTCATGTTTTTGCCTTGGAACATGCACGCGCCCTTGTCTGTCTGTGCCTGCTGATGATGGTGGCGCGCCTCTCCCGTATCCCGCAACTGCTAGCCCGTGGTGCGTGCCGACTGGTTGGAATTGGGCAGCCCTAGAAGGCTGTGTTCCAGGGAGGCGAGCGAGGCTCCAGACCAGGTACGGGGCCGAAGCGCTTCGGTTGCTCGTGATGCTCACAGACCGTCATGGAGTTGAGATCACGACCCCTTGGTGGCCTCCAGGAGACCTAGCGGCTCCTCAGCCCCGTGTTTGCAAAGAGTCCCAGCGGCTCCGGGAGCCTCTGCAGCCTCTGAGGGTATGGGAATGACAGGGCCCCTCGTCAGCCTGTGTCTGAACCTCGGCAACCCCACCACCCAATTTCCATGATTGCCACTAGACTTGGCTCAAAGGAGTCAATATCCCGTCTACTATCCATCAGGGAACCGGCTGTATGGGCCAGGACAAAGAACTAATGCCGCTCGCCGTTCCAGGAAACCAGACCGAACCTGATTGCCAGTGAGGCCTTGATGAGATGTCAACAATCCCGGATATCGGGGGGCCACGGCCGAGAGGTGAAACCGGGCGAACTGACTGCGCCGAGCCAGCTAGCATGAGTATTATTGGATCTTTTGAGAGATGTTCGGATATTAGACAGACATTTGTCGAAATGCAAAAAGGGTCTGGCCCGGGGGGTTTTCGAAGGATTGGGATCTTGCATCTGTCAAATCCTCTTTTGGCCTCGCCTCGCAAGCATCCCATCCCTGGCACAGGGCCGTAGTGCTATGGGAGATCGACACGGAGAGCCGGTTAGAGAAATAAGGTGTTGCTGCGCCTCGCCAGTCGTCATCAGGTTTCAGGGATGCTCAATGAGAGCGTAATGTGCCGTGCATCGTAGCTCAGGCCTCGACGGTTGCAGCGTTGGCGGGTGTTTCGAGTGGATAGGGCGGCCGCACACGACAACCTGATTCATCCAGTCCCGCGCATCTTCTTGAAACTTGGTTTGGCCTCTCGGTGCTACCTTGCGCATCAGAAATGCCAAGTACCAGCGTTGAACCAAGGTGCTGACGCCTCGCATTAAGCCACAGCTCGGCAGTTGGCTAGAGTCCACCGACACGAGAGCTGCGTGGGTCAGTCCTGCCGGGATGCAGGATCGCCGACTTGATTCTGATACGTGCGAAAGTGTTGAGCCTTGTATTCGAAACGACTCTGCAAGGTGACCGTCGACGGTAGCTCACACCGCAGGGCAGGGCCTCAGTTGACCAGCGGCCGGCAGAGCACAGGGCTGAAGGATGAGGGTGTGTTTGATTGATTGATTCCAGTCTCTCCCACGCTTCAGTGGCTCCACCTGCCTGCCATGTCCCGATCATGCTAGAGCAGCAACGGTGCAGTTTCAAAGGGTTCAAAGACGTTGGCCAAAGTAACGGTAGTAGTAGCACTGGGGGGGTCCCAGTGAGACAAACAAGATTGAATCATGTCACGACATCCGGCATTCTCCGTCATCAAAAAAGCATTTTATGGGATGGGTTTGTTGAGACCGAGACCGACAATCCAAGAAACCTTGGTCTGTCGCTCCTTGTCGAAACCGAGTCATCAACCAGCATGGCCAACAGCCACCCCACCCTTGGCGGCCACTCATGTTGTTGGAGTCGCGCAACTGTCGTACGCATGGGGTCTTGGGTAGTGGATTCTCGACGAAGTTCCAAATCTGGCGGTTGAGTTTCTCTGGCGCCCGCGCGTCAGTGTCAAGTCAAGTCTGAGTCTGAGCCCGTGGCTACGGCCAGATCCATCACCAGAGGGCACCAAACGGCGAAGTGCCTGCTGGATTCGTACTCGAGTCCGTGGGGTCCTGGATGTTAGTAGCCACCCGTCGGCGAACTCTGGGCGCAGGATGCTCGTTCAGCGAGGGGGAATATCTCGAGGGAGGTGTTGACGTACTCGCTCGGGATGTGGATGGGAGTCGGGGAAGGGGGCAATTGGCCGCGTCAAGGGAAATGGCTGAGCATGCTGACGACGCTGGAGCATCCCTTGGGAACCAAAATAGTCATGGTTTGTAATGTTTGGCAGAGAATAGGTCATCATCACCAGTCGGCAGGGAGATTGATGGATGGATGATTCCGTAGAAGCATCCAAAGAAGCAGAAGCAGGTACGAACTGCCGAGTGCCTATCCCGGCTGCCCTGAGCGCACACCAAAAGAGCAGGTGTGGCGCAGCAGCCTTGTGTCCCGTTGCGACACCCCCCTCCTTCGGGGTCCCGGTCTTCCAAATTGCCGGGAGTGCTTGAACTTACACCATGGCTCGTCATCTTATTCCGCGATGGATGGTTGTTTAACTCCGCTAATGCTCGCCGGAGGTCTTTCATTTCCTGTGTCTTGTTGTCTTGTGGTCGAGTCCAGCTCTTGGGAGGGGGCTTGGAGCACTTGGCATGCTGGCCCCCCGGAGACGATCATCACCGGATCCGGGTTGGGCCAAGAGCCGAGCGTTTCTCCATGCCCCCGGTAAAGCCAAGTCAAGTCAGGCAATCTTGAATGCCCTTGCTTCAGCTTCATCTATCAATGTCGGACAACTTCCCCTTCTGTGCTCGTGATGCGGTCGTTCCCAGAAACCACCTGCATGCCGTGTTATCGGCTTCTCCAGCGGCGCCGCCTCCCCCGAGAGAAAAATCACGCCGCCGCACGTGTGGCTACCGGCCTGGACCAGCCAGTCGGCGCACCAAGCCAGCCCTAACACTCAAAAGAAGGGGTCCGTCCCGCCTGCGCTGCATTGGATGGGTGGATTGGATGGGATGGTAGGGCTGAGAGCCAATTTCGCGCCATCTCTGCGCTGAGACCCCGAGGCCCGAGGCCCCGTGGTGGGTGTGGCGCGTGTCCGGTGGGATGTGGCGCACCCGTGTATAAGGTGACGCGGTACTCGGGCTCCCCACCTCCCGAGGTCACTAGGACGGGAATGTCTCCAGCTGTGCTTGGCCAAGACACGACTCAGCGCAGAGACCCCCTGCGGAGCTGGCGTTGCTAACGCGGCGCTTGGGTGGAATGGTGAGCGATAGGGCTTAGCTGGCGGGTTCAGTGAAGGAGGTGCCCAGCGGAGTTTGCCGTATGCCGTTGATCGTGATGTTGGCTTGGTCATCATCTCCTAATCCCGTGCTAAACAAAGAAACACTTGCAGTCTGTAAGTCGCGACTCGGCTTGACCTGGACATACGAGATTCCAAGCAAGAATCTGACAACTTATGCAGGATGGTCATTCTGATCCACATGTTTCGAACCCTCTTTACAATCCATCGAATGCGATTCGCCTGCGCGCGACTGACCCAAGTCTAGGGATAGCGTCATTTTTGAGAACAGACGAACCGGACCCAGCACTAGGAACACCGACGAGCGGGAACTGGTCCAGAACCCGCAGCTGGCATTCAGACAATTCGTCTGCCATGACGATGCCCTCCCTCGAGGAATCGGACCAGCGCCGCAGATTGAAGGACATGGCTCCATCCTCAACACCACCTCAGCTGAGTCGAAAGAGCCGCCATCCTGCAGCAGTGACAGACCGTTGGCCCAGCCTTGAAGGGCTATCATAACCGCCTGCCTTTTCGGGTCTCTGCTGCACCCGACGGACTGGTTTCGCCCTCGTAGTCATGACCAAGATCAGGAGGAACCAAGCCGAAGTCGGTTCATCTTTTAGTGTCACAAGTGTCGATGCGCTTTCCGCTCGTTAGCCCGAGCCGGCCGGGTGCAGGGATCAGGCCATAACAACTAACACCAGGCCAGAGGGCGAGTGGGGGATGGAGCGGTGGGAGATGCCCTCTTGCTGCTCGGCGTTGGGTTGGTTCAAGCGGGAGAATGATGCTTGGGTTAGAATTGGTTTGGCCGGACTCTAGGCAGCCGAATTTGCACTCTATCTCCGGCACCGAGCCGGTTAATATGGCCGGATTCTTGCATCCTACATCCGGCACAACCGGATATTGGATGGAGGCTCTTGCGAGGTCAAACTCGTCTCTCTAAAATCAGTGAGAGGATTCAAGATATCTCGAAGGATCAAGGTGAACCGCCTAGTGTTCCTTGGCTGGTGAGGCAGGATTTCTGAACCCGCCCGTAAGCCTACCAACCAGAAGAAACAGAACCGTTTGGAATCCTCGCATCCTCTTTTGCAACCTCACCTCACTTTGACTTGTCGCATGTCGTCAGGCGATCCCTCATCAGAGATACGATCCAGGGGGTCCCGCCTTGTATCCCTGGAGATCCTGGTAGATCTCCCATCCCCATCGGCACGCGGGGTTCCTCCATAACCCTACGGACGCGACGCCTTCTGCATTCGAGTGCGTGAATGCGGTCCGAGTCTGTTTTGTGCGGTGGTGACAAATGCAAGAGACGCATAGTCAACTTGGCGTGGGATGATGCCCAGTGAAACCGAAACAGCGACATCCAATACTAGTCAAGCCTGCTCTGCCCTACTATGTACCTCTCTATTCTATGTTTGGCAGGTCGCAGGAGTTATGGGGCGAAACCCAGGAACATCATCTCCAGAAGCGCCGAGTCTTGTAGTGTAGTGTAGGTCAGTCATGATGATGATCATGATGATGATCATGATGATGATGATGGGATGGCAATTGCCGTTAGACAAGGAATGGTGCGCGAAATGTTGTCCGCTGAGCCTCGCCTTTGCGTGTCTCTGACCAGGCGTCGAAGCAGGCTGAGTTGAGAAGCCAAAGCTTCTTGGCATGGCGAGAGGCGTTGGGGGAGCTGAATTCCATTCCATTCGCCAAGAGCAAGGCAAGGTTTATTTTGTCAGCGCCGTTGCCTGTTGCCCGAGGTGCCCGATGAACCTGGAGGGTGAGCGAACTGGGCTGGGTTCGGGCTCCAGAGCTCCCCATCCCTTTGATTTGACTTGTGGCGCCGTGGGTAAGGGAAGGGAGGAGAGTCAGGCTACGGCCACGGCCACGAGGGGCATGACGAAGGCGGCATTCAAAAAGTTGCCGACTTGGGCCAAGAATGGAAGCGGGTCGAAAGCAAGGCGAACTTGACAGTTTCTGAAAGCCACGAGGCATTGGGCAGGCAAACATGGGCGGGTAGCGGTAGCGGGCATCACCAACTCCCGTGTTGCGTCTCGCATACATGCACACTACAGCAACGGACATACGTACTATCATGGATGGGCCGTAGGGCTTCATCCAAGGCTCTTCCCCGGAGCCTTACAGGATCCGCCCTGCCGATGGAGTCAAGGTCAACCACTGTGGGCTGCTGGGCAAACCCAGGAATAGCAGCGGGAGGCGGACGGAATGCGCATGAGGGCCAGTGAGGTTTGCAGGCGAAAGAAGGAGGATGGAAGCGACCAAAAGCATCCATCCAGGATCAGGGAAGAAGCTTGTTGTCGGGCGTTGGTTGTATCGAGAGCAGCAAGATGCAGCATCTCTCATGCAACCCCCTCGCACCCTCGGCCTTGTCACCAACCGTCAACATCCAGGAAAATAGAAACACAGACAGACAGAAAAAGGCAAAAAAAATGTGGAAAAAATTACCCGCCCGCCCAACGCAATGGGGACTGACAGACATGAAGGTTGCGTTGCGCCAACGGCGATCCGAAAAGGGTGCTCGCTGCGCAGTGCCGATTCGGTCGGAGTAGAAGGTGAGCGAGGGCTGACAGAGGCTGACGAGGGCTTGCTCAATCCAATCCATGGTACTTGACCCAGAGCAGAGGACTTGTACCCTTTGGCGACCACGCCCACAATTGTCGGCCCTACAGCCTACCCACCCCTCCCCCGCGAAGCTATCCCGCACACACCCTCTCACACTCCCCTCCACTCCCTCCCCCAAGTGCAGCCCTCCAGGGCACAGGGCTATAGGGCCCTTCCCCCCGGCTGGGAGATGCCCACTCGAGAGACAGGGCTCAAGAGCCCGTAAGGCGGGCAGTTCACAGGGCTCCTCAGGCTCAGGCAGCCCGGGGCGGGGGGTTGGTTCAGGTGGTGGGCCGCGGGCATGCTCAAAGGCGGAACGCAAGCCAGATTCGACGCCGCACCCCCTTGGGTAGATTCTGCATCTCAGCCTGGAGCTCCAGTGCTATGGATGTATGTAGGTGCTCTAATGTAAGCAACGAGTGCGAGCGAGGTCAGGGGGGTTGAACAATGAACGGAGATCAAGTCATCAAGTCCGAGGATGACAGTGAACGAGAGCGAGCAACAGCGCAGGGAACTATTAGAGGAAGAGGGGAGACGATGGATCTCTCCCACATCACGATCTTTTGGCGACATGACATACAAGCGGGCGTTTGGCTACGAGTACAGCACAGTACAGCACAAATGGACCCATCATGGAACTCTGTCCAAATGAAATGCCCGCCGACGGAGCACCCAAGCACTATATGCGTGCGCCGCAGTTGGCTACAAACAGAGACATCCATGGACGGGATAAGGATAGACTGACAGGCCCAACTGACAGTTGTACGTAGTAACACATGCGCTTCGCGGCACCCTTCCATGGATGGGATCCTTTTGCCTGGATGGATGCCACCACACACGCCCCCTAAATGCGCAGGTAGGCACGCACTGATGCTACAAGGCACGGATGTGCAAACTGCATCTAGAGGCGACCCTGGGGAGGATGGACAAGTAATAGGGCACCTCGCAACTTTTCACTCTTTCAATTATTATGTGCACGCCCGTCCACACGCCCCCCATTGCACCTCTTCTTGGGGACATCTCCCACATCTTTTTCCCTCCTCGTGCTTGTTCTCTTTCCGCTTTTTTGTCCCCTCATCTTCTTGTATTTCAGTCTGCTCCCGAGGGATTTGGACTGAGAAGGAAAAACAGGGAAAAACGAAAAAAACAGGCAAAAAAACAAAAAAACACCTTGCCCAGTCCACCAACTCTAGGCGTGTGCGTACATGCTTGCGTCCGCCTCCCCGCTGTTGTCGTCACGCCTAATTCCGCCACATTCTCCTCGTGGTGAGGCTACCCTCTGGAGCGGGCTAGTCGTGGACCTCTTTCCCTTTTGCTCTTTACTGCGGTACATGGGTGCCAGTCTAGAGAGCGCCTGCCAGCTCCAGGAACAGCAACGTCAACAATCTTAACCGCCGCCCGACCTTCTCCCACCTTTCCATTCTTCAACACCACATCCCGCTCTTCAAAACTCTTTTTTTATTCGTTTCATTCCCTTCCCTCCCCCTTCTATTTCATCTACTTTCTCGCCTCTCCTTTCCCCTCTCTCCCTCTCCATCCGCCATACTCATACTCCCCCTACTAGACCAGGCCACTTTCAGAGCAACACCCCCAGCGCGCTCTGTCATTCGTCGCTTCTTTACGGCACTGGCGGCCCCAGCTGGATCTCTTGTGGTGTCTTGGACCTAGCGGCTGCTCCGAGTCCATAACATCGCCACTGCAGAACCACTCCGTCTCACCCTGCGCAACGAGTCGCCGGGAAAGGGCAGGCGAGAAAAAAGGAGGCCGCTGGCAAACGCAATTCATAGGGTACCGAAAAAAAGGGTCGTTCACGTCAGGGATCGGCCCTTCGTCATCCTAGCTCAAGCCTCCCCGAACTTCAGCTGTCATTGTCTTGCCTCGTGCTCCATCCTCAGCTCGACAGGTCAACCGCCAAGCTCAACACCATGGCCTTCCCACCACAATATAGAGACGCCGCGCCGCCTCTCCCGAGCATCATTGCCCCTCCCCCAGGCGACCGGTTCCGATCACACGCGAGTCATCACGAATTGCCTTTTGGTCGGAGTCCTGCCATGTCAATACCAGGAATCCAGACCCCCAACGACGTTCCTCCTCCTTTGCCTCCTCCTCGATATTTCCCAGGAGCTGATCAACCTGCTCCTCCCGAAGATATGGGTATCAAGCGCGAGTATACTACACATGGCTCTTTTGCCAGCGGTTACGGAAGCATGACCTCCTCATATCACGATGAACACCCCAACTACCAACGAAGGGACATTGGCCGAGACGAGGGCTATGCCAGTTACTCGTCAACCGACAGGTATGGGATTTGCGATGCTACCAGCGGCTGGCCCTGCCAATGGGCCCCCAGGAATTCTAGTGTCGACTCATTGTTCAGGGACCTCAACTAACACTGACATGAACAGGTCTCGCGAGTCCATTCCTACAAGCTTCGGTCGTCTCCACGACCACTTTCAATTCCGATCCCCTGCCGATATTGACGGTGACAGCCTTAAGAAGAAGCTTGGCCCAATTAGACTCTCCGAAAGGTCACCGCCACGATCACTTCTCAGTGCCTCAGCCGCCGAACCCTTCTCCCGGAGGCCTTCAGCAGAGGGGCGATTCCCTCCCGCGCTCAGCCTGCCCGTCCAGCTTCCCATTCACACCCGCAACAATATCCTGGGCTCCCCAGCAAGGCTGACTGAGACGCCAATTCACACTGCCATCTCCCCACGAAGCACCCCCTTCCACTACGGAGATCGGTCACCTAACGATAGCTCTGATATCGATCGCTCCCCTCGAACACGAACCAAGAGGAACAACAGCGATGATGCTACGTCAACACAGTCGAGCTATGATTTCAATGGGGAAGAGATGGACATGGAAGATGGACAATCGCTGAAGAGACTTCACATCGATGATGCCTACATGCCGGGTGGCCAGAAGCGGAGGGCAGCTAGTCCGAATGACCCCAACGATCACCTTCTCGCCATGACGGCCGATTTCTCGCGTCGACGTGACCTGAGCTCTCGTGGCTCCCCCACACGGCTTGCTACTCTGGCTCGAGGAGCTACCATGCCTTCGGTGTCGACGTCTCGATCCAACTCATACATCTCGACAATGTCCATTCCCACAACGAGCATCACTACTGCCAATTCTTATGGTCGACGTTCACCTGTAGGATTGTCACCTGGTGGCATTTCCCCCACTTCGTGCAACTCGCCTTACACGGCGCCCGTCTCCCTCAACCCCAGCCCTCGAACCTCCATCTCGGGTCGCGGCTCGGTCCACTCTAGGACCGTCTCGGGAGCTAGCACGCGCAAGATCACTGAAGTACAAAAGCCTGGCGGATCCAAGATGCAGGGTTTCTTCATGTGCGAGTGCTGCCCCAAGAAGCCAAAGCGATTCGAGACGCTCGAGGAACTCAAGTAAGTCAGATTTAATTACGACATCAGCCATCTTACGTGAAGTTGTGTCAGATGATGGTTTTACACGATTGTATGTGGAACATGGTTGCTGACAAAAAAACTAGCGCCCACGAAGCTGAGAAGCAATACGAGTGCAGCTTTTGCGGAAACCGCTTCAAGAACAAGAACGAGGCTGAGCGCCACCAAAACTCGCTCCATGTGCGTCGCCATTCGTGGTCATGCTCTGCGCTCTCTGGATATGACCGGGCCTTCCACGACTCGACCAACCGGCCTGGAGAAGCTGACACCTGTGGCTACTGCGGCGACGAATTCCCGCGGTCTGGACGCGGGCCTGGCACAGGAGTGCTCAGCGGTGGTAATGCGCCTCGACACGCCACAGACCAGGATTGGGACGAGCGGATCAAGCACCTGCAAGAGGTGCACAAGTTTAGGGAGTGCAACTCGTCCAAGAAGTTTTACCGTGCGGACCACTTCAGACAGCATCTGAAGCACAGCCACGCAGGCACGAGCGGCAAGTGGACCAACATGCTCGAGAACGCCTGTATGATGGACGAGGACCCAACCCCCCGGTAAATACTGGATAAGAAATGGAACGATCAACCACAACCCAGGTTCGGCCGCGCACACAACAAAGGGGCACTGGAGTTGAATGAGAGGTCGGCCGCCAGATGACGACGATTCTGGGGTGGTATGTTGGAAATTCAAGATGAGTGGAGGATGGGGCTGATGAAGGCGGGGTACAAAACGAGCCGTCGCCGCTAGGAGATGTCAGTGGGTCACAAAACAGCACAGGGAGCCTGGGCTGCCATGCGAGACGAGACGGGCCAAAACGCGGCCGACGACCCAAAGACCGATGATACGGATCGACAATCATCCAGCCCAGACAGCGTCTTCAAAAGGTTTGAGACGACGACAAGTCAAGACAAGGCGCGCGCACAGCACAGTTGCACAACTTTCCATCCACCCATGGGATGCGCGGCCACCCAAGCATCCCATGCTTAGCGAACGAGTTAAACGACAAATTGTGGAGAAGAAACTGTTTCGCGTTGACGGACTGTCGCAGGATGCAGATGCGGCAGGACTACAAGGCGAATCAGCGAGCGGCTAGGCGACGGGCGCTGATCTCCCGAGTCGAATCGGGGTATTCCGCGCGCAGCGAACGTGCACAGGGCGTGCTTGACCGTACCCAACTGCTGGGGTCAGTGGAGGGCTGAACCGACCAGCCATTGTGGCAGTGCCTTCGAGAGGGAGGGACAGGAAATGATGCTGCCGTGGATCATGAACCGCCCTTTCGCACCGACAAGCAAAGCAATGCGGCATTTGGACGACGTCTCGACTCGACTCGACTCAACCTTGGCTGGATAGCTAGGCGTTCCTAGCGGAGACGTCTGCATCACGACCACATGGCGTCTTTGGGCTGAGTCTCGAATGGCGAAAGGTTGGCCCGGTCTGACAGCCTCAGTTGCGTCTGGCGAGATGAGTTTTGGCGATGGAACAGCACCACTGTGGATGGCAGATGGCGAGACGGTGGCCT
The DNA here is from genome assembly GCF_023522795.1 of Fusarium solani. Taxonomy (NCBI): domain Eukaryota; kingdom Fungi; phylum Ascomycota; class Sordariomycetes; order Hypocreales; family Nectriaceae; genus Fusarium; species Fusarium solani. The sequence continues at coordinate 6,240,111 of NW_027072157.1, forward strand.
CTGGCCATGCGTCGGTGGAGGCGCTACTTGCTGACTGGGCTGAAGATCCCTGCTGGCAGCCTGGGCACGGTTGAGCAACCTTGACGACTGCCGGTGCCAGCTACACGAAAGAAGGTTATGACGAAAGGAACCGGGCGTTATTGACATGATCTGGGTTTACACAACAGTTTATTATTTGAGGTTGTCGCTCCTGTACAACTCGCAAGACAAAGAGGGGAGGAAATGGGCTTTACTTCGTATACATATTAGCTGACACAGCTTGATGCTGATGTCGCATGCATCATCTCATGGGTAACGGCACAAAAAGGTTCTATCATGGCAACGGACACGGAAACGGAAACGGCATTGGGACGGATGGCACTTTGATTTCATGTTTGGGTTCCTGGGCAATCAATACACAGCAGCAGAGCAGAGCAGAGCAGACGAGAAGATTTAGCAAGGTAGTGAGTGTGAAGCGATCCATACAACGTAGCAGTCAATGAACAAGAATAAAAGATGTGAAAGCAAAGCAAAGCAGACCAAGCTCGCGTCCTCCCGCCCGTGTCCCGTCCCGTCCGTCCTGTCCTGTCCCAAGTACCCGGTTACCCTTGCGATGCAACGATCGATGGTGAAACGCAGGGCTCTCAAGGCAGATGGGGGTTGTGCAGAGAGGCGTTGCAGGGTCTAATTGTTGAGGATGGCAATTTCCATGATAAAGGCCTCGTGGTTAATCTGCGATGCATGCACCCATGGTTTCAGCCTAGACGAGGTAGAAATTCAACGGTTGCTTGGCAAGGCTGTTTAAACAAGCAACCAAGTTCATGATGGGGTCCTGAGCGGAATTGCAGATACAACTAAGCTGCGAGTTGAAGACACCAGCTGCCTCTTTGGGAAATTCGTGTCCCTTGGCAAAAATGAGGGTGTGCAGTCGTCATTTCTCAGGTTGAGTTTTTTCATTCTCTTCAGCTTGGACAGAAAGAAGCTGAGCCTGGAGCTAATGCACTCTTCTTGCTCATGGATAATTATCGCTTCTTGCTCCCCTTTTACGAAGCTGTGTATTTAATTCGGTGAGAATACGGGAGGATCCAACAATGATTCTTGGCGGAGGCGGAGCAGGGTCCGGGTCACGTGGTCGACACGATGATGAAGATCGCCCTGTAAGGCTTGGGGGTCAGGGACAAGGGTCCAGGCAGCGAGGCTGGAGGCCTTTTTGAGTTTAAAAACCCAATAGCGTGGGAAGAGAGATGGACATGTTACGAAGTGCATGCCCTGTTTGGGCTAGCAGCGTGACGAGGGAAACAAAACGTCCCAGGGTTTTCGAGGTTTGCTAAGATTTGGCGTCGGGCGTGGCTTGGGGATTAATGAGACATTGAATGGAAAAAAGGGTCCATTTTGAGGGTCCTTTTTTGGGGGCTTTGTGTGGCTGGTGCATGGGAATTTCAAAGTGTGGCTAGAGCGGATGGCGGGGTAAATGCGGTTGTGGCGCGTGAAGGAGGGGCAATGGTGGAAAAAGTTGTCACTGTTGTGAATCACACCGAGATCTATACATTGAACTTTGTTGATGACTGTTGATTTTGTTGATATATTGCCAGTATTTTCTTCGAGCACGAGACATCCTTGCGATAGACGATACATATCACGCATAGACCAACTTGCGACTCCTCGACTCGCCACGAGAGACCCGAATCGCGATCCAATTCAACCTGCATCCTGGCGGACGAAAAGACCAACCGAGGCGACCACTACGCAGTCAGCGACCTGGCAGCGCAGCAAGACGAAAAGGAAGACACGCGTCTGCAGCAGTGGGAGGACCCCGGGCACCAGTTTGAAGCCGGAGAACTAGAGCTCCTCAAGCGGAGCATTGCACAGATGGCGTTGAGTCGCATCGACGGACAGGACGAGTTGTTTGTTGGTGGGTGAGTAAACTGATACCCTCGAATAAGCCCCATGTGACGCTTCATGCGTGACTCGGTTATGCTCACGCTGCATAGGCTCTGGGCTCTGCGCCGTTCCGACTCGTTGACCGACCGTCGCATCACGCACGTCCTGTCCCTTGTCCCGTTCAACCCGTCGGCACTCAAGAACTTCAAAGATGAACCCTGGATCGACTACGGAAAGGACTTTCGTCACCTCGTCATCGACATTGACGATGTGGATGACGCTGACCTGCTGATCGAGCTCCCCAAGGCTGTCAGATTCATCGAGGAAGGTCTGAGGGCGAGCCGACGCGAGGATGGAGTCAAGGTGGAGGACGCAGACGATGGGGGTGTCTCATTAGAGAAGGGAGTCGAGGATCTGAATATTGACAACAATAATGGCAAGAAGGAGAAGGGAGGCGTCTTTGTTCATTGCGCCGCCGGAAAGTCGAGGTCGGTCTCTGCGGTTATTGCTTACCTGCTCTGGCGCTATCCGAACCGGTTCGACCCCAATATCACGCCAACGGCCATCTCGGACCCGAGCCACGCCATCCCACAGTCCGATTTGAATCGCTCGCGAAAAGACACGGCTCAGGAAGCGGTCCACGCCGCTCTTACCTTTGTTCGACGCACCCGCCCCATGGCCGAACCCAACCCTGGATTCATGGATCAACTCGCCCTGTGGTGGGAGATGGGATGCCCCGATGACGTCGAGGCTCACCCAGTCTACCAGCGGTGGGCTTACAAGCGTGAGGTGGAGGAGAACCTTGCCGTCGGCCAGGCACCTTCGAGGCTCCGTTTCGAGGACGAGGGAGCTCAGCCTCGTGACGAATCGGGAGTCAGTCTACGATGTAAGAAGTGTCGTCGCACCCTGGTCACAGCCCCCTTCATCATCGATCACCGTCAGCCTGACAAGAGCTCGCCTGCGACTCCCTGCCAGCACTTCTTTGTCGAGCCGCTGAGCTGGATGCGAAGCGTGCTGGAGAAGGGCGAGCTCAACGGACGGCTGCTATGCCCCAACGCCAAGTGCGGTGCGGGCGTGGGTCGGTACGACTGGAAGGGATTCCGGTGCTCTTGCGGGGGATGGGTGACACCGGCGTTCTCGCTGCAGAGGGCGAGGGTGGATGATGTGGTGAAGCGGCCGGTAGGGCTGGGCGCCAGCCAGAGCATGGGTATCCGGATGCCGCCCGGTGCAGCAGCTACGCGAAGCGGAAACTTGTGAGAAGCAAGTGTGATTCTACTGCAGGTGGCAGAAGCCCCCGCGAGGTCGCCGACCCGAAGTCCCAAATGTCCGATACCAGGCTCCGACGCCGAGAGGATGGCCGGGGACCCACCGGGCCCCGAGCTCGGCTGCAGAACCGGGGACAGACTGGATGTCTCTACACACACGATAGCTTCTCCTCTGTCCAACAAGGAAGATTCCGCCCTCGATCCTTGCATCGCCTTGTCGAAAGAAGGTATGGGTAGCGAGCCGGCCACTGAGAGAGTGGGCGAATGCGCAGTGGGGTATGTGCATTCTCACACAGGCGGGAGGCAGACAGTTAGGGCTTACAGGGCGTGTCGTGAAAAAACGTGCGTGTGTGCAAGGCAGGCCAGTCCATGCATGAGGTGTCATAGAGGGGGATAGACAGCAGAGCCGGGAGGTTCGGAGGGTATAGAAGGGTATGCATACTCGGAGGGATCATCAGAGGCAAAAGACGGGAGGATCGGATGGTTCCTGGAGATGGGAAGAGGGCACGCCAGACGGCATTGGGAAATAAGATTGCGAGGCAGAAGCATCCGACGAGTTTCAATAATGGCCCGTCTTGGTCTTTTGACATCAGCACTAGGGTCCCCCGGCCGATCATACCTGTCAGACATGGTGTCTTGGATTTGCGATCTCAACCAGGCAGAAAGAAGAAAGAAGAGGACACACTGGGACAACATGATGACCCGCCTAACGAGGCTGATGACGGGCTGCCAAGTGAAGAGATGGCCCCTCTCGGGCACACACGACATGACATGGGGAGGACGGACGTGTTCTCGAATGTCATGGCCCCTTGTCGGGCGATGCCTATTCTGTGGTCAGCGATATCCATCTCGGACAGGCATGATCCGAAAGAAGAGATCCCCGCTCACTCTGCCTGGGGCGGCGGCGGTGCGCTATGGTATAGTTCGCCCAGGTTGGCTTTTTTGCTTGTTTTTTATTTACTAGTGCCAGTAGCAGCCTTGGAAGGATCAGCACGATTTAGAATCACCGTCTTACTGTTTCGAAAAATGGAGAGGGGAGGGGAAAACACCCCCTCAGACTCGGACTCCGCCACCGTAAGGCTGAACGCCCTATCGGTTCCAGGACCAATGAGAGATTCGCAACATTACAAAGACTGCCTACAGTACAAGAAGCAATGCCCGGATATCGTGGGCTTTGCCAAGACCCTGGTCAAAAAGGTGGTGTTGGTGGTTTTGCCTAGATGGGGCTGAAAGAGAGAAGTGAGTGTCAGCAAGGCAGCCAGCCACGTTGGCGGGAACACACTCGATTGGATGACTCTTTTCAGCTCTCGATCAATGATCTGAGTGGATTTTGTTATTGTTTTGTCGTTCTATTTTTTGCGATCTATGATTGTATCAAGCTTCTGACAAGTGGCTGGCTAACCTAGCTAAAACAGTACTTGCCTGCTTACGACTGTGGATTCTCTCCTTGTGGAGTTCCCCTCGCTTCTCGGCGGTTACCTTATGGGGCATTTATTGGAATCTCGTCGTCCTGTTTTGGGCTGATTTTGCGCCTTTTTGCTATGGGCCTTGATGTGTGTGCGATAGGCTGCGGAAGTGTTAGTGGCCTCAGACCATCAACTCCACTACCTGTGCCAAGAGCTCGCAACCATGGGATGCCACGGGAGAGGAGAGCTTCTCTTGATGGAGAGAAGTCTTGTCATGCGGTGGCCATAGCTTCAACTGACAAAGAAGGTGATGACGTCTTGACGAGCGTTGTTCCCAAAGCTATCACTGACATGGTTCTAGGATACCCACCCTCCCTCGAGTCTTGATACCTTCTTTGGAGGACGCAGCAAAACAACAATGCGGGACACGGATCACGAGGCTCTCCGCGTTTTTTGTGTTGCAGAACCAACCTGCTTTTACTTGTTTACGCTTTCGATCTAGCGTCGTCGAACCACACCCTATCTACCCGTTGCGTGCCTCATCGAACAAGGCCCTTTTTATCCATCTGACTGCATGGTCACTCTATGCCGAGTAGAGACTAAACCCGCGATAGTGCTATGCAAGCCAGGACGGCATCGCCCACCCTCTCTGCGGCAGTGACGGGAATTGCAGATGCCGTTGGGACAAATATTTACAGTACTTACTTCTGGCGCTGCGTATAGCCTCAATGGTCGTTGGTCTACACCCCCCTGGAACTCCCGACGTGCCGAGCGCCTTGTCAGCCCTACGTCTCTTACTACGCCCCGGTGGAGAAAGATGGCTGATCGGGATTCAATAACGCACCGCGCGGCTTTCCTCCAGATCAAGAGAGCCTTTTCGCTCTGGACAAGGTTGTTCCAGCAAAGCCCTAGAAGGCGATGAGGGTGGGAGGGTATTCCTTCGAACCGTGGGTCCGGGCTGACAGGTCTCCCACGCCCCCTTCACTCTTTGAGAGAGGTACTTGGTGTCTGACGGAGCTCATGTACCTCTTGTCTCTACACCCTTTGTGTCCTCAGCACGCCATCGGTGTGTGTGAGAGTGCCGTGGGTGCGGAAAGCTGCGCGCGGTACGATCCATTGTTGTAACCCCAACCCACCGACCGGGCTTACTGGGGAGAGAAGCTACTCTACGGGCGGTGTGTGTGTGCCTTTTCTTTTTCTCGGTGAGATGTTAAGATTTGGTTTGTTCGGTGAATCATGGGCTTCTACGGGACTGAGAAGTTCACACTCCCCCTTGCTTATGGGTCGAAGTGACGTCTTGGTGCTTGAGGGAGAAATGACGCGAGTGAGAGATATATCGGACTCGGAGACGATCACTGCAGTTGACCTGCATCAGCATGAAAAAAGGTGGTGCTATGTGTTCTTGCAGAGAGACTTGCAACATTGGCCTGCGTCAAGACTAGCCCGCTGACGCAGTCACATCCCATCCCATCCCCCGACCACCGTCGGCCGACATGGAACACAGCACACAAAGCCCGCCGGTACAAGAGAGACGGATGGGTAATATCGCTTGAGTAGAGTCACATGTTGCTACTGCATCCTCATGTCAGCCCTATAATGGACTTACTGTGGAGAATTACAATGAAGGGGTTTGGAATCAAGAATCTCACGATGCTTGCTTTTTGGTCCGCTCGCCAAACGGCATCTTCCACCCTGATCAGGCACTTTGGTCAAGCAAGGTCCAAGCGACAACCACCGCTCACAGGCGGGGGTTATTGTCTTTTGGTGATGCGTCCTGCGGTCATCAGGCGAGCAAGGAGGGGGGAGGTCAGACGTCAAGATCGCTTTTGTGTGTCATGGTTGTTGCGATTTGACGGTTTCGGATCCGAATCTGTTGTCCATCGCCGATGGATGTGTCTACTTTTGGTCACACACATGGATACACAGAGAGGGAAAAAGGTTTTTGACTTGTTCTTTTCTTACGAGCACACCTAATGTTGTGGGGGGATGAGGGTTTGGACATGTATGTACTGTATGTATGCTTGGCTTTTGTGTGTTGGCTGCAATGGAACTCGAGCATATCTCGCCTCCCACATGCAGCAGCAACTCCTCAACTAGAGTGTCTCGATACTCTCGCTCTCGCTATTCGCGCCAAGACCGAGCCGACAAGTCGTTGTCGTTCTCGTTCCCTGTGATGACCCATTCCCCGGCGACGCGGGTAAGCACTAAGCAGACCACCTCGCATGACTTCCCAGATCCGCGCACCCTGAGCGTCGCATTCCCAACCTTCGACCCCCTCATGCGAGATTTGGAAGAATCCCATGTTCTTGTTTCTGGTCCGTCGGATGTAGCATTTCGGATGTAGCATTTTTGTGCGTGTTTTAAGCGGGAAAGGAAGGTCTGGATGTCGAGGAACAGGGGGAGGAGAATCTACTGCAAGGATGGGATGGGATGTTTGCTTTGGCAGGGTTCGGGGTTATGGGGATCGCGTTTTGCAAAGTCCGGTTTGTCAAGCTCGGAGAGTTTATGGAGAGTTTTTGAGTGATCCAATCATGGTTGTCGTTGTCTTGGACATGTATCGAGATGGATGTTTGAGCAGCTTCGCCGAAGGCTGTGTATCTTTCTCTGTATAGAACTACCTAGGTGAGTTAAGAGTAAACTTGTATTATCCCCGGTATGGAAATAGGTAGCATTAGAGTAAACTCATGTTATCCCCTTTATGAAAGGAGTATGAGAGGAGCTTCAGGTTACATACTCCTATTTATGACCTGAGAGTAACTTCTACAATCTTCTATAACGAAGTAGCTAATATGTGAGTAAACTGATATCATCCTCGATATGGAATGAAGGGCATAAGAAGCGCTTTGGACTATGTGCGTAAGGCTATGTGCCTGAGGCTGCGTATTATTATGTGTATAGAAGTAGCCAATACAACAGTACACTTCAAAAGTTAAGGATAACTTCTCCCTAACCTCTGCCCAAATCTGCCCCAATCACTGTGTTGGTGACCATGGTGGTGCTTGTGCTTGCGTTGGAATAATAGGGTGACCGTAACTGTTCATGGGAGGTGGAAGAAGGTGGCCTATGATACCCTCGGTGCGCCGCGTAAGAAGAGGCTCATTGATCTGAAACCAGGAATGCCCTTCAGGCCGCTTCAAATACGCCAAACCGTCCTGAATCAGTAAGTTGATGTGCCTGACGGTGTGTAAGCGAGGCCTCCATCCATACCTTGAAGTACAGCTTTACTCCTTTGCCGTCTTGGATGCGGACGAAACGCTGAGTATGTAACGGGCTTCCTCCGGTTTTGCGATCAATACAACATATGCCACGGGGATCGAGAGTAACCCTGGCTGGCCCCGGTTGAGGGCTTTGAGGGCTAGCAAGCACCGGAACGGCGTCTCCGCGTTTCCAGGATACCACTTCTTGGAGAGCGAACCAGACACAATGGGGAGTGAAGGCGCGGAGCTCAAGGGAAGTGGCCATGACTCGCACTGCGTCCAAGAAAGGAGAGCCCACGTAGAGCCTGGCGATGATGGAAATGACCTCGTTCGGTAGACTCTCAAGCTGGCCTAAGCCAAGCTGCGCGGCTGTTTTGAGAAAGGCGGCAACGGAGACATCCCGTGGGAAGCGGATCGTGTAGTGACGGTTGAAAGGCGCCTTGTCGAATCCACGGAAGGTCAATGCTGTGGCCAGACGATCGCGCATGTGATGGAAGACTGCGCGCGGAGGGCTACGTCCGAAGAACAGAAAGAAGCAATGAAGGTGGGTGAGGGCGGCACCAGGGGGCAAGCTCTTGTCGCGTCCGATGCTGCAGAAGCACAGTCCGTCGCCTTGCCAAAGGGTATGGCCTGGACGAAGCCGAACACGCGTCGAGACGGAATTCCAGGGTCCTCTCGGGAAGGTCTTGGAGTATACTGTTGTGCTTATCAGCCCAGATACACAAATACATGTGATTGACTCACTGATCATGCAGTAGGATCCTTCTGACAATTCTTTGTCACAGACGCCGCAGTTGATATTGACATGAAGATGGTGTAGGTCAAAGCACTGCTGAATCGACGGCAAACTAGATGCGGCTCTTCGTACCGTGAACATCATCGACGTCGAGGGAGGCCCAAAACGAGGTGGCAATGGAAGCAAGGGGCGAGAACTCATTGTGGAAGACTACTGGGGGTAGTTTGATGATGATGGGAGAGAGAAGTGTCGACGTTGACCTGAGTGGATGAGGGATCCGTTGGCATCACATGAGCGAGGCTCCTTCCAACTATCAGATTGCAGGCCAGTGGCTCCTGGCAATGAAGGGTAGGCGCTTCACCCAACTATAAGGGCATTAGCACACCCTCTACTAAAGATGTTTAATAAATTGATCAGTAAAACAGATCTAAAATATTACTATCTTGACATATCTTTGTATAGATACCGTCTTGAACCTTGAGAGCGCTTAGACCTTTACTACCTCTTAACCCACGCATCACAGCACCACAAGTGCAAGTGTTGACCAAGAAAATACCTAGAAACAGTGTTTAGATGTGCATGTTGTGTATCTCGGGGAGATGAATATAGCACAGAAAGGGCTCTGTTGAACAACTGGGTCTCAGGGTTGATGAGCTCCAGCAGAGGTAAACCAGGGGACCATTGAACTTGGAGAGTGAGGCGGCAAAGGCAAGGAGAGGAATAGCAAAAACGAGAATAATTCTTTGCAATGCACGGATCTTGTTATCATCCCTATGCCTCGGTCGAAATAGATGCCTTCCAGGTTGATCTGAATAGGGGTCGACGTGATGCCACTGGGCTGAATGCAGCTTGTACGCCGTCACGCACACAAGGGAGATCGTCGCTCAGAATCTATGGGAGACCTAGAAACAATTCATCCCCTACTGGGGGCATCCGTGGGGACGGATGGAAAGTAACCGGGCTTTGACATTCGTTCCCGTTGGAGTTTTGCCGCCTCGGCTTGTCGCTTCTTCATCAACCTCTGCTGGTAAAACGAGCTGTAATTGTCAGAGAGTGTCAATCATGCAGGGAGAAGAATACGGGTGATACCTCTTTAGCTCAAACACGCGGGGCTCTTCGGGTTCAGGCGTTGGTTTGTCCTCTTCTTTGTCCTGCATATCATCAGTCTGGTGCAGATATCGTCAGGGTCGAAGGAAACACACCTTGGTCTCATCGTCCTTTTCCTTCTCATCCTTGTCCTTGTCTTTATCGTCATCTTTGCCCTTCTTCTTATCCTTGTCCTTCTTGTCCTTGTCCTCCTTCTCCTTCTTCTTGCGCTGCTTCTCCTCGTACTCCTTCTTGACCCGCTCCTTTTCCTCCTCTAACTCCTTCTCACGCTTGGCTTTCTCAGCCTCCTCATCAACCTTGGGTGTGCAAAAGTAGCGGTCCTTGAGATGGACGGGACACACAAAGAAAAAGTCCTACCGGGGCGACTGCATAAGCCTCATGTTCCATCATGCCGCTTCCCGCTACTCGTTACCTTTTGGTCTGGCGTGATCAGCACCGACGTGCTGGACTTGTAGCAGATGTCGCAGGTCTTGGCTGCCGTGTCGGCGACCTTGCGGTGTGTGTAGAGATTGGGGAATGGGGTCGTCATGACGATATATCGCTTTGCATAGAATAACTCTTTGAAACCCGACACGAGCGATGAACCCTTTCACCGACAGATACGCTTCACCTTCAGTGAATTGATGCCCGTCGCGGGGAAGCCCCTGACGTCAGGCGCTGAAAGCCCCCTGAAATCACCTGCAAGCCACCAAAGTTATAGGGGGCCTCAGGTTAAGCGCCGGGGAACCTGACTAATAAGCGCCCGGCGTCATGAATGGATTGGATTGGATCGTTATCTTATCGCACTCTTTTGGAAATTGACCATGACGATGCGCCCGTCCTTTCACCACCAACAAACCTGCAACAATTCTTTTCACCTGCATCAACACCCAATCTCACCAAAAAAGCTGTGTTATTGTTCACAGCGTAGGCGATTGGAGCAGCCATGGGTGTCTCGCTTGATACAGAGAAGCTGGGCTCCCTCTTCCAGGCCCGCCCAGACATTCTGCAAGGCATCCAGAGGGCAGCAGGTAAACAATACCCCTGAGCAGGCTGTGACAACTTGTTACTGACTTTTTTTCGCCAGATTCTCCAGGACGAATCGCCCTGTTCAACGAAATCGCGAACCATGTCTACGATCAACTTCAGGGAAGTTGCGAACCCGCGCACAAGAAGAGGAGAGTCGATGTCCAGCAGACCAACGGAACCGCGAATGGAACAAAGGCCAGCGTGAAGCCAGAGACCAACGCCGCGGACGAGCCCGTGCTCTTGGAGATCAAGGAGATTTCGGTTTCGGTGCCACAGAGAAAAAAGTTTGAGCTGTGCTTTACAGCGAACCACTTCTATGCTCGCGCTCCTGGAACGACGGCTCCCATTCCGGCCATAACACATGCCTGGTCTGACATTGGTGCGTGATTGATGGCTTCTCAGCCTAGTCTTTCTGCTAACACGAAATAGAGTACGCCTTTTACCTTCCCGTGCCCGAGAAGGCCCAAGTTCAGCACAACTACGTCCTGTTCCCCAGAGGAACCTGCCTCCCTTCCAAGACGAACCCTCCCACGATAGAGCCGCTCGTCTTCACAGTACCCGCGACCGCCCCGAAGCAGGGCACCATCGGAGGCCCCGAGGCCGGAGCCGCAGCTGCTGTGTCGGACAACTACAAGTCCCTCTTTCACTGGGCCTTTGGACGGTACCTCAAGCCCGCAGGCAACAATGTCGACATCACCTCCGCCGACCCAAACAAGTTCCAGAGCATGGTCCGACAGCCCCATCGACCAAACGAAAAGGCCGTGCATGTCAAGGCCTTTAGAGGCTCCAAGGATGGATACCTCTTTTTCCTCGAGAACGGCATTTTCTGGGGCTTCAAGAAGCCTCTCATGTTCATCCCACTAAACCGCATCGCTGCGACCAGCTACACAAACATTCTGCAGAGGACGTTTAATATCGTCACAGAAGTCTTTGCGGGCGAAGGCGACGCGACCGAGGAGCTCGAGTTCTCCATGTTGGACCAGGAGGATTACGGCGGTATTGATGAGTACATCAAGCGCAACCGCCTGCAGGATCGCAGCATGGCTGAGCAGAGAAAGGCGAAGCTAGAGTTGGCTGAGAACCGAGGACCTAAGAAGAATGCCGAGGAGAATGGTGAAGCTACAGAAGGAGAAGCCGGCCAGGAGGGCATGTCTGAGCTTCAAAAGGCGCAGCTCGAGGCTGAGCAGGAGCTGCAGGATGAAGAGGATGAGGACGAAGAGGACTATGATCCTGGTAGCGATGCTGACAGTGACGGATCGGGAGATTCGAGCGATGACGACGACGATGATGATGACGACGACGACGACGAGGATGAGGAAGAGGATGGCGAAGGAGAAGGAGAGGGAGAAGAGGAAGCAGCTCAAGAGGAGGAGGAGCCAGAGCCTGAGGTCGCTGCACCGCCACCTGCTAAGAAGCCCGCAGCGCAAGTTCCTGTGAAAACAGGCTGGGCAGCCCTCAGAAGCGTCCCTCGAGCCACCGAGAGCATGGACCTAGACGAGGAGAAGTTTGACGTTGTCTAGAGGAGGAGTCGGGTTGTACAGTACGGTATCACTAGCATGATAGATACGGTCGGGTTAAGCACGATGTATGACATACATTAGGAAGAGGCGCCGTCCTCCATGAACATGTTACACTTTTGGCGTTGCGATCGAGCTTGATAGGATGTAACTTGTGTTTGAGTGTCTGATGTAGGTCTTTTCTAACGAGAAAGGAAAGACGAAAAAGACAGGGATTTGAGCCTGGTGAAGGCCGTTGATGGTATCATAACGGAACAAGAGACAATTAACAAAGCCACCCAAACAGTTTAGGCCTTCATTTCTCCTTCAATCTTGCATTGCTGCAATGCCTTTACTTCTGCCAGCAGCGCACCTCGGTACGACCGCTACGGTGGTAATCTGCGAGCGGAACGCCGCACTTGTAACGTCAGCGTCGTGTTTAGATAGAGGACATCTCGGACTTACATTGGCACAGCGGTGGTGCACATCCTTGAGTGACGAGATGCAATACGGGATACATCCCAAGCAACTCACGAAACATACCAACGCCGCAGCGGCACTAACATGGTCAATATCCATCTTTCAACCTTTCTCAAAGAAACTCACTGTGTAAAGCCACCAGCCTCGGCCGTTGTGACGGTAAAGTCCCTCACGCCGCAACTCGGACACACGACTGGCGCACTCTGGCTCTGCAGGCTCTGGAGCGGCACGCTGTTGAGGTTCTGCTGCGGCGGCTGGCCATGAGACTGTGGCGGTTGACCTTGAGACTGCGGTGGGAAGTCATTCGGGTTGTGGATATGGGCTGGAGGGGGAGAACCCGGGTTCGTGAGAGGCGGCTGGGCGAGGGGAGAGGAAAAGTCCCGATTGTTGTAGGTCGGCGGTTGGTCTTGGTTGACCGCTTGGTTCGTGGTGAAGGCGGGGTGTTGTTCGTTCTGAGGGGGAGCTTGGAGAGTTAGTGATAATGCTATGTAGTTTGATGAAGGACATACTTGGCTTCTCCATTGTGGACAACTGAGGATAGAGTGGATGGTGTTTGATGCTTGAGACTTCCAGGTTTGGTGTTTTGGAGCGCCAGAGGTCTTAAGAAACACGGCCAAGAGTAGATATGAAGTCACAGCAATGGGGCGATGCGATGATCCATGATGAAACGGTCTGCCCTACCAAGTCTGCCTTGACACCATGATCGGTCAGATATTCACTTGTTTGGTTGTCGTCCCGGGTCATACGGGGCTGTTTTTAGAAGTTGCCTGACCACCATAGAGGATAAAAAGCCATTGGTTCAAGAGTCTATTGGGTAGTGGCGAGGAGGGTGGTGAGAATGAGCCGGCGGTGTCAAATATTCAGTTTACGTCTTACAACGGCATTTTCCACTTTGAGAGACTGCGCCTCGGAGGATCAACGGTCATGGACAGGGCTCTAGAATCCTGCGTCATGTCACGTAACCTGTCACAGTGAAAACCTGGAAGTGTCGCATGAAGAAGATCAACATGGATTGAAGTTGGAAGTTGGATGTGAGTGGTCGGCTGAGTGTCATGAGCTTGGTGTGTTGGCGGTTGAGATGTGGCTGTGGGGGTGGCTGTGGCTGGTGATCTGCGCTGTGGCGAGAGCTAGACGAGGAGGTTCTGAGTGAATCAGTGAGAATTTCCCCATGATGGGTGCATTATTCTTTCATTCATGATGTTGGTGTCACTGATAGTTTGGAGAAGGCCTTGCCAGTTGGGAACTGAGTGGCTGCGTACACTGGGTCACACCCAGCAGCTCCCTGTCTCCATGGCATGACTTCACTATCTTATCATCAGCTCTTATCTTATCATCCCATCACCGGACATTTCCCGCTCACCGCCCACACGTGACTCTCAACTCCAAAGGTTTCAATCCACCATCGCAGCAAAGCGGCATCACGACGAGCGGCATCTGAACCTCCGAGTCCCGACTCCCAACACCCTCAATTGGATCTCCAGAGGATACCTACTGAGCAATCATGTCGGGCCGTCACAAGGCTATCCGCCTTCCCCCCTCAAGACCCTGCGCGTCCACGATCCTAAGCGCAAGGTCGAGAACCCGTGCATCGCCATCATGTCGAGCGTCCTCGGTACGTTTCCCCTCTCCCTCCACCTTGAAGATTCGGTATACTAACGAAAGACAGCATGCTGGGCTTCTGCCGGATACAATGCCACAGGCTGTGCCGCCGTCGAGACGCAGCTCCGCAAGTGCATGGACGGTCCCGCGCCTCCTCCCGCTCCCACGAACACAATCAACTACCACCTCTCACGAATGCAAAAGCACATGACGGGTCCGAGGAAGCAAAAGTAGTCAAGGCGGTGAGGGAATTGGTAGAAGGGTATGCATTTTGGGCGTTGGTAGAAAGCGTCTGCTTGGGATGGATTGTACAACATTTTACCCCCCGTTCATGATGGGCAACGAAAAACAAGAGGTGGATGGTGTACATTTAGCTACTGTACAATATAAACATGTCTAACATGTCAACAATGGATGTCACACAATATCTACTCTCGTGATGCTGCTGAATCTTGGTTGCTCGAACATTATCAAGTCTTGGTGGCTTCATGGTTATAACAATCACGACATCACAAGTCATATGGCACAAATTCGTTCAAAGCGCTTGCATTTCACTACTCCTCACTCTGCAAGACACCCACGCGCCCATCCACTGCTCTATCCCATCCCATCCCATCATCAGCGCACACCCAAACCCAAATCTCTCCCATCATCTACACCTCTCTCCTTGAGGCGCACAGAGGGTGTGTCCACATCAGAGACTAAAAAAACGAAAAGGAACGAACTCAGAACAGACAAAATAAAAGAGAAGGGTGAAATAAATGTCAAAGAATGAAAAGAAAGACAAAACGCCCCCGTTCTTAGAAACAGCGCCGGACCCCATGAAGTGACTGATAAGGTTGATGATGTGTAATCCCAAGGACAAAAGAACAAATGCTCCGTGGGGAAGTGTCAAGACGGCTTTCCCTAGAAGCAGGGAAGAGTAGATCTTGAAACGCGAGGCAAAGACGAAGCTTCCCTTCACGCAACCGTTTCGCATGTCTATGCAAAAGAGCCGTCAGAACTCAAAGGCATTCAGCCCAGACTCAAGAAAACGTGCGACCATGTACGTCGCTAAAGAGCGGCTCCGGTAGGCGGTGCGGTGTCACATATCTTGTAATGTGACCGTGATAAGAGATGCTCCGTGTCGAGTAGCGTGCCGTGTCTATATGGTTGATGCCTTGTCCTCCATGTCAGACGCCCCTGGTCATTGGTCGTCATCCATGCCTTAACATCATGATCCGAACAAAATAAATTCGAGGTTTTCCGTGCGCCGAAAATGCGGTAACGATCCGTGGGTATCCCAAGCACAATGCACCATGTCTACCTCCTCTCTGGGTGGGTGTCGATCTGGTTTGGGTGTGCGCGCTGAACAGGTGTCTAGGAAGTGTCGCCGACGCAGAAGAGCTCTATCTCTCCAACGCCTCCAGCGTACATGTTCCTGACTCCCTCGCGCCACTCCATAAAGGCGATCTGGATATCGTCGTCGCCTTCGATAGCCACGAAATCGCCATCCTCGTCGCGATACCGCAGCTTGAGTAGGCCCTTGCTGATGCTGCTGCTGGTGAACCGCGCCAGCTTGGCGTCGATCCGGTCAACCAGAGACTGGTAGGTGATATTAAAGGCCACAACAAGCGTCACGTAGTTTCCAGACTCAGTATTGACCCGAACCTTGAGCTGTGTCGGCAGAGGCAACTCGGGGCTGGCTAGAGGGTTTGTCGATGGAGGAAGAGTAGCTGTGCCGAGGGCTGGAGAGACAGTTCGTGAGTTTGCAGCAGCGGCATCAACACGCAGCGGGTTACCGCCAGCAGCGGGAGTCCCTTGTCGTGGGTACACTGGCTGCGTAGGGAACTGAGCCATGCTGCCGCCAAGACTTCCCGTGTGCTGGTGCATCCGCTCCCGTTGAGCTCCGGGGCTGTTCGTTTGAGCTCGGATGGGCATCTCGCTTCTGGGCGAGCCAGTCTGGGTTCTGGGAATGTTAGGATCATGACCCGGGTGCAAGTGCTGCGGGATCCCGGGTACAGCCGGGATGTTGCCTTGGCTGGGTTGTCGGGTTCTGGGCATTCCGGGTCCGTTGATGTCGGGAGTGCTGTAAGAGCGGTTCCTCTGTTGCGCAGCAGCCTGACTGTTCGAGGCCATTGCAGGAAGCGAAGGACCACGAGGATTGCGGCCATGAGGGTTTGGCGAAGGACCGTCGCGAGAGGGAGCACGCGGCATGGCAGGAGCGGTATACCGGTTGCTATCCTCCCACGGGGGTTGAGGCGTTCCAGTCTTGGGGAAGCCATAGTGAGGCGTGGTAAACATGCCGCTCGCTGTGCTTGTGCGCGACGATGCTGGCGACTCGGCCACTGGTGAGAAGTAGCTGTCGCCGCCCCAGGCACCAGGCGAAGGTGCACCGCTTCCTTGGGTTTGAAGGCTGAGCGGAGCAGGTGGTAGAGGCAGAGGAAATCGAGGCGGAGGCGCCCTCACCATACCCGCAAGGGACCCGGAGCTCTCTCCTGTGCCTGCACGAGCACGCAAGTTGCTGCTCGAGGCAGTTCGAGGCATGACACCCATGGGGTGCGGGGGCATTGGGAGGCCGGCTGGCGCTGTGGCTGGTCCGTAGTCATCATCCTCGTCATCATCCTGTTGCAGATATGGGTTTTCAAGGCCACCGGCCTGGTCCCTGGTCCAAGCAAAGTCGGCAGTAGCAGAGTCGGAGTTTGTCGAGGCACGGGGAGCGTTATTCTTCCTCTGGCTTTCGAGAGCAACCACCCACTTCTTAAGTGTCTCCTCATTCAGGAACTTGATGGTGAAATTCTCAACACCAGGGTCTCCCTTCCACCAGATCTGCACACTGTGATTGCCTGATTCAAGTTAGTAGTGCACAATAATGAAGCAAGGGAAGCCCAACTCACCTGGCTTCGAGAAGGACACGACATCAGTCACGTTAGTCATGAAAATTCTACCCTTGAGCTGAAGCTTAGCGTTCTTGTTCCGGACCTTAGGTCCTGATGATCTCGACTTGTCCTTCTTGTCCTTGCTCTTGTTTGGTGAGATTTCCTTGCAGCACAGGAGAATGCACTCAAAGAGATAAATCTCGTACTAGGAGCACAGTTAGCTGGGATCAAGAAAAGCTGCATGAAAAACGTACGTCCTTCTCCTGGTCAGTCTTGCCAGTAATGACACCGTACACGCCGTGAAGGAGAAGATTGCCAAACTGTTCCACCTTATGACTCTTCCAATCTTCCACTCGGTTGGTCAGATCCTCCAGGGCCTCATCCAAGAGGTCACGATTAACGGCATCGTTGGCCTTGTGCAGGACTCGTTCGGCCGCCTCGCAACCATTAACCAAGTCGGCCTTGGTTTCTTCGTCCTCAGTCTTCTTGTTCAAGTCCTGAGTTGTGTTAGTCAAGTTGTTGGAGCCAAGCGATTTGTGGAACCCACCTTGAGCAACAGAGGATATTTCACCAATCGTTGCATGGGCTTTAGCAAGAAACCGTCAAGTGTGTTGAAGTCGGTTGCCACGGGATGTTCGGATTGTTGAATCTTGTCAAAGACCTGGTTGGCGATCTGGGCAGCCTTGCGCTGGTTTGCGATGAAGGGTTGGTAGATATCAAAGGCATCCTCGTGCATGACAAAGGGAGATCCCCATCGCTGGTTGGTAGCAGGCATCGAATTTGTGGTTTCCACACGGATCAGGAAGCGGCGCTGGAAATCGAGAATGGCATTGATGTTGAGGAAGATCTGGTGAAGAATGTCTCCTGGAATCGCGCCCTGCTGTTCCAGCGTCTTTTTGAGATCGTGCAGGTTCTCGAGATCTTGAACGTATTTTCGCTCCGTATCGACCAGCTCTCGGACAATGTGATCTCGGTAGGTCATCTGCGATCCGGGGTAGGACCACCAGCAACTTCATCTTCGGGGTAGGGCTGAACTTGGAGGAGGGTGCCGCGCTTTTCGGCACAATCGAGAACATAATTAACGACTTGGGTCACCTGGATAGACGATTAACAAAGCCCTCAGCGCAGAGACTGAGCCGGCACAAGCCCAGCTGTCGATCACCCACCTTGACAAAACCACTAGTATCATTACCCATCAAGTCAGTAATCACAAAGCTATGGGATGAAGGAATCTGCAGCTCCTTCATGCAAGCCTGGACGAATTTGAAGATGGCGATCTTGGACTTCTTAGCCTCGTTAGCGCTAGAGTCCTCGACCTTGAGCTCTTCCTCAGGCTGCAAGGCATTGTAGATGAGGAGGAGAGGGTATCCTGTTCGGAAGAGGTTCCATAGCGGATCGACGGGGTCGTTGGGGTCGAGGGTCTCGAGATAGGGGTCGAAGCCGGGAACTTGGGCTAGGCGCTGCTTGAGCGAGATGCAGATCTGGTAGAGGGATCGGGAGGCATCGGCCTTTTGGTTGATGATGTTGGCGGTTGCGAGGACGGGGCCGCCGTTCTGGGGAGTGATGGTGGCGGCACTCGCGAGGGAGCTTAGAGAAGCCGAGGAGCCGGCAAAGGCTGTCGAGCCAGAGAGTTGGCTGGCGCGCGGCGCATGGTTCATGCTGTTCTGTGGTAGACCACCGAATCCGTTCGAGTTGGGGAAGACCGGAGTGGTGTTTGTTCGGAGCAGCGGGGCATGGGCCATAGCCTTCTACTCCATCCGTCGAGCGTGAGAGGCGACGATGATGCGGGCAGAGGGCGACAACAGGGAGGGAGAATGAGGTTGTCGAGGGAGCCGAGGGGAGCGCGAACGAGGGGTTGCGAATGGCTTGACGAGAATGTCTGGAGATCTCCCTTGGCGTCGACTCAGGAACGTTTCAAAGAGGCGTCCGACGTCATTCGGCGGTGAATCGAAGCGGGAGATGTGTAGTCTGGCAGAGAGTCACGAGCGGGGTGAAGGTTCTGCTGCTTGTCGATGTGTCAGGAAGGTTGGGCACGAGCGATGACGGATGTTGGAGTCTATCGCCGTCTCTCTCTGTCCTTGTCCTGGGTTCTGCTGCTGACGGCGGCTTCGGCGATGGCTGGTCGGGAGGAGGAGGAGGTCTCGGGTCAGGCGGTGGAGCGATCGAAGGGGGTGAGAAGGCGGATGATCGACGATGCGGTTACGGTACGAGGAAGGTTGAGAAGGATCTGGCAGACGGACCAGGGAGTCGGAAGTGTGTTTGACTATGGGAAGAATCGTCCAGGTCTAGCCGCGTTGCTCCAAGGTGACAAGGCTGGGCGCAGGCGTCGAGGTTGTTGGGCGACAGTCGTTTAAGGAGGAGCAGAGCAATGGATTCGCAGGCAAGGCAAGGTAGGTAGGGGAGGGAGGCGGAGGCGGAGGCGGGCGCGGGCGGGCGGTTGGCGGTTGCAATTTAGCGGTTGGCGGCGGGGGGGATCCTGAGAGGCTGGCGCAGGAGCCAGTGGAGGGCCTCTGTCTCGGTGATACTGGGCCTCTGGGGCTTCTTTATTAGGCGCTGGTGATGGTAGATGTGCTCTGGTTGGTGTAGAATGGATGATGCTAAATCCGTCTCTGCGTGAGAAGAAAGAATGCAGCAGATGACACTTTGGTTGGCGACAGTTGATACAAAGAGAAGCATACAGACAAAAGACTCCCTCACACCTCTTCCGTACCGTCCTGATGGCTGGTGGATGGATTTGGAGGGGAAAGGGGATCAGACTCCGTACTGTGCGACATGGCGCTGAGTCGACACGGTACCACAAGGCGTAACCTTGGTGCATGTGGTCCGTGCGACGAGTCCGAGGGACGTGCATTTCCTCTTCTTTTCCTTTTGGGGTCCTTTGGGCATTGAGCCCGGCCGGGCATGGCACTCCCTGCGTCGCGGTACGTACCTCTCTCTTTGAGTCTCTCTGTCTTTTGGCAGAGTCCCAGTCTCTGTTTCAAATTAGCCCGAGCCTTCGCCATCCCCAAAAGGACTAACGTTAACATTGGATCCTGGAACCACTCCCCGTCGTTCCCGGTGGATCCCCGTTGAATGGGACATTGTAATGGATGGATGTACTTGGGTAGGTACCTGTTGTCGTGATGACTTGCTCATGACGAGGAGCTTCTTATCATGGACTCAGATGTTATAACACTTGAATCATGGAAGATTCATACCAGTAAGAGTTTTCGAAACTCTCTTTTACAATTACACCGGTGCTAGCCCATGATTCAACGCAGCAAACAGTCACTGGTCAAGGACTCTCCCATCCATGCTCGTCGCGATTCAGGGATCTACAGGGGTGCCCAAGGCCAAAGCCGACGACACAAGAGACGGTCGCTCGTGCTTTAATGGCTTGCATCAAGGCAGGAGGGGATGGTTTCAACATCAACGGGCGGGCGGATGAAAAGGGTACATTTTGTTTCCTTTTTCCTCTTCTGATGTTCGTTCCCACTCGTTTGAGACGACTGATACGTCACCTGAACTCTGTCTGTTCTTCAATGCTTGGCTCCCAAATAGTCGTTCAATAACCACTGAGCCGTCCCTCACGGGGAACAACAAAACAACAGCCGGTCGATACGGCTGGCGGGTCTCCAAGCTTGAGCCCGTCCGGCGAGGCGCTTGCACACCGTCCTCTATCCGCTGCCACAACGGAGCACCATCACAAGGATACAGAGGGGTTCTTGAAGAGCACCGACAAGTTGACGCCCAAGGAGGGGAAAAAAGACGAGGGGGGGACCCTTGACACGGATAGCCCCTGAATCCGTCGGAGCGGGTGGTGTGGTTCTTGTTTCGAGGACCGTCGATTCGTTCCTTTTGGGCCCCCCAATCCCACCCAGGACGAGACGTTCCAGAAGGGCGCGCATGAATGTGCAGCGCAAGACGGGCATGGGAAAGCAAGCATCTGGCGGGGACAGAGAGAGATTTATGGGCAAAGAGGCAGGCTGCATGAGAGGCTGCATGAAGAGAATGGCTTGACAGGCCGCGCGAGACTGGCTTTGACAGGCTCCCAGCAAGAGGCTCGGTGCGGCTGCGTTTCTTCAAGACGACAAGCATGCGAGGATCTCTCGTCTGAGCTCAATATCCCGTCCAACCCTGCGCTCATCGCGTCGTCGTGGCGGCTAACGCCCCTCCACGCTGCGAACGGAGCGCCCAATCATCAACGCCCAGGCCATATCAGATGGGTTGATGGAAGATGTGGCTTTTTTTCCTCAGCCCAGGATTCACCTCAGATCATCGCTTGGTAAACGCACCTGCCCAGTATGTACAATTCTCTTATCGCCATCCTCTGTGCGACCGCGGAAATGGAAAAAAAGACCCCTTTGATGGGTTACCAGCATGTTGAAGGCCGCTACGACACGAATAGCCTAGTCCTCAATCAAGCCTCTTCTCCAAAGCATCCCGGCGATCCAATCTCCTGCTAGCTCTCCCCCTCCCCTGACATCATCTCTCGAGAGCTCAATCTCCAAGGCTCAGGGGGTAGGGGAGGCGCTCGCTAGCCCCCAGAGAAGGTTTCATGGAACCTTCGATTGCAGCGACCGGCTCTTTTCTCTGTTGGGTCTGCGTCTCTCTCTGTGATGGAAATTGCCCATCCGTTCCTTCGGGGCTAGATACCGCAGAGGTTGCAACGGGAGGAGAGCATCCTTGTGTGTAAATGCGCTCTGAAACACCCGGTTCAATGCACAGGCCGCATCAAATCGCACAAGGTTTGTGAATCGAGTCTTCAAGACATGGTCTTTTCGTGAAAGCTGAACAAAGAAGACGCATTACCGTCATGTTGGTAAGAAAGAGAGGTCCGTCCCGGGTGCCGAGTGATCGACCTCTTTCAACCCCTTTTGAGAAGGCCTTAAGCTGAAACACGCATACAAAGGAAAAAACGCAACTTTGGACGAAAAAGAAATGCCGCGTTCCTTGCTTTGGATGAATGCCTCGGCCGCAGGCTTCACACGCATCGATGATCTTCAATCCCAGTTCTCCGCTTCCCATCCATCGCTTCGGGGAATTACCCGCAGTACTAGGCCAGACATCGCAAAGGATCCGCAGCGTCTCCTCAATGCTTGTCAATGCATGGGAAGCGAAGTGCTGGACCTGACCTTGGGCAGGGGACCTGCAAATCTCCTGCGTCGTATCGGCCATCGCCCGTCATGCTGTGCAACTCTCGACTCTTGAGCTCGATAAGCAGCCTGCCTACGGCTCGTATTCTTGCCGCTGCAGCTCTGACGACGTGATTGCTTGGCCTTGAGAGTCAAAGTTGAGGAGCATCTCAATGTTATGGTTTTGACTCAACGGGGCGTCGATCGTGAGACAAGGTGCCATCCCAACTCCGGCAGACGCGACCCAGAGACGCGGCATGGGCGCAGAGCAGACCTTGATCGGGAAATGCTTCCGTTCGGCAAACTAATTAAACTCTTGGGTCGAGGATGCTGGCTTTCCTTGGTGTCGGAGATGCGCATCCACACTTTGGTGGTCCATCGCATCGCGTCCCAGCCTTATGGGTTTCACGTTACGTACTTGCGGGCGCATTTCCAGTTAAGCTGGAGGCTAGTAGTCATTGCCGAGGGAATGTTGGTTCATGGATGTGTCAATGTATTGTGTTTAGGTGGTTCTTGATGGTCAATGGGGGGATCGTCGGAGATCGAGTCCGCGTTGTTGACTCAAAGGACCCGGACCAGACTTGTCTCAACTGCTCGAACGAAGCGTGAGTCAAGACTCACGGGCGACAACTCGGCCGAGTGCCGCCATGACTGGTGACTGGTACCTTACATATCCAAGTGCCGTGACCATTAAGGAGTCCAGTTTTCGCCTGACACCTTGACCACAAGCCAACGATAAGAGTGGCCGGTTAGGCATAATTGAGAAAGATCGGTGAGCCCCAATCGTTCCATCCCAGCTCATATGTCCCGCCATTTCATAGATACTCGTTACATGGCCATGGGCAATTCTTCATGGCGTATATTCGGCATAATGCGACTGGCATCCTACCAGCCGACCCATGAAGACAAGACATCCCATCAACGAATATGTGACAACCCTCTGGACTGTTCCTTGAACATGTTTTCCCAGAAAGCCGGGGCCTTTCCAAAACACAGGATAGTTATCGTGTGCCCAAGCCACGACCATGATGGAAAACAGCATTCCCACTGTCCCCGTTACAGTATCCTTCTTATCCTTGAGCAGACTCAATATGTTGCGAAAGAAGATCTCCTTGTCACCGTCTGCTGGCTCTGTCCATTCTCGAACAACAAGGTCCATGTCCTTGCCTGCCTTGCCTTGCTCTGTGTTGTCTGCGCGCATGTACTGGTGTACTGTATACCGGGGTATCGTGATAACACCGTCGTCCTTTGTGAATACGGCCGTGCGATCACCGAGTGTCACAAGCGCATAGCCTTCCACGACTTGAAGATACTCGGTGTGTGTCTCATGCCAGTGCAGACCCGTGCCGGGGATGTCATCACCCGTCCGGAAGACGATGGTGACGACGGTTGATGTAGATGATTTGGGTCCGAAGTCGATGCCTCCAAATGGGATGAAGATGCTATCCCAATCACGTGTGGTCGTGCGAGCCATGTTAAGTGGGTGGGTATCGTGCGAAAACGTTGGAAGCTCAGGTTTATGATCGAGAGAAGATCGCTTTCCTTTTAAATGCGAGAATATTCGTCGATAAACGATCAAGGTCACAAATGCGGCTTTATAAATACACATACTCAGGCCAAGCGTCTTATTCCTTCAGCTTTGGCTGCTTCTCGGCGACTTTTATCATGACGCGGGGTCCATTGTCCCGATTTCCGTGTCCG
Source organism: Fusarium solani (assembly GCF_023522795.1). Classification (NCBI taxonomy): domain Eukaryota; kingdom Fungi; phylum Ascomycota; class Sordariomycetes; order Hypocreales; family Nectriaceae; genus Fusarium; species Fusarium solani. The sequence continues at coordinate 6,263,938 of NW_027072157.1, forward strand.
CGTCTTACCAGGACAGCAAAAAACCGAGTGCGAACGGAAACAAAGACGCCACGATGGTCTAGAATACGAATTCTCTTTTATTTTTAGCAAATATTCATTAATAGTCGCTCATGACATATAATCTTGAACCATGCATTCTCACCCTTAATAGATTGCAGTGATTGAAGTACCCGCCCACGGCCAAAGCCTCAACATGGTGAAAGTAAGGTCTAGGGTATGTTACTTCAAGCGAGCAATACAATACCCAAACCTCCGAAACTCGAAAGTCCCAAACAAGTGAAAATATTTAATGATAAAACCTTATTCATATCTTCAAGTCATGCCGAAAGCCTGGCCAGATTTCCACTTTGAAGAACGGCGTGTTGTTTTCGTCCCCAAGGGACGAGCATCGGACTGGGGGAGGTCATGCCCATCTAATGGATCATATATCAAGATAGAGTTTTCGCTGTTACATTAGCATTATTAAGACTCCAAGTTTACTGTGAGAAACAAAGGAAAGGCGCGCTCACGTTATCTATATTCTGTTCAGACATACCGAAGCTTGCTTCGGCGGATCACATGCAGTTCTTAAACACAAAGTACCTCTGGACTGTTGGCTTACTTAACTACCTACCTACGAGGGTCAAGAAACAAACGGAGCACCTGAATAGTATGTTCTCCTTCATGTATGTAAGTACTACGATATTCATAAGAAGGGAATGCATTTGAAATATATGGGTAGTTGGATGGTTACTCCCTCGAGAGGTTTGGTATCTGGAAGGTCTTTGTATATTGTCTGCCTTGTAGGGTTCTTGTATCCCTATCACTAACCTTGTAGATGAGTGGGTTAATATATCAATATCCTTGTAATTTATTTTCCCCCTGACTTTGAACGGGACAATAGCGGCTGAGGCGAAGTACTTAGCTCTGAACATACGAGGCGGCGATGGGAATATGACCTCCGACAGGGAGCCTGATGGTGGTATAGTGTCGTCCTTGTGCATCCATGGATATAAGAAACATCTGAAAAAGAGGCCCTTGGCCCGGAAATGAGGCAGACTCTTTGTTCAACTTGGGTAGCCTGTCTTGAATTTAACCTTCTGGGAACAAGGCAACAGAGAAATCGTGCTACTGCCATCAAGATAAACACCCCAACACTAGAGAGAACTGGTTCGATGAATAAGACTGACCGTGGATGATGATACTTTTTACGATGTGGATGCCTCCCACGACGATCTGTCCACGACTGCACCAACTGCTGTGACCAGGATGGCAACTCAGCAGCCATTCTAGCCAAGGAAGCCTACACTTATCATTCTACACTTACTGCTCGTTCTGCGGCCCCCATAACTCCGGACCGCTTCGTCTCGCATATTGAAAGGGCCATCCTCTGTTGTCATGCAGTGAGTTCTCTGTGCAAATGGCCCAAGCTACGTGGTATTGAGTTTCGATGGCGTCATGCATTGATAACCGTGTCTTTTGTTGTTATGGCTGATAGCCTCTTTGGAGACGTTATTGATGACAAGAAGATTGCGTGCGCCAGGACTTGCTGTGGATGAGACTGCTTGGTGTTCAGAAGATAATGCATCCGTGTGATGCAGCGGCTATTACACTCCAATCCATTTAGAGTGTTCTTTGATCTTGTGTACGACGGAGACGTCATTAAAAAACAAGAATACTCCAATATATCTACTGCAGTCTTGAAATTTGCCTGCCATCTCTTCCGTTTCATCGTTCCTGCTGATCTCGTTGGCCTCGTTAACATCTTCCTCATCTTCCTCATCCTTATCCCATTCACGTAGTTCCTCATAATACTCGTCCAGCGCTCTCATAGCCGCATCGGAATCGACTGAACACAGAGGTCCTTGAGTGGTCATGAGCAATTTATCGCATGCAGGAATATAACAAGAGGTAACATACAATGTTCCATAGGCGTACCTTTTAGCTATGTTTTCCAATATCTGCTGTATTTTAGCTCCAGCTCAGCCGGCACCTCACGCGCAGTTGGTGGTTCGAACGTCTGTAATGATGGCTTACTGTTCTTGGTACCGTATTGGCGGTTCTGGACGCCGGGAGCCGTGGAGAGTAATATTTGTGCGTCGCTGCGTATCAGTCTCATCGGGGGAATGAGGTGCTTGAGCTTGATCGTGGAGGGGATAGCTCTGTTCATCTTTTTGAGCCGGTACTGTGGGTAATAGTGATGGAAGGGAAAAGTACTTTCAGTTCGATGCGATATTCTAGGGAATCACAATGTGGTGAGGATAAGCTCGAGAGATGTGTCGAGAAAAGTATCATCTCGGGTGCCACATTCTATCTGAAAACGCCATGGCTTTGCTTGCTGGCTGCGCCGGCATAATTTCTGAGGGAGATGAGCTCACGAGTGATGGGCGGATGAAACAGGTGGTTGACAGATGGGCTCCTAGTTAGGGGTGGTTGAATTTAAGTGCGGAGGAGTTGGCGATATGTATGGAAGTTTCGAGGGGATGACAGAACGAGGTTCAACCCTGAACGAGAGTCTGGATGAGGAAATGGCTAATGGAACTGTCTCTTCGGCCGAGAAGCTTGACGGTCGTTTTGAAGTTGATGGTGGAAAAGCTGGTATTTCTGACTATTAGAAGTGAGATTGGTTCAAATGTAAGGGGCAAGCACAACGAGTGTGTATAGAGAAATTTGCGATGGCACAGTTCGCTAATCAGCCAAGTTTGAGTTTATCAGAAGAGCTTGGATGTTTCGATAATCAAGAGTGATTAGGAAAGTTAGTCGTCCGGAATGTATAGCCGTGTTGATACCGGCGTAATTCCTCACGGAGCCATAGTAAAGAGCCACCCAGAAAGGGGTGCAATATGCACGACTTGCAAGAATGTTGCCTTTGCCTCTAGATACTTCTTTACTTGGCTTAAAATTCAAAGGGCTCTCTGGGGCTCATTTGACCATCGAATATGGTCACTATTACATGTTGAATCAGTTGTGTTCTGGGTTTGGTTCTCGTAAGGCTGGCAAGGGATCTCAGAAAATCTGGCAAGGTTGAGATTGTCAGAGAACTGGATGTTCCGTGGTGGGTGAAGAGGTACACGGGTCGAGCAAAAACGAGATACTAGGAGAAAGGAATCCGCTCAAGCTCCTCTAAGGGTAGCAATGAAGAATAAGACTTGTCATTATGGGAATGCATAGCTATCCTTGCTGTTTATGAGCCCCATGATGACAGTAATCACACCACTCCCTCATTGTTGACTCTCTAATCTTTCCATATCAACCGCCTCGCCTCGGGCCAACATCTTTGCTTTCCTCCTGTGAGCACAGCATCTCATGGTCCCCAGTACCGTGGTCGCGAACCAAAGGAGCATACTGATCAAGTTTATCCAAACCGCAGCCTTCATCCTGCTCTCTGATGCATAAAACTTTGCGTCGTACAAGGGAGTGTCGTCGCTTAGGAACTGGGACGCAAAGACACCGAATTGCGCTAGCCACAGAACCGACACCATCCCGTCCAGTATCGTCCAGCCGCAGCTCGTGGCTGTGAAGAAGAGGTGTATGATGCAGACGATCATGGAGACGCCGGCGACGAATTCTGCGTAGATCCATCTTGAATCTGCTTCTAGGTGTTTCGAGGTCGCTTTCTGTAGGTCGAGTCCGTAGAGTATTGCGACGACGAGGGCGAAGAGACATTGGAGGGCTCGGAAGAGGGCGCGGGAGATGACACCCGTCAAGCCCACATTCGCCCAATAGTCAGCAATTTTTGGAGACGGCATCGATATTAAAAGGGCGGTTTCTGGGGAAAGTACAGGGGGGAGGAAGGCTCGCTGTAAGAAAGAAGAACGAAACAGATGGATGGGAGCTGGAGAGAAGGGTTTACTGTCTGGCTTTGCTCCTCTGTCTACTCCCCACTCCTTTTAATTCTAACTCTCCACACCATTACGTCGACCCAAAGCTCCTTTGGTCTCAAATGAGAAGTTCCGCCAAGTCCACTCGGCACAGTCGGGCACGAAGCCATTCTGTTCGTGTCCGGGGCCCGCAAGGCTATGACCAGCGGTGTCTGATATGCCGCCCCAGAGACAGGGGCAACTACTCGCAATACGAAAACTCCTTGGGATGCTATTGGAAGACACTGATGGAACACACACCCATTCATTACGTGGCCCACGTCTCAGCCATAGCTATTTCTATCGTTGACTCGGAACCGAGTGCCATGAAAAGTGGGCTTGTGGGTAGAAAGGACGGCATTTGGCCAATGCCGGAATTTTCGCTTTCTTTCCGAGGCATCCATGTTTAGAGTCGAGCTAATAGTCGATCTAACAGGGGACCATGATCCAGAATCGTGCAATCGCTTCGGCCATTTCGGCGGTAGTGCCTATCCTGGTCGCACCGCTTTAGACCCTGTAATGTTTTTATATGACTGGTATGACGTCGGAAAGGATTGCTCCATGCCGAGAAAGCCAATTTGATCTGCTTTTCTGAGGTCATCTTTGTGCTCCAGACGCTTCACCCATATGGCAGAGGGAGAGATGGCATCCACGAACGATGGTGTTGATCAGCTTAGCGAGACGAGAACAGCTGCGATTGATGCATCTACAAGAGGTAGCTGGGCAAAACTGAGTTTCATGGTGTCCAATACTGACTAGGAATCTCAGATGACGGCCGAATCGATATCGAGATACCCACCACGCTGAGCCGACGACTCTCCAAACTTCCAAATTTCGAGGAACTCGACACGACTCCCGGGTTGGCTTCGCCGGCATACCAACAATATGAGAACCGAGATCATTCAGTAGTCGCCCTCAACATCGTCATCCAGGTCATTGGAAGTCGTGGCGATGTCCAACCCTTTATTGCGCTGGCGCACGAGTTACAGAAACACGGTCATAGAATCCGACTGGCCACCCACGACGTATTCGAGACCTTTGTTCAGTCGTCCAATATCGAGTTCTACCCTGTGGGAGGCGACCCCTCTCAGCTCATGGCATACATGGTTAAGAACCCAGGGCTCATCCCGAGCATCGACAGTCTTCGAGCCGGAGATATCAACACTAAGAGGAAGATGATTGCTCAGATGCTCGATGGGTTCTGGGACTCGTGCGTAATGCCTGATCTCAAGACGGGCGACCCATTTGTGGCAGATGCGATTATCGCGAATCCACCTAGTTTTGCACATGTTCATTGCGCTGAGGCATTGGGTGTTCCTCTACACATGATGTTCACTATGCCTTGGACTAGTACAGGAGCTTTTCCTCACCCCTTGGCAAATATCAATGACCCGAGTACTGGCAAGGAACGCGAAGTTGCAAATTACTTGTCGTATAGCGTGGTTGAGTTTCTGACGTGGCAAGGGTAACTCACTGCCCGATCAACATCGCTCTGCTGGAATCGAGGACTGACTGGGGAGTCTAGGCTGGGGGACCTGGTTAACCACTGGCGAGAAGCCAAGCTCGGCCTCGAGCATGTTCCCATGAACGAAGGCCCTAGACTTCTCAAGTCTCTGGAAGTGCCGTTCACATACTGCTGGTCTCCAGCTCTGATTCCTAAACCGAGAGAATGGGGCCACAACATAAGTAGGTATCGTACAGCCAGAAATGTGGTATACGGCGGTTCTAACATATGATCTAGGTATCTCTGGATTCTTTTTCCGACAACCCCCCTCTTACCAACCCCCTGAAGATCTCGCAACTTTCCTCAAAGGCGGACCGAAGCCTATCTACGTCGGATTCGGAAGCATTGTTGCCGATGACCCAGCCCGACTGATGATAATGGTTCTCAAGGCAATCAAAACAGCCGGAGTTCGGGCCATAATATCCCAGGGGTGGAGCAAGCTCGAGGGCGATGAGGACCCCAACATCTTTTACGTCGGCGATTGTCCCCATGAATACCTGTTCCAGCAGATCTCTGCTGTTGTTCACCATGGCGGCGCTGGAACAACGGCCTGCGGGTTATTTTACGGTATACCGACCGTGATAGTTCCGTTCTTTGGAGAGTAAGAAAACCATGCTTGTTTGATCCATGATCCATAGCTGACATGGCAACTATTGATAGTCAACCTTTCTGGGGTCAGATGGTAGCCAACGCCGGTGCTGGCCCGCAGCCAATCCCTTACTCATCCCTAACATCCAGAAATCTCACCGATGCTATAGTACATGCATTGACGCCAGAAGTTGCGATCGCGGCGCAGAAGATGTCTGAGAGCATGAAAGCCGAATCGGGAGTCCAGGCTGCGGTCCAACATTTTCACTCCAACTTGCCTGTTGAGCCACAGCGCTGTGATCTGTTCCCGGAACTTCCGGCCTCTTGGTCTTACAAAGGAAAAGGGCACCAAGTCTTGTTGTCGAAGAAGGCAGAGCGAATCTTGACTGGAGCAAACAAACTCGAGCGGAGCAAATTGAAGTTGTAAGTTGGCCGGGCTAACCTTTTAAAATGGTGATACTGACACCTTGCTCGATAGTCACAAACCAAAACCTATTTTTATTGAAAGTCAACGTTGGGACCCGTTCACGGCCGTTGGATCGGCATCAATGGAAGTCGTTGCGTCGATGGCGGATGCGACGGCGGGAGTGTTTGTGAAACCCTACGAGACTATCAAGGAACACCAAACGCGAGCGAAAACATCAATTGAAAGTGGATCAAGTCAGGCGCGATCACAAGGCGATTCCGCAAGCGTCAGCGAATCGGTCGCGAGGAAAGCGGTTGGAACTTCGACCAAGAGTCTTGGGAAACTGGCTGTTACATCGGCAAAGGGCATATTCGTCGATATACCCATCGCGGTCACGGATGGGCTGCGAGCTGTGCCGAATCTCTACGGGGAGGATGTGAGGCCTCGGGATCATATCACTGGCTTCAGGAGTGGTGCGGTGGTCGCTGGCAAGAACTTTTATCACGGCATCTTTGAGGCCTTGACAGACATTGCCGTATACACGTACCACGGAAAGCGTGAAGAAAATGCATTGGGGGCTGCAAAGGGCCTGGGCAAGGGTGCATTGAGCTTGGTCACCAAGACAACTGCTGCCACCATCGGGCTGGTTGCGTATCCAGCCCAGGGGATTCACAGAAGCATAAGAGCCGCTGTTGTGACCTCGACGCCAAAGGCTATTGAGGCAGCTATGCGTATCGAGGGAGACTGGATTCTTAAGAAGAAGCCAGCGTCTGAAGAGGAAATTCGTTGCGCAGTTGCAGACTTTGAGACGCTGCGGAACTCGAAACCTACAAAGGTTGTGCCCAGGGTAAACAAGCACCTGTAGACTTTTCTTGTATAAGCATCTTTGTATTTCATAGACTTGTAATATGTTCTCTAGGCCTTACGTATACTTTAACTAAATACGAGCATGGATCTTTGATACTTTTCCCACCACGTTTGTCGGCCATTCCATAAACGTAGATAGCTCGTCACTCAGCATTGCCTTGATTGAATCGACGAGATGCTCTGACCACCCCTCTAGAAACCAGCACTCCTCAAGTATTGCTATCAAAGGGGCGTAGTATGCAAAGATGAGCAAGGCTGGTGGCTCTTGTCGCTTGAGAGCTGCTATGAATGTCTCTTGTAGACGATATAGCCAACCAAGTATGAGCTGGTTGGCTGAAGGGGTTTTACACACGCCCTTTTCGCTGCCGTAGTTGGCCTCGTATATGGAAGAAAGAGATGAGAGAGCGTGATCGTAAATGGTCATGTTGATACTCGCGTTGGTCGTCAGCCACTCTCGCAACCTGGCAAAGGGCTCAACCCAGTCCATGTGCGGATGCACAGAGCTCTCGACCTCTTCATCCGGCCCGGATTCTGCGAGAGGCTCCAAGAGTCCCGAGAAGAGCGTGGCAGGGTCTACAGTCTGTCTGATCAACCGCACGCCGTGTATCAATGGTAGTTGGTGAAGCGTGGTTTCGTCTCCAACCTTGCAGACTAGCAGATCCTTGGGTGATGTCGGACCGGCAGCAAATGCACAGTATGATACGAGCGTTGCGGCGACGTAAAGGGCACCACAGTTTTCCTCTGTGATGTTTGAGAGCGTCTCGTTGAGCTTCTTGAGGCCTACTTCCGAGTGATGGGTGGCAATTGAGCGATGTCGAACTCGAGAATCGGACCCGGCTGGCTCCAAATAGGCGAGATGGAACCCAGAAAGGGCGTAGATGAGATGCAGCACGAAGTGGTGGGAAAAACCTATTCTGGGGGCGTTATTCCTCCAGAAGAGGCCTATGCTGTCATTGGGCTTGGAGAGCGTGCCTGCAGTGTGATGAACAAAGTGCAGCATCAAGTCAGCATCGACAATGTTCAGCGAGCAGGCTTCCGAGTCGGCCGGAGGGGAAGCCGAAGAAGTGGTTGAAGCATTTGAAGTTGGCGATCCCGGCGCTGTTGCCTCTCTGAGAGCTTTGCCGAGGGCAGCCCAGTCTTTACGCGGACGACCCGGGCCCCTATGAGGCGAACTCTTGTGGCTGGCCTCCAGCTCGTCGGACAGGGCCTTTGGTATTGGGCCGTATGTGGGAGGAGAGTGAGGGTCGAAGCTGCAGGGGACGCTGAAGCGCATGCAGTTGAAGCACATGGGCTTTGTCTCGTCGCACTGCCCTGTTTAGTGACTGGAAGGGAACGATAAGGTGTAAAGATTACCTTTACTTTGCGCTTCTTACAGTTGAGACAGCCATTTCGGGACTTGCGATGAGGTCGCCGGTGCTGACGGCCGAGTGCCGAGTTGGAGGTGGGCAGCATTGTCGCTTGCTTAGCGGCCGATGAACAAGGGCTGTTGCAGGCAATGTCCTGGAGTAGCTTTGATGCACTCAAGATGTTCAGATGAAAGTAGATGGAAGAGCCATCGCTCATGAGCGTCGAGATGCTGCCAAATAGATAATGAGCCACAGTGACACGCACGCAATCGAACATTCCATCTTGGCGGCCGGAACATGCGGAACAGGAAGCATCGGATCTGACATGAGAATTTCGTATCCCGGGATACGAGAATTATGCAACCGCTCCCGAGGGCACCGCCGTCGAATCAGAAGCTCTGGCTGACCTCAAGGATTCCATCATTTAGCTCAGAATGCTTGTCTTCTCCTTATCAAGTGATTTGTCTACATCCCGGGGCTTTATCATCCAACGCGACAGGCTGCGTTTTCGGCTCCGGGGGTCATGGATATCCGAGCGAAAATTATTTCATTGGCGGGCGATACGCGGAGTACGGCTGACCATAGCTCAATGAGTGACAGACATCGAGACAATACGGTCGGCTTTTGTGTCTCGTATTATAGATAACGTGGCAACAGCCATACGCGTTCTTCGGTTATCAATGTAAGTCTCCTTTAGTAGATGTAGCAATCAAAGTCGTCTCACAGCAAGCAGACCTTCTTAATTGTTAACAAGGCAAGATAAGGAATAAGTAATCTGGGGAGAAGAATAAATCATAAGTCGTCTCCATTAAAATAGATAGCAAAGAAGATAAAGAAAAGAGAGAGAAAAAAAGGTAGATGAACAAGAAAAGCTCAGGTAGGAGGAAGAAACGAAACCGATAGCCAAGGAACAGAGAGAGGCTGGCCTCTGGGAGACAGCGAACCTACTGAAGAGTCTTCCCCCAAACATCCTATCAATGCCCGCGGCGCCTCTCCTTGCGCTTGGGCTCACACGACCCCTTGCATTGGGGGCATTCAAAGTTATTCTGAGAGACATAGACACGGACGAGGCACCGTGCACAACGCCACCAGCTCGAAGCCGCGTGACGATCATCTAGCCACTCTTCGTTGACGACTTCGCCACGCTTCTGGATATCCTCGCGATGGTATTCACGTAGATGATCGCGGAAGTGATCGCGGCGGCGGAAAGGCTCGCGGGAGCGTGTGCACCGTGGGTAGTCGCAGTAGTATGCCTCGTTCGATTCAGGTTGATGCATGTGCTTGTAGTGGCGCTGGAGATCGGCGGCCCGTCTGAAGGGTCTGGAAGTACAGCCAACATGAACACAGTGAAAACTATTGCGTGTTAGATTGTGAAGTGAGAGAAATTGGCAGGGGCCGTCGCACCTTGAGTTGTCGGGTAGATTCGTGTTTTGACTCGACTCTGTCAGGATCTGGGATGAAGAATCCGGGTACGAATACGCGCTCGGCGCTTCTGCAGATCGAGGTGTTTCTTCAGAGAAAGACAGACGGTCCGGGTAGGGAGAGGAGCTAGGCCACTGTGGCGTTTCCATGGCAAAAGACGAAGAATACTGGTAAGAATACATGGTTGTCTCCTCTGCGGCCTGAGTTGGCTCAGTGGCGGGAGATGTAGGTTGCTGGTAGGTAGAGGAATACTGGTACGAATACATGTTCGGCTTTGCGGATTGAGGGACTTGTGAGTAGTTAGAAGAACTGACCACCGGAGCGTGTCTGTCCTTGCAAACAGATGAATTAATGGCTAGGGGGCTAAACGTTGATGAGTCGCGATGTTCTTAGGAGTCAGAATGAAGGAATGGAGGATAAGCATCAGCAGAACTTGAAAGAAATGTGACGGCGCTGCATCTTATGTGTAAACCATTATGTTTCTTATCTTTGTGCCCTTGGCCCTTGCAAGGCGTACTTTGCACATTGCGGCTGTCACACGGCATCGACCACATGGTCTTTTACTTGACTCCAGTTGTCGTTGATTGGAGGTGGCTGTTGGGCACCGATCTGACTGGCGAAGGCTCCTGGCACTAAACCCGAAGAGTAGAGACCAACAGTGTTGCCTGGCCACTTGGAGGTGGACACGTCACTTTGTAAATTCATCGACATGTATTTCCTATTGGGCCTTTACTTGGAGTTGTGTGTGCTTATGCTCTGAGCATTGCTGGTTATGACTGGCCAGCCAGAGTTGGCGTTGAGCCTCGGGGCGTTGGGGGTAATAGACCCAGCGTGGATCCGTAAGGATACATTGACGTTGGTGCCATTCTAGTTTTCTATTTGGGCTTTACTGTTATCATGTGTTTATATCTCTGTTCTTTGATATTGTGACCCATATCCTTTTTGAGAGCCATGTGAATACTCAACAACAACGCGTGGACAACGGGCTCGCAAACTTAAGCCGTAGGGAGAACCTAACTTATACATGCTAAAATTAAGAATTGATTATAAAATACTGACTACCAATACTAATATAATATCTAGTGACCTGCTCAGGTATGATAGATAGCCCAGTGAACAGGCTGTTGCTTCACATTACCGATGCAGTGAAAATCACCCGTGGCACCGATCTTGCCGTCCTTGTTATACTTCTCAACGGCCGTGTTGATGATGTCGATGAGATCCTGTCCACCGAAAGCAAAATTCACGTTTCCATCGACCTTGGTAGCCTCGACTCCAAACGCACAGGTGCCAGCAGCCGCAATCTTGCGCTGGTTCTTACCCACAACTTGCGTCGTCCACTTGGTGCCGCCGTCTCCTTCAATGTTCTTGATGATGGACTCATAGTCCTTCAACAATGAGGATTTATCGCTCGTCTCGTTCTCAAAGGTCGAATCCCCGCACTCATTCTTGCCGGGGATGTCGCACGGGTAGTAGGGGCTGGAGCCCTTGGAGGTCGTATCCCACGATTGAAATGCGCGCTCGGGGCTGCATACGGGAAGACGCACAATGCCTGGGGTCGTGATGTCGACCTCAAGAAGGTCCTGGAAGGTACTGTCATCGCCGGTAGGGTCCCAGTCGGTCGCCACGTTCTTTTTCCCATTCTTGTTGTAAGTACGGACGGATCTGGGTAAACCATTCAGTTAGCCACCGTATTGCGGTAGGGGAAGAAAAGGAAAGGAAAGAGAACCCTCGAGTTGCAACATATCTCAACTGTTGGAGAGACTGCAACCCTGGCTTGCAAATGACTCACCCTTTGATCAGATCCGCTGTCGTGATGCCTCCAAACGCCTGACCGTCCAACGAGTCCAGGCCGGGCGGCGCACTGAACTTGTTGTTCTCACAAGTCCTCTCACAGTGGGTATGGATGTAGGAACAAGAGCATTCTTCGGAGTCACCCTTGGGATATACCAAGTAGTAACCTAACCCGTCGTAGCACGCGCTGGTGGCGTCCATGGTGTCTTCGTCGAGATAGTCTTCGACGGGGTATTCCTTGTTGCAGTCGTAACCCGAGTCGAGAACAAAGGCATACGTCTCGGAAAGCCGCCAGAGCGTAGGGATGGTGAACCCGTAGAAAGACTTCTCAATGTTGGCTTGGAGATCATCTCTCTGATCTGGGGTGCTCTGCCCGTTACTCAAGGTGCCATCGACCAACTTCCCGTCAGAGATGACGTCCCACAGCATATCGATTGCCTCGTCTATATCGTTGAAAGGCCAGTACAGTGCATCAGCGTTGGCATCTGACCAGAATTTGCTTGTTTGGCCCATGTATCTGTTAAATGAAGCCTGCTTCTCCTCTGTCCATTTAGGCCTGATGATTGCGGAAAGTCAACATGTAACAACATGATCATGTCAGAATATGGGACTACTCACTTTTTAGATGACAGCAAGTCTTTGGCCAGAGTTGTACTCTGGCCAATCAGAGTCATGGTTGTATCCTTGATATTGTCGTGAGTGGCGGCGTTGGCGGCAAAGTATGGGAGCTTCTTGAGGAACGAGTTGAAAAAGGGCCCAGCAGCGGTGGCGGTTCGAGGGTGACAAGATCGATCAGGACCAGAAGCCATGTGTTGTCCTCCTCCTCAGGGATTGGAGCAAACTTATTCCCAAAGTCGTCGAGGGAGAAGCTGATGCGGGTCGCCGCCTTGTACAGCGTCCAGTCAAAGGCCATAAACATCTCATGGAGATAGACAAACGAATCCCAGATCATCTCTGCAGCAGGTCCGGAATCTTCCGCGTCCATTCCATTTTTGCAGGTGGCTTTATTGTTGCAGCCGCCACCAATTATCATTCGGCAGTCCACACCGTTGCCAACATTGAAAGTCTGGGCAATCGAATTCGAGAAGATGACTTTATTGCCTTTGTCCGTGTCCTTGTAAATTCTGATGATATCTTTCCATGCATAATCAGCTTGCAGGCCTCTCCAACGCTCGCTTATACTGTACTCCTTTGTGTTCCTGACGAGAGGGTCGGTGCAGTAGTAGTCTGTCCAGTTGCCGGTTCGAGTGTAATCTTCCTTGGGATTCTTCCCGAGGCTGATATTTTCCTTGAAAATGGCCCAGCTCTCTCTTTGCGGGCTTGGGAACGTCGTGATATGTCTGCAAATCAACAGCCCAATCAGTAGTTCCGCCCATGCCCCATGACTTGTAGAGATTCTCTCGAACCTTCTTGGTGCTGCTGCTCATGTAGGAGACCCATTCAGTGTCGTCGTAGATGAGAATGTCACTGTTGCTGGTGGAGTCGACAAAATGCTTGACAACACGGCTTGTATCCTTGAGAATATCGCCGATCTCAGCATCAGCAATGTAACCGGCGGTATCGGTACATTTCCCCTTCTTTGCATCCGAATTCAGCCTGTCGCCAGTATAGAGGCACTCCGGTCCGTAGCAACCCGCCTCGGCCATCTTGAGAGATCGACCAAAGCTGGTGACGCCCACGATAACCTTGTTGCTTGGGACACCTGCCTTGGTGATCATCGCCAACGAGTATTGAGTCTCAGTGAGGTTCACCTGGCTGCGGAGACAGTTACCAAACTCGCACCCTTCCTGCGAGAAGGCGTTCTCTGTGTCCCACTGGCTATGGAGATCATACGCCATGTAGACCATGTAGTCCAAAACCTTGGCGATGTCCTTGATCGGGAACTGCTTCAAGTACCAGTAGGAAGAAGGAGCAGCGATGGACAAAGACCTGCCCTTCAGCAGGTTCCTTAAGACGGCGAGGAAGGCGAGATACTTCTTCCCCTCATCTTTCTCAGCTGGAGGGATGCCGGGGATATCAGGCGCTCCGGGGTATTCCCAGTCGATACCAACACCTTCTAAGTCATTCTTGATGATGAAATTGGCAATCTTGGTAGCCATAGTGAGGCGGTTGGCAGGCTTCACGCCCTCGCGAAAGATGGCATAGGTGGCGGGCTTGTTCGAAAAGTCCCAGCCGCCGAAAGACAGAATCTTTTTGATACCTTCGACACGCTTGAACTCTTGAAACTGATACTGGGAGGGCTTGTCGCCTACCTCAACATCAAAGTCCTTGGTCAGAGTGCCAAATGCAAAGTGTAAGTGCGTGTACTTTGACGTGTCGATCTGAGAGGCATCCTGGTAGTGATAGTCACGGCTCATTCCGTAGCCTTGAAAGTATCTAACGAGCACTGAGCCATCGCCGCTGCCCTTGATAATCTTGGTGCTATAGTTGGAGATGTAGCCTTTGGTGTTTTCCTTGGCAGTTTTAGGCGCACTAGTATTGGTATTAGTGCAAAAGTCTTTGGTGACACCACACTGGCTCTAGATGTTGCAGTAGGCATTTAGAGGGGAGAGGTTGAGATTAGAGATATTAGTGGCGTCGTTGGATTTCTCGGTACCTGGCTTCTGCGGACCACACTGCGCGTTGGAAATGGGGTCAGGGAAGTGGGGGTCACACTCGCTCAAGCACATGATAGTTTTGTAGAATAGGCGCTTGCACCTAGCCCAGCCCTAGGTCTTCTTGTTGAAGTTTTCGAGATCCTCTATTTTGAGGCTATTCTCGATAGCAATGCTGGCGCACTTGTCGTTCTCCTGAACCTTGTAGGTATGGCAAGAACTATTAGAGTTCTTGGGGGGCCGGAGGTTAGGAAGGTCTCCTTTGGAGCAGCACATATGCTGCTTGGGCACTAGCTTGGCATAGAACTCGGATCCTGGGTTGTACTTGGTAAAGTCGCTAGCCGAGATCCCGCATCTGCTTGCCAACTTGGCGCAGCTTTCGCCAGAGTTGACCTGGATAGCCTTGCACTCGGCACGGATATGAAGATGTTGATGACGTCTGGAATGCCGATTGTTCGTGATGGCGAGCTTGGATGACTTGGTAGAGTTCTTGATTCGGCCAACTCGTCAAGTGGTGTCGTATATAAGTCCTGGCTGGTTATGTTGGTGGACTGTAAAACGACAGGCAAGTTCTATTCGCCTAGGACTGAATAGCGTTCTGGAGAGAGCTAAAGGTGGCGTTGCTTGTCACTATCAGGCCAAATGAATGTGCGCTGCCAAGATCTGGACCGCAGAATTGCATGGCTAATGTGGGTGCTGTGATATTCAGATCGGCAAGGTTGTCCTCGAAGATCTTGAGGGCAGAAGAGCCGATAACTTGGCTCTGAAGGCCTTGACTAACGTAGATGCCGATGGTGGCTTGGCTAGATTGGGCAAATATGATGATGGGTTTGTCCATGGCCCCGTGTCTATGAGCGAGGTAGCGACGAGCTTGCTTGGTGATGGGGCGGATTCTAGAAGTAGCTAGGCCGAAACCCTTATCCCACCAACTAATCTCATAACTGGTGTTGACGGGGGCAGAAGAAAGGGCCATGGTTGTCGAGTTTGGCAGTTGGGAAAAGTCTGGACCGAATGATATGTAGGCATGAATGCGGTGGCCTGTCGAGACATTATCGACCGGATTATACAGAGAAAAGGCATAAAACATGGTTTCTTGACAGTGCTTGAGTTGCTTTAGATCCGGGTAGACAGACTAGTTCCCCGGTTCGGGCCCGGAAATGCTGCACCGCTTCGGATAAGCATCAGGGTTGAGGTAATATGGACTGGCCCTAAGTCTGTTTCCTGGGTTTGCCACGGCAAGGATAACAGACATTAAGATGCCCACAACCTGGAGTGTTGTTGTAAGGCATGTTGAAGTCAACATGGTCAAAGCAACCAACGAGGTTGAAGAGAATGAAGAGAATGTTAAGAAGATGAAGTAAATGTAAAAATTGTGTTGTATGGTAAAGAGAAGGAATAGGAACGAATGACAAGGTAATGAATGACTGGAGTTGTACAAATGAATGTAATGTATATATATTGCTACTCCTTGGTGAAAGAAAGGTTGACGGCGGATTGCCTCTTACACCAACAGAAGGTCTCTTGAGCAGCCCATCTCTCCCTGACCCTGCTCTTTGCCCGGGATAACAAGTTATTCACTCCGGTTCAGCCGCCAAAATGTTCACAAATTGGCGATTTCCTATTTTGTCAAGTCAGGCAGTGGCCCGAGGTCCTGAGAGTTTACTTCATCCTTCTTACTATGTTACAGCATGATGATATGAGCAGACAGACGAGTCAAGCCAAGACCGCAACCCATGATGGTGGGCATTTGCAAGAATTTCAAGGCCGTTTGTCCGGCTTAGCCACTCCTTTCCATGCTGGTTTGGTGTGTTGGTTGTTGGTTGCTGGTTGTTGGTTGTTGGTTCCATCATGTATGCATTTCAGGGTGACTGGGACTTTAGAGTCGAACAGGGTACAAGGGCTCTAGTTCAGAGCGGGAGTCCCGCGTCGGTTCGAGCCGATACGATAAGCAAAAGAGCCCTTAATGTTCCGAGACTCCAGTGGGGGCGGTCAGGGCATGCTGCGGGTATAGAGATGCTTGGCATGGCATGTTGACTCCACCTTACGAGGCTGTTGGTGATGGATCATTTGACATGGTCATGGCTTAAGTTCATGCGGATTCGCTGGCGAAGCGGCCGAGGTTCATCTCGGCAATTATCAGATCAAGAAAAGTCCGGAGCAACTCGTGCCAGACAAGATGGTCAGAATATAGTGACGAAGCGAGCTTTGGAAAGCCCCCAGTTGAGGCGCTTGATTGTATGAACAGTGTAGATAGAAGGTCCAATTGTTAAATAACTATGCAAGCTATGAACTAGAGGGAAGAGGGTTACACAAGATTATATAATGAAGCCGAGAGCTCCCAGTATGAATGCCAAACGAGTCGGCCCCCCTGGAATGATTCGCAGCGCTGCACTCTTTTTTTTAAAAGGGGAACAATCAACTCCATCGGGAACGTCAGTGGCCCACCCACTGCATACGGTAGAAGTCATGGAGGCGGCAATGCTTGAAGCAGCTGCAGCACCTATCGTGACGGCGCAGCTATCTGCCTCGGTTGGCGGAGATGCAACGACCGGGCAGCGATCTCCTTCAAACCCTTCATTCGGCCAAGGTGTGTTGACTGTGCCTGTGATGTTGATGGCCATTCCAGCAGGAGCCGCGCAAGTCTGGTTACTGGTCGCAGCAACAAGGTCGATCTGCTTCGAGGGACCCTTTGTGGTGAAGATGACGCCGCCATTGGTCATGTTGATCCGCAGGGCGTTTTCAGGGTCAAGACCAGTGTCCCCCCCGCCTCTCTCAAAACAATTGACCCAGCGGACATGGAATGCCAGGAGCCATGTGCCCTCTAGGTTCAAGGGATACAGGTTCAAGCTATGTTGAAGATAAGGGTCGCTGCTGGAGTGATTGATCAAGGGACCTTCGTACTTGGCGCCATAGTTGGGACCGCTGAAATTGGTGTGATCCCAGATCTCATAGGAGATAATAGGATTAAGGAGTGGTACGAGCCCAATGTTTTGGTAAGAGAAAACGATGGGCATTAATGGTGACGGATTGTATGTCTCATTGCGCGGGAAGACCAAGTCGATTTCCACAAGACCAGTGGAGTTACTTTGCTCCCCGGCAGCCCCGCTAGAGAACAACAGGAACCAACACACCAAGGAGGCGAGGTGGGGTAGGGGAAAACGCATGTTGGGAAAGAGGGTATTGAGAAAATGCGCAGAAGCAGATTGCAGTCGAAGCTCTTGCAAAGACCTGAGCGGGTTCTTGTAGTGGAGTGGGATGGGTGGGAGATGCTGGTTTGCATTCATTTGAGTACCTGCATGCGCCGTGTTGCCGGCTTGGAGTTGTTGGTTGACAGATGCTGGTCCTGTCCGCCAGAGTAGCAGCGGGTCCTGGCAGGGATACGATTAACCCCTGAAGCAAATGTCGACAGACGGATATCCTGTAAAGGGACAGGAATGCTCCGCTGCCAAGGCTATTGTCACTCACCCCTACCAACTCTGATTCGTCCCGCAGCACGCGATGGAAGATTAGCCTCTAATTATGTCGGTCGGGTCGTTCCGGTCGACGTCTAACCCCCGCCAACAAGGATATATCGAGATACCCCAGGAGGAAGGTCTCCCGATGCTACAGGCACGCATTTCGAACAACCAACATCGTATGCTAACGATGCTTGACAATCACGGGCTTAGTTCACGCCCGCTATAAACCACAAGATGAAGGAAAAGTATAAGACTGAGCTGGCCAGGCTGTTGGATCTATCTACTCCAACCCATCCAGCCGCCAAAGAAATTCATCTCTCCTCCTCCTTCTTCTCTGTAATCCATCCCTCGGGTTAACGATATGCATCTTTTATGTCTTTTGGCCGTAGGGCTTCTTCCATAGTTGTCCTCAGCTCTTCATATCCCTTCACGTCGAGCTATAGATTGCGGATTCGCAACCTCCGCCGACAGTGGTGCGACGTGCTCGAGCTTCGCCGACGAGTGGGGTCTGACTGTGGACGAGCTCAAGTCGTTGAATCCCGGCATCAGCTGCCCTGATATCGACACAGACGGGCTGTACTGCGTAGTCGGCACTGACAACGATGATGAGCCTACAACCGTCGTTCCTTCGAGCACGGCGCGTGTATCTACACGAGTGTCGTCGTCCAGCACGACTACCACTTCCAAGCCCACTGTCACTGTGAAGCTCTCTCCTACCCAGGAGCCCGGGAATGGCATCGAAACCCCAAGCCCCATCGAGGAGGGCATGGTGTCCAACTACAACAAGTTCCACTTGATTAGCCCCACAACCACCTGTGAAGGTGTCTTGAACTATCACAAAATCTCCCTGGCAGACTTTGGTAAGTGGAATCCCGCCGTCGGCAAGGGCTGCAGTGGACTGTGGACGGGCACCAACGCCTGCGTTGGCGTGGTGGGAGACAAACCTACGCCTACCACCACCGCTGGCAACGACGTGACGACGCCTACACCCATACAGGCAGAGGTAGTCAAGGACTGCATCAAGTTTCATTACATCAGTCCCACGACCACATGCCAAGGTGTTTTGAGTTACAATAAGATCACAATGGAGCAGTTTGCGAAGTGGAATCCTGCAGTAGGTAAAGATTGCAGTGGGCTTTGGAAGGAGACGCATGCTTGTGTTGCTGTTTCTTAAGCTCAAGCTCGTCTAGCTTTGGGACATCATGCAGATCTGAGTTTGATCTACGAGGAGGTATTTACCTAGTCGGAGCTGTATCTCACCTATTGTGGTATATGCCACGATGTGAGGTTTTGTAAATAATCTTCTGCTTCTATGTTGAAGTGATAAATATAATCTTACAAGAAGAGACCCTCTATAAGTTCTCGATGCTTTCAACTGGTAGCGCTGGAAAGGAGATTTTTCAAGTTGAATGTGTCTTCAGTGTTAGCATTGGGAATGACGCCATGATGTGTTGACAGTGTGTTCCTTATTATAGTTGAAGCCGGGCCCTTGATGGGTTAACTGATCCAGAAGATCGAAGGTGTCATCAAGAAGAGAATCTGTTAGGTAGCAGAGATGGGAGACACTGAAGGTAGGCTTTAGTAGCCTCATGTGAGTGTGAGAGAAGGTGGAAAGGAATAGTTCTCGTGCGAATGGTTAGAGCAGTTTTGTGCTCTTCGAGAGGCTAAACAACCGCTCATAATATAACTAGGTATAAGTCTTGTATTATAAGTAGTATGAAAAAAAAAATAAAAAATAAACTCTTATACTAGTATTAGGATATAGTGTTATGAGGTAATAATCTTGTATTTGTGTTTTAGTTAAAGCCCGTGCGTGGATGGGATCACTAAGCTAGAGGACCGAGTAGGTGGCAAGAGTGTTGCAAAAGACTGTGCCAGCAAGACCCCTTGGCTTGTACGGTATAATAGCTAAAAGACAGCTGTGTGACGTTTCTCGGAGACCTCCTAGGTGGGAGGGACCAACGCTAGGCAAGACTAACAGAGGTTCTCGATATTTGCCAGCTCCAGATCGTAAAACCAGACATCAAACTAGCCAGATTGAAGGGCTCTGTTAGGGAGGATGAAGATAACACCCAGCCATGAGAAAGTTGACCGGGGTGGTATTTTCTATTCAAGTCTATTTTGTGACGACAGATTCTGGCAAATTGGTTCAGCAGATGTAGAATAGTAGACGCCACTGAATGTAGAATAGACAAGAAAAGACCTGAAGAGTACGAGGAGTAACCAGCGTTCAAAATTGAGCATACGAATGTGGCGATGGCAAGGTCTGCGGCAAGGAAAACGGGTCTAGAAGGCTCTCTTGCCCCACAGACGGGCAGCACCAAGTCCCCGGCCCGAGACGATCAAGTTACAGGCAGCGGGTACTTGCATATGCACGGCGGCAAGCCGGCATATAACTGAAACTATATCAACGTTAAAGACAGGGAGGGACGACGTAAACCATGGACATGATTCGTATTGACGTGGCTGGCTGCGGGGGCGGAACAACTGCCGAATGCATGATTCCTATCCTACACCCGACGATATCAAGAAGATGCAAAAATGATTCGACCTATCAACATGTGAAACAAAATAGTTATCGGGGTCTCGGGGTGTAAGTTTCGGTAATGCGAATCAAGATGGGACAGATGACGAGTTGATTGCCGAAAGATCTGGCCTCCGTGACGGGCAGAGCAGATCAGAGGAATATATAAATGCCTTTTTATCGTTGTTTTGTTGTTCTTTCATGTCCTCACTCATGCTCATATCCCCCTTACTATTACGATTCAATACTCCAGAATGCCTGCCCTTTCTCACTACTTTGAACGAATGGACAATGTCCCACCCCTAAGGATAGCAATTTTAGTTGCTGCTCTGGCTGTAAGGTGCCTTTGTCTTGAACTTGAAAGCCACACTGACATGCCTGTCTAGATTTTGTATTTCTTTGCAAGCGTGATCTATTACGCCTTCTTCCATCCTCTTGCAAAAGTACCAGGCCCACGCCTTTACTCCTTTACCCAGCTGCCCTTTTTCTACTACTGGATTCAGGGCAACTGGGAGAGGAGACTGAAAGAACTCCATGATCAATACGGACCTGTTGTGCGATTCACCCACAAGGATGTCTCCTTCATCACGGCAGACGCCATGAAGAAGATCTACGGTCACAAAACCAGCGTGTCGCAGACGTTTGAGAAAGAGGCATTCTTGTACAAGCCTGTTCGCGACCAAACGGATATTATCAGTGCCAACGGTGAGGATCATCGTCGGTTCCGCCGGCTTCTCGCCCATGCCTTCTCGGATCGAGCTTTGCGCGGGCAAGAAGAGATCATGCAACACTATGTTGACAAGTTCATCTTGCGTCTCACCGAGCTTGCACACCAAGATACAGCCATTGACATTGTTCGATGGTACAACTTCACCACCTTTGACATCATCGGTGATCTGGCATTCGGCCAGTCATTTGGATGCCTCGACAGCGGCGGATACCACCCATGGGTTGCCATGGTCTTTTCTTCCGTCAAGGCAGGGCCGCTACGAGCCGCCATGCAACGTCTTGGACTCGGCAAGTTTGTTTCATTGTTGACGCCGGCTCACCTGAAGCGCAGCCAGGAAGAACACTTTCAACTGTCCAAGTCAACTGCGATGAAGCGGATTGAGAGCCATGACACGGAGCGTGAAGATTTCATGTCCTATATTCTCCGTCATAATGATGAAAAGGGAATGACTCGATCTGAAATCGCTGAGAATGCCAAGCTTCTCATCCTTGCGGGGAGCGAGACGACTGCGACGCTGCTTAGCGGTGTGACCTTTCAGCTTTTGACCAACCCGAACAAGTACGAGAATCTGGTTAAAGAGATACGCTCTTCATTCACGAGTGAGCAAGAGATCACTATCGCCAGGGTCAATCAGCTTCGGTACATAATCGCGGCTTTTAGTGAAGGATCACGCATGTGTAAGTCGGCCGAACTGTCTTGAAAGATCATGCTAATGAGGAAAAAGACCCACCGGTGCCTATTGGACTTCCCAGAGAGACACCCAAAGGTGGTGAGGAAATCGAGGGCTATCAGATCCCTGAAGATGTGAGTTGATGCGCAAGTACTCTTTCACTACCTCTGACCCAGCCATAGACCATAGTGTCAGTCTCACATTGGTCAGCCTACCAGAGCGAGATTAACTTCCGCGATCCTAAGATGTTTGTTCCTGAACGCTGGCTCGGCGACCCTCGATATGACGGTGACGCAAAGGAAGTGCTGCAGCCCTTTTCTATTGGCCCGCGCAACTGCCTTGGGAAAAAGTGAGTATTCATGTATTCAAAACCACGCATTGAAAACCAGTGACTAACTTGATCCGTCTTAAGTCTCGCCTATGCTGAAATGAGGCTTATCCTTGCACACCTGTTGTGGAAGTTTGACCTCGAATTGGTTTCGGAGAGTAAGAACTGGAATGACCAGAAGGTTTTTAATCTTTGGGAGAAGGGCGATCTGAAGGTGAAGTTGACTCCGGTGGGAGAAAATGGGGAGGATTAGTAGTGTGATTGCCTTGGGCCTTGCTTAG
This sequence comes from Fusarium solani, assembly GCF_023522795.1. Lineage (NCBI taxonomy): Eukaryota > Fungi > Ascomycota > Sordariomycetes > Hypocreales > Nectriaceae > Fusarium > Fusarium solani. Next base: position 6,286,289 of record NW_027072157.1, read on the forward strand.
AGAGATTGAGGCCCTGATGCCGATGTGCATTCTAGCAGTCTGTTAAAGGCCGGCACACGTTTACCAGCAGCCCAGTCGGCTCATCTGAAATGTCTTACTAAGCTGCTGTGTTTGGAGGGCATCTTGTAAGATGTGAAAGGAAACGGGAAGGAGATGGGAAACGGCCGCACAACCTCCCTTCACTCCGAAACTGGGCAGTCCTACTACGGCAGGGACCCAAGCGGAATGGCAACCAGGGCTAAATGGTTAGTATATATATACGAGAACACATCAGGATGCTATGATGTGTCGACAATGTGTTCTTTGTCACAGTTGAAGCCCGGACCTTGATGGGTTAACTGAACCAGAAGATCGAGAACACATCAGGCCCTGGTTCGCGTCGCGCTCACTGGTGAATTAACCCTTGATTCTAATCTCGGCCTCACAGACCTAGGCGGGTTACTGCTCAGAGACCTAAATAGGTAGCTAATCCAGAACCTCGGGTGAAGAATAATGGCTGCCGCAAAGAATGGAGGTTCCCCGACTTTGTCCTAGTAGCCGTCCAGCTTCTCCCACCCGTGGTTAATCGATGATCGAATATAGGCTCGATTGTCTGCTCGTCATGTGCTCTTTTGCGACATCTCAGACGCTAACTGTTTCTACCGTGAAAAATCCAACACGAGAATGCAGCGGCAGGGCAGATGCTGCGAATCTCGGAGCTGGCTTACTGTGGTAGCGTCGCCGACAAAGTGAGCAGGGAGACGGCACACGCTTGGCTGAAGGCTGGGCACTCGGCGTCCGCGGCGTCCAGACGGATTTCATCCACTGTCTCCGCAGTAACTTCAACTGCAGAAAACTTGCTAGTCCTTCAAGTGCTCCAGTAGATATCTCATTCCCATCAACACCTCCCACTCATCATGTAAGTGGAAATCCACTGCGATTCATTGTTTATGACTACCTCGAGGCTCGAGCTCGGCTGTGGATTCCTCGCAAAGCCGATATGGATCCCATGAAAAACTAGCAGCTCAAAGGAAGCGCGTCTGACATTCATGTTTTTCAACCCCCACCGTACTAGGTTAAGGTGTTACCCCATCTGGCAGGTGGTATTCTGATGACCCAGGCCCAGGCTTCAATATCCACTCGAAACGAGATTTACTGTACACTCATGCAAATGACACCACTGATAAAGAATGCCAAAAGGTCTGAGACTCGAATCATGTTATCATGTCAAAAGGTCGAGACAAATTTCGTCATTTTTCCCTTGCGAGAGCGATTCGACTTTGCCTTGTGTGCCTAGCTCTCCCGAACTCCTATCCATCGCCACATGAAAATGTCAGCGAGCGCCAAGAAACTATACGGGATCCTGCGATTGCGCCATCGCAGGTCTGTGGTGAGCAATTCGTCTGACTACTGTAGGTGATCCTTTATATCTTCTTCCTTCCTTTCCTTCTGGAATATAATTTAAGCTTATTATACTACATGCATGAGCCCAGCTTCGTGCAGATTTTCTCCATCGGTTTGCTTTTCCTCTTCTTATTTTCCTTTAAAACACATTGTACTCAGTCATAGAGAGCAACCATGTCGTTCCGAAGGAGTGTTTTGGCCCAGATGATCATCTGCGGTATCATTGCACTGCTGGGTCCTGGATTATGGGTAAGCAATCAGCCTTTTTCTTTTGTTGGGTACATTTTGCTAACAGTCTCCTCCAGAACGCGAACAACTCGCTGGGCGCTGGTGGTGCACTTGAGCCGTATCTGGTATGTTAATAATATCATTTCCTGTGACAACAACTGACATTGCGTGGGTCAACGCTGGAAACTCGCTGGTCTTTGGACTGATGGGCTTGTTCTGTATTCTCTCCCCTATCTTCGTCAACTGGATCGGGGTCAAGAACACCTTGATTGCTGGTACTCTGGGCTGGTCCGTCTACAGCGCGGCTCTTTATCAGAACAATCGCTATGGAACTGAGTACGTTCCCTCTTCCATCATTCATCCATACTCGCGTCGCTAAATTCTCTATCAAGGTGGTTTGTTATCTTCGGTGCCGCCATTTGCGGTGTCAGCGCAGGCCTGTATTGGGCCGCTGAGGGCGCCATCATCCTCTCATATCCGGAGCATGCAAAGCGAGGACGCTATCTCGCCCTTTGGCTTGGCTTCAAGAACAGTGGACAGCTCATCGGTGGTGCCATCAACCTCGGCCTCAATGCCAATCGCTCAACAGGCGGCAAAGTGTCCTATGTGACTATCCTTGTCTTTGTCAGCTTGCAAGTCCTCTCCTTTCCCGTGGCATTTTTGCTTGCCCCTCCGGATAAGACGCAGCGACCGGATGGCACACATATCATTGTCGAGGCCAAGACCCCAGCGAAGGAGCAGCTGCGGATGCTGTGGAAGACAATCACGACACGCAAAATCGGACTCTTGCTGCCGATTTTCTTTTCCAGTTGGTTTTATTGGGTAAGATTGTGTCCGTAAACAACCAATACTCTCAATGTTGCTGATGATTTATAGGGATATGCCTCGACATATCTGACCTTGTACTTTACTGTCCGAGCTCGAGCCCTGGCTTCGTTCTTGTCTGCCATCACTGGCACCCTTGCATGCATCCTCTTCGGCATCTTCCTCGACTCTAGCAAGATCACGGTCAAGGTAGATTCATACTTTACCCTTCTTTACTACTACAACATCTAACCTTCTTAGTCCCGTATCCGCTACGGCTTCATCTTCTCCGCTGGCCTCTTTACTTCTCTTTGGATCTGGGTGCTCATCGTTCAGCACGGCTTCCAACAGAAGCGCCCTGACTACCTCGACTGGACTTCGCCAGGTTTTGGTCGCGCATTTGGCATCTACATCATGCTGCAGACGAGCGGAAATATGGTGCAGAACTACTTGTACTTCCTCATTGGTACGATTGGTGATGGCACTCTGGAGCTGAGCCGGTCAACGGGCTTGTTGCGCGGCGTGGAGAGTTGGGGACAGTGCGCAGCGTTTGGTATTAACAGCAGGTAAGTTGATCCAATCAAGAGCGTGTGAGGGTTACTAACTTGGGTAGCAAATTCTCGCCTTTCTATACGACAGTTATCAACGTTGTCTTCTGGACTGCCAGCTTGTTTCCGGCCGTCTTGACTATCTGGAAGGTTGAGGACCGTGTTAGTTACGAGAGTGAGGCCGACGGCTTACCAGAGAATGCGAATGAGAAAGGCGATGCTACAGAGGAATCTGCAAATAAGGCAACCGTTTGATACATATCGCCGAGAAGAATATTAGTCAATGCGTAATAACATGGGCCAACGGGTAGCTAGAGCCTAGTTTAACTTAGTTCCAGACCTACTGAGGAATAACGAATATAACCTGGAAATGCACTGTGTTTCCCCTTTATAACCAATTACTACTTAATGTCTCTACCTTCTATTCACCCCTTTAGAACCACACTGCGCTCTTACTATTAACTAGTAGTGCATTTTAGGTTAAGGTTAGCCTATAATAAGCTGCGGAAGTCAGGGTGACAAGGGGCATGTACCTAGACGATGATCGTAAGGCAAACCGGGCCACTATTAATCCGATATTACGTTTCAGCTCTAGGCTACAACCAACAACCAACCTCGTCTTACTTTTCCACATTACACCTCATTTCCGGCATGTTTTCAGCAAGGCTTTGATTGGAATCATGTCGAGTCTTTTGGTGAGTTTGACCTCTTTGTTACAGAACGCGGGGCATCATGTCATTGCCCTCCTGTCCCGTCTCTATGAGCTTCTGCCTTCATGGATCAGTCGAGGTTCCTATAACGAACAGCAGTTGTCAATCATAGCGACCACGACTATTCAACTCCTTCAAGATGGCCGTTGGAGTTACCTACGTAACCAGTTTGCTCTGCCTTTGCGATTTTTCCTCACCGAGACTGTGTTGGAAAAAGGCTGGCAAATGATCACCGCAACCACGGGACCGATCCAACGGATTGGACAGCCCGTTATCTCTGGTGGCTGGTTTCTATCCGCCAAGGTACCAGTTCATTTTTCCAGAGCAAATCTGGCCTTGATTATCCAGATGCGATCCTCGGGTAAACTCATTGGCCTTCGTGTCAGCCCGCTTTTTGCTGCTGGACTTGGCCAAGACTGGAAACCTCCTCCTTACGCCGAGCTTGGTGCCGAGCGGGAGGTAGAACTTAAACTTGGCTCGAAACTGGAAGTGCCAGGGATCCTCTGCCTTCCAAAAGAACCGGGCGCTTTTCCTTGCGTCATCTTTCTGTCTGGATCTGGGCCTTGCGATATGGACTCGACTGTTGGTTCAGTGAAGCCTCTCAAAGATCTTGCTCTCGGCCTCGCTCAACACGGCATCGCTTCTATCCGGTTCGATAAAGTGACGCTCAAGCATGCGCAAAAGTTCAAAAACAGCGCAACCATCACAGTCGGCGATGAGTACCTTGATCAGGCCAATGATGCCATCGCCCAGGCGATTCAACACTCTGAAATTGATCCTAACAGGATCTTTATCATCGGGCATAGTCTCGGCGCGACTGTCGCCCCTTATCTGGCTCAAACTGCCGACCGGATACGTGGAGTGGTTTTGCTTGCTGCGCCAAGTCAGCCTCTGCACAGGGCTTATGTTCGGCAACTTCGTTACTTTGCCTCGTTGGATAGTGAGCCAGTGGAAGCCATGCAAGAGCTCATTGCGGAGGCAGAACAAAAAGCCGATGCAGCAGATTCTGGTACTACTGTAGCGAAAGACCTTCCATTTGGCCTTCCCGCTTCTTACTGGAACAGCGTCCGTGAACTTGATCCCGTGGGCACCTCGCAAAAGTTGGAGAAGCCGATGCTGTTGCTTCAAGGCTCGCGCGACTATCAAGTCACGGTAGAGGATGATTGGGTTGAATGGGAGCGCGTACTCGGCAACAAGCGCAATGCTTGTTTGCGTGTCTTTGAAGGACTTGATCATTGTTTCATCAAAGGAGAAGGGATATCTACGCCAGCTGATTATGATGTACCGGGGAATGTGGACCTAGAAGTTGTTCGTGACATCAGTCGTTGGATCTTGGATACGGAGACAGGCAGAAGTGCTGGGCGGTAATTAAGAACGACTGTTGATTGTACTATATCGCAATACTGTCACGATCCGAGAAACTCAACCTAGTCTCCATTCTTTCCTTTGACAACCGAAAAGAGTGGTACCTGAAGGCATCGCTCAACTCTTAAACGACAACCCCAGGATTTGCGACGGCTCCATCATATAGCTTAGCTGGAGTCCGGAATTTCATGCCCTTGAAGAACTTCTCCCGGTGTCGCTCTACCTTGCCGTCCGGAAACGCCAGAGCGTCGCTGTGCCCCATCACCTCGTACATGGCTGCAGCCACCTCTTCCTTGCTCCTCTTCGCGATGAACCGTTTGATGCTCTGGGCCAGTGACTTCTTCTGGAGCGTATACTCGGGCTCCCGAGCTTTGACGAACTCCCAGAGCTCTCGCCAGGTCATTTGTTGGCCTGAGGCACAAGTAAACTCTTCCCACGTTTCCGCATCATGGTTCAACAGGACACCGACAGCACGGGTCGTGTCTCTGGCCGACGTAAAGTCGACCTTTTGCGCGCCATTTCCGTAGAGGGTGAAGACCTTGGTTTCGTAGTTTTGAACCTATCGTTCGCCGAAATCGGCGAGGTATCGTTGATCGGAAGGGAGAATGTAGTCGACCATCCATCCCTGGCAGAAGAAAGTCCAGTAGACATCTTTCTGCGCCCGGAGGGCCTCGAGGATGGGTAGTAGATCTTCACCCGCGTAAAGCGGCTGATCATTGACCTCCTCGTAGTTGCCGGCCCAGGCAGAGGGAAGGAACCGCTTGCACTTTGGAGATTCCTTACAAGCTTGCAGAAGTGTCAGGTGGATGGATGCAAACTCTGGGGCATGGATGGTGATTGCGGAAACGAGGGCGTCGCAATCAGCAAGGTGCTTCTTTAGGTCAGAAACAGAGTAATCGGTCACTCGCTGCTCGGCCGTCGTAATGTGCGGCTTGAGGCTGCGAGTGAGGGCGACCACGTTGTGCCCTTCCTTTGGAAGCCCTTCCAGGAGATACTTGGAGACGTCTCCGAGTCCTGCAATTGCAACCTTCATGGTGAGAAAAGAGATGAGGATATAAGGAGTAGTAGAATGAGATTGAGAGTCGGCGATGATGATGTAAAACTTGATGTGGGTTTGTGTGTTGGTGGATATCGAGGTTGACGTAGGAGAACTTACAGCACTTTAAGGAGAGAAAAGAACCGCGAAAAAGAGGGGAATAAATGGATCAGACCACGCTTAGAAATCAAAGAGCGAGAAATTTTGAATCGATCAATGTCGGCAGCATTGTTGAGCCGATTGTTTGTTGGTGCGATCGGGGAGCCTTCGATCTCAGGCCCCCCTATGTAAACCAGCAACTGCCGAGACGGAGTTGGCAATACGGGGCCAGTATTCCCATTGAAGGGGAGTGCAAAACGGACAACTACAAATCTTCTTTTGCCCAGATTTTGCAAAATTACTAAGTAACATATTCCCCCTTTCCTCCTAAAAGCCAACTCGTGTCGTTGTCTATCGCGGTTTCTCAACTCTTCCTTCGTGGTATTGAGAGGTTGCCGGATCCATGATTCTGTCAAACCTCCGTCCCCACTCTAGAAGCTTAATCCTTGTGTTGTATCGGCTATGTTCTTCAGGGTCCCTTGCCAAAAGATTGTCTCGAATCGGTCATGGTTGGTCAGTCATTTGCCGCTTCTGGATTAGCGAGTCGGGCCACCAGCCTCTCGAAATACACCTTGGTTCCCTTCTCTCGTGGTTTGTTGGACGCTGCAGGCTCACCTTCGAGACACTTGGTTGAAGTGGAGGCATAATGTTTTGGCTCTCGGGAGCAACATTGCCACCCGACACTTGCAGCTAACACGTATCACATTTATCTCTCTTTGGCTGCCATGCTTGAAATAAAAGTCATCTCAATTGCATTGGGAATAAGGCCTTCCAGGTCTCTGTTTTTTTTTTGTTGACGGTCACACTGACTTGGTAGAGAGTGGCATCGGTTTGGTGGCCTACAAGGACGACTGTGCCGACTTCTGCTTGCCCTATTAAGTAGTGGCATGCCTATTAACATAGTAACAGGCTCTAGGATGACTTTTGTGGCGTCAGAAACAGCCCGGAATGTAGTAGAGGGATATGTGCGGCATTCGGTCACGGACTTGCTCGGACTTCCGCTTGTGCGAGAATGCCGAGATTGGCGATCTTGAAGCATATCAACGAATCGTGTAAGTTGGTCTCTCTGGGCAGACCCTGAAGCGATCGGAACAGTCTGCCTGGTTTGGGCCGTCGCATCTCCGAGTTTGACGAGGCTCAGGATATAAAAAGAATTGACTGCTTCATGTCTAAGCCGAGCACAACCACAAGCCATTCTAGTCAAGCTTTCTTACTCGCGACGATCACAATGGCCGCGAAATTCAGCCTCTCAAATCCAACCAGACCCATTCGTGTTGGAATCGTCTTGATGAATGGGTCAGTACTTCTACTTTATTATTGCATCTCCACCTAGGGTTGAAGTCTGCTTACTTACTGACGAACCTTTAGAGTGACCGAGCTTCTAGGCATTGCACCTGTTGGCATGCTCCATGGACTAAGCAAAGACTTTGTGGAAAGCTTCCCAGATGAGTTGCTAGCTCCAAGTCTCAAAGCTCAAGCAGTCGACTTCAAGTTTCATTGGGTCTCCGAGGCCGGTGAGGCAGCTCACAGTCGCCTCTCAGGCGGCATGTCAATCCTGCCGATGGTACATACACGAGAAATGACCCGTGGCCATGATGGACATGTACTGACGGCGTGATGCAGGACTCATTCCAGTCTTGTCCACCTTTGGATATTGTCCTTGTTGGCGCCCACAACTTTGGGTACACGCCCAATGCTGCGGAGCTCGCCTTTATTCGCAAATGCTGGGATGAGTGTTCTGCCTTCCTGGCCGTCTGTGGAGGTGTCAAAGTACCCCTACTGGCCGGGCTGCTCGAGGGCAAAACAGCGACAGGTCCACGCTCCATGTTGGGTATGTTACGCCGGGAAGCCCCTGGAACCAATTGGGTCGAGAGGCGTTGGGCAAGGGATGGCAGACTCTGGACAAGCGGTGCGTTGTTGAACGGAACAGACCTTTTGAATGCGTTTGCACATGAGTATTGGGGAAAGGGTGACGTTGGGTCTTTGGTTGGTGTTTTATCAAGGATGGGCGCATGGCCAAGCAGGGAGGTCGAATACCAGGATTTGCTGTGGAAGGTATAAAGCCCTTGCCTCCAATGAGGGAACCCAATATTGGCATCACGCAGAATAGTCCCTTGTAAAGTCTTTCGATGGCAAACCCCCCTAGACTCTAAGACTGTCTGTATTTCTTATCGAATTCCCTTTCATTCTCACTGGCTCGATGACTGAGAATGGCTCATGGCCGTGATGTTTCAACCATCATGCGACCGGACATTTTTACGGAGTCTGAAGGCAGCAGAGATGGCCGAAGACGATTGTTAAAAGCGGCCTCAAGAACGACCAAATAAGCACAACCACAATTACAATTGCCTAGATTTGACTGCACATCACGACCTCACTTCTTCTAGCAGTGTATAAACACCAAGCGGAAAAGGTTTGAAATTCCACCAACAAGTACGGATTGACCCAATAGCGGGTTACCCAGGATCCCCTCGATTGCGAGCAGGGAGGGGATGCGTTCGCCACCTCTCTCCCGTTGGACAGCAATGTACCTTGCTTATTCTTCTTGCCTCATCAGGGTGGTTAGAGCTGTGCGTGACTTGGGGCGCTTAAGCTGGGATCAAGAGGACAGGTTATCTAGTTAGTGCACGCTCGCCCGTTTTAATCACGTCCGTTGATAATGGTTTGCGTTCCATAGTTAACCATATACGTTCCTGGGTCCTGGCATAAATACTGTGTTTGGCGGAATTATTTGCAAAGATGTATTTCTCTTGCGGAAAAAAGGACGCGAGGCCGTTTTGGGCCATTGGGCAATTTATTTGTATGTAGAAAAGTGCCAGAGGCGGAAGCCTCGCCCTTATTATCTTCTTCGCCGAGAAGCAGGAGCTTTTAAGGCCCCTTCCTCGAGGCAATCTTCATTGCTATTAATTAATTGCTCTTATTATTTTCTATTATGCTAAATTTATACACAAGTTTATAAAATCTATTTTATGAAATCTGCCTAAAGGAAAAGAAGTATGATTTTTGGAATAGTTAGGTAGATTTGATTTCTTTGACATAATATTTACAAAAAAAAAAAAGGTATAGGTAAACGAGCTTATTAGTTATCTTTTCAAAGTAAGACTATATATATAAGATTAGTTATAGCTAGTGAAGAGTTGTTAAGACTATAATAAATTTATAAATTTAAAGCTTTTTAATTTTAGGATCTACTTATAAAAAAAGGCATACTATAATATATAACAAATCCAAACACAGCGGGTTCTTCTGCATATGTACTATATAGCTTAATACGCTTTGCTAGATCATTGGCACTCCCATACTTTGTAGTTCGTAATTCTCATTGCCATGGCGGACCTGGGTCTGTAAACGCACATCCTTATGTCCCTGTGCCTCATTACCCTCTCTGTTATCTGTCTTCGGCAGTTCGGGCAACTCTTTAAACTTCCAAGTTGCGGATTTTGGCTTCGAGATGTTAAACTGGTTGTCACTGTTTGTCCCAATAGCTTCAGTCCTAGGTTTTACTGTGGCCAGACGTAACAAGGATCTCAAGGCAGGAAGGCTGCCGCAGACCAAGGCGCAACACATCTCAACCATAGACCAGATGACGGTATCGACGTTATCCCCTGTCAAGAGTCAACTTTGAACACCCACAGAGGTCATGGGTTAAGTGCGAACATGTAATATCGTAAGAGTTGGCCAAGCTCACCAGATATTTTAATCGTACAATAGTGGCGACGCATGCCCTGGGAATCAAAGTGTTACCAAAAAGCTATGCGCTAAGAGCGAGGGGTGGGGAGCTTGGCTTACAATGACCCGAGGCTGAACAAGACAAACAAACCGAGCCTCTTTCGCACTCCGAGCTGGAGCTTTAGCAGAACTGGGATGGGCATAATAAAGAGGCCAATATCCTCGATAATGTTGGAAGCAGCGCCAGCATAACCAATAGCAGTAAGGTCGAGGCAAGTACCCTTGAGTTGCCGATTCCAGATGAACTGCAACGGATGGCACTGAAAGATGACTAAACCTAGGAAGATGATGTTGTGAACAAAGAGAAATGCCGCAGCCACTCGGACGGCAATCTGAAAATGTCGATTCGGGAATATCCGCCAGTAGAAGGCGAGTATAGATCCCTTGACCGATACCTGGACAAATATGTATAAGATCTGTGAAGCGTAAAAAATCTGCAGCATGTGAGAATAGCACCTCTCTCGACATCAGCAAGGCAAACCTGAAGAATGGTCCGACTATCTTCTACGCTGATAGTCCAGTAATGACGGCCGAACCCCAAGTCTATGCCTGCGATAGGGTTGCGATCAGCTATCCGAGATCCATCAGACCCCTCGCAGCAGCAGACTTACTTTTGAGCTGCAGACTAACCGTAGCAATCAGGAAAACCTGGAAACGGCGTCAGTCTCGGCGCCGCAAGCATCACAAGGAGGGCCATAGTAGCATACCGTTGCTGTTATGACAACCCAATCATCTCGCCACAGTGTCTTCGTCACCATCAATCTCGCGACGCAACGCATGAGAACTACAGGTAACGTTAGGGCGGCGCACACTACAGTTGCTACTCTGAGCTCATAATTTCGAGAAGCAACTGGATAACTTTCGCATAACTGAGTTGACATTCCTGTAACAGCTGAAATCACATCATCAATGAATAAGTTTCGTTAATAGGGAAATGAACACAAGCACGTACTGTTCTGGTCTTCAAATGAACAGGAGGTCTGAACACAGCCTGAGAGGCTTCCAAGAAGGGTGACATTGGTGCATAAGCAATCCGACAATACAGATTGGCCGCAAACGACTCCCTTGATCACTGGCTCCAAGCAAGGTAGCTATGACATATTCAGCACATTGGAGATGCTCTCCTAAGAGAGGAATTCTTACTGAGCACTCAGGCATCATTGTGGCCAGCCTGGTAACATTCTGAGTAGCCACCAGAAGGTTGGAGGCGACTGTGAAAGAGACCATCACCGCTACGCAGGCTGATCCCAATATCGTCATCTCAAGCACTGGGGTCACCTTCCAGATTCAGCGTCTAGGAGCTTGGTGTCTGCTTGAGGCCCGTGCCGTAAAAAGTGATCAGTGGATATCACAGCACTGCATGACGTCGAGTAAGGGGAGGTATATATGCAAGTTTCGGCGACACGGCGAAATTACTTTCCGGGGCGGAGGAATAACGGGGTTTGGAGTGCGCCTCGGATCCCGTTGTTGAGACCCACGTGGTAGCTTAGATAGCTAGCCCTGGGTTTCAGGAGGAGGTTACTCAATACAGCAGCTCGTGAAAGCACAGGCGAAGTTTGGTGTTTATTTCTTATTCCCGAGAGGCCTACGTAAGCGGCATATTCTTGTCCGACAAGTTAAACTTTAATAGCATAGGCGAATAAGACTTAGGTTGCAGGGGTGTTAAATGCTAAAAGTTGGGCCTTTCGCTTATGAGAACGGGCTATTACTCTGTTAAAGGGCTTAAAGAAACAGGGAGTGATTTTGGCGGGCCTCGCCTTGGTCTACCCGTGGACATCAAAGATATCAGATAGTTGCACCTCTGCTCCTCCAGGAGTGCAGAGCTCTGGGTCAGGGCTGACCTGTGTAGGGGAGGCAGATAATCCGTTTATGCGCCGATGTAGCGACGAGTAGTAGACCTGATGGGGCCGGTTTGCGATAAAGTAGTCATCTTCGATAGCAACGTGGTAGACTCTCCTAGCCTCCGAGTGGCTTTGAGGAGGTGGAGTCGATGCAAACACTGGGTTGCCGTTAAGCTCCTCGGTCAAGCTACTCGATGAAGAGCCGAGTTTGACATCCCCTGATAAAAAGCTCCCTTCACTCATGATACGAATGGTGCCGAAATCCGCCGCCAAAGCTCGTAGTATAGGTCTAGTAGAGTGGTCTTACTAGAGTAAGTAAAGACTGCCCTTTTTACTAGAATATATAATAGCTCTTTATAGAGCCCTTTACTAATATATAAAGGTCTAACCATAATATAATTAGGACTAGACTCACTTAGTCTTGATTTATCTTAATTTCATAAATACTAATATAAAAGTCTAACTTATTAGAATCTAGGATATTAAAGCGTTCGAGGAGGTTTTGAATAATTGGTTTATACAACAAATGAACGGCAATGCTCCTCTGCGAGCGACCAGTTCAACCCCGGCTTCAGGGCAAACACCATGGCCAGCTCTCCAGCTCTGCTCCGCGCACGAGACCGCCACATGTTCAGCCTGGACCATATGTCGCTGCTCTTCAGCATTAGAAGTAATCCGGCAGGATTTATCAAGTGTGATGAGCCCTCCGGGGCCGTCAAATACGACATCATAGAACGTGCGAGAACTAATACGTTATGGACCAACTCTTGGTACTCTCGGCGCACCAGAGCAGCTTACAGCACCCAGAAAACTCTGCCAATCTTCGCTTACTCAGCATCTAACTCCAAGGAAGGGCATTATCACTGCATAACGCATTAGTAGCCGGGCTCTCCGCAAGCAGAATGCTTCCACGCTTCATGTTTTCAATGCTACTAGCATATTCTCTCCTTCATGACGCTCTCTCGAGCTCGCAATTGGGCATCTCCACGTTCATTGAGAAACTAGGAGACTTCCTTCAGCTGATTCAGCTTGGTAAGGTCCTGGCAAGAGATTATTGGAGCATCCTCCAAGCGTCCGAGATACGGCATATCTATCTCGCCTCAGGGCTTGATCCTAAGCACTCTCAATCCGTCTCCCCAGAGGCGAAGGATGATCTAAGAGCCGTTGAGTCCATGTTGACTCGGGCAAGTGCTGAGTAGGCGCCGCTAGGTTCGTGTCAGGACGCAGTGACAGCACTCAAGATAGCCCACACTTTGTATCAGAAGCATCGACAACACAGAGGCTTGCGTACTCAGGCCCAGGCAGCCTTTCTGGTATACACGCCATTGAGTTTCGTGGACGCCTTGAGAGAAAGACAGCCTGAAGCTCTTGTCATTCTGGCTTATTATGGAATTCTTCTGTCTAAATGCCGTGACTTTTGGGTGGTGGGGAATGCTGGAAGGCGGCTCGTACGGCTCGTTGCGTCCAACCTGAGCCCAGAGTGGGGCCGGTATATGGAGCTGCCAAAGCAAATTGTGTTGGAGCACCCGAATTTGTCTTGACTAGATGATTCGGTACGAATCGCCTTAAGTATTGCGATTTAGGGGAAATGGCATTAGTAGATACAGGATAGGCATTGGGCCTATGAGGCTTTGCTTACATGACTGGGCGAATACGTCGTACCTATACAAGGGTCCTTCCCAGCTTACCCTAGGTATGCCGAAGTGTCGACGGCATGCGTCCGTATCAGCTCCGCCGGACCTCAAAATTCGTGCTGTGGAGAAGCGACATTTGACGTAGCATCCTGATAGGCTAGCTAGGACCCTTGTAAAGGATGTATTTGCTTTGCCGGTGCGCCGTGCATGTTAGTGCCGATCCTCGACCCCTGGCTCAGTACTATATGGCAACGACCAGGCGTGATGCTAGCATCTCACGAACAACACCAGGCTGCTCTAGAAAGCTCTCAAATCTTGTTTCAGCCCCCCCTCTTAGGTCTGGTATTCAATGGGACTAGCATATCTCGAACGGCCAACCAGGCAGACCGCGTCAAGGATCTCAATACGACTCAGAATCAGCTCATTTCTGTCGCCAGAGAACTTGATGCCAGTGGAGAGTGGAAAACTGAGCATGCCAACACCGCGTCGGATGAGAAGGAGGCTCTCGCGAGTCTGGCTATAGGTCAGACTGATGAAGGAGTCATCCTGAAGCTGCTTTTCCGGGCTGTATATGGAGAGGGATACGGGGGTAGGATTGAGAATGATGATAACGAATTGCTGGGGGTCGAGGGTTTGAACACGAAGGGATTGAAGGCAGTTCTAAAGGCGGCTATGTGAAGCCGTGTCTATCATGATCCGAAGAGGTAGTCTAAACTCCGGGTCCCTCAGCCAGACCGCAGCTCTCACTCAGCTTAGAGCGGCAGGAGCTCAGCTCTAGAAATGGAAATGGATTTTGGAGTGCTTGAGTTTCGTCTCCTACTTATTCGGTATGCGTGCCACCATTTCGTCTATATAAACAAATGGTATGTCTTTTCGTTCGGGATTGATATAATCGGAATACCTTGACCTGGACTGATGCAGCAGGACTATCACATCATTAGTCGAGTCATTGCCATAATGGCTGACACTTCGCCGCCAGGGAATCTCCGCCCCTTCACGATGTCGATAGGGCGTTCAGTTTCGCCTTCTTCGCAGTTTGATAAAATGTCAAAACAACCTCGCAATACAAAAATAATACCAAAAGAGGCAGAGAGGGTTTCAGGAAAACAGTGAAACCCCCTAAACAACCAATGAGTGTTCTCAGGGAGTTGAAGTGTAGTTCATGTATCCGCAAGTAAACCACCAAGGCACATCCACCCGCTGTGATGGCCAACATCGTAATGATCAGATATGTAGCCTAGGAAGCGGGAACGATCCATTCTAATCTGCCACCATAGACCAATAGGCCAAAAGTGAAAGTCTGAGAGGCTTAGCACAGGTCTTCTAATTAGAGAGATATAGCTTACTAGAGCGGCCACAATTCGAAGTACGGGGCGGATTATTTGCTCATCAGAATGGTAGTGTTTCCTCGCTAGCGTCAAGTTCATTCTCTGGAGCCTCTGGTCAGTTCAAGCTCATGGTATTTGACATTGAGGCTGCCTACCTCGCGATCGGCGTCCCGGAGGAATTCAAGCAATGCATGCTGCGTGTCCTCCAGGCTATTGCGACATCCAATGATGTTCTGCAAAGAGTTGACGACACCTAGGTCGCTTTTCAAGCTGTGCCATAGTCAACTACGAGGCAATCCATCCTTGCCGATCAAGAGCTCCTGATACAAGAAGATGTCCATCGCGCGGAGCAGTTCTAAGTTTCTGCGGGTGACTAGTTCCAGCATGGCTGGAAACCTACTCAACCATTTTGGGAGATTCTCGGGAGGAATTTGGCTAGCCGGACCTTGTCGAATATTTGAAGTCTATAACCATATATCAGTTAAGGAACGATAGGGACGGGCGATCTGGCTTAGGGCATTTCGAAGCCGAGCCACTAGAGGAATAATATTGTCTTGCAAAATGGAGACTTACAAAGCAGCAAAGACTGTCTTTGAAAGAGTCACGGATGAGGGCTTGTTGCCAACAAGGAAGCAAGCGCATACGATCTCGGTGACGGAGTGGTCGTTGGCATTATCTTTTCTCTGATGATGGGATCATAGTCTTCCTCTTGTGTGGGTAGTCTCGGCTCCTCAAGAAAGAAATCATCATCGAGGCAAGTAGCAGTCCAATACTTATCACTCTTTCCTGTCACTGTAAGTGAATATATAGCTTCGTGTAGGACTTGATCGGAAAAGAAAGAGGCCTCATTCCTGGAACCCCCTGACTCATAGTTTTTCAAATGTAGGAAATCAAGGTCGTAGCGAGGCCGCAATCGGCTATTCCCATTAGAGATGTTTCTGGCGTCTTGTAGATCCTTGGTTCCGATCCCATAGTACGGAATAGTAAAGGAGATGTTAAAGCAGCCCCCCAACCGACTCTGTTAAGGGATTCGAGTGTGAGCGGAGATTGAGGAAGAGGTCGCCGTACTTTTGTCACTTACAGATACTTGCAGCCTGAGCATTGGTGCTGGGCGTGATGTGATGTAGTCAGTCAAAAGCTTGCGTAGGCCCTCGACCTGCGAGGCTGGTATTGCTCTGATGAGGGCCAAAACACTTGCCCCGCTGGGGTTGTTGATGTAGCTACCTCTTAGGTTAGAGCCTCACCCCATAATCTATCTACCTCATATGAGCGAGCTGATAACACTTACATGCGTCGAGGAGGACCTATTTTGTCGCCTAAAGCATCATCTCGAAGGCACTAGGAAATTGATATGTATTAGCTTCTGATACTCGACGTTTAATGCTCCGTCGGTAGAATACCTTTCTTTGGAGAACGTTGTGGAGCTCGATACAGTCTAATGGCCCCCCATGAACGCGTTTTTGAGGTTGAAGGCCTTCGGGAGCCCACTTTTGGTCAGAAACCCAGGCTCTCGGTTCCTGAATATCCTTGAAACGGGAATTTTCGGCGTCGTCTGGGACGGACCGATCGAGAGCGAATGAAGCCCCTTCGCAGAAGCGTTCAACACGTGACACTGTGTGCTCCCAATCCGGTGATTTGGGATCAGTCGACATAAAAATACGAACCTCTGAGAAACCAGGCATATGCTCTCTGAGAGTGTCGAGAATTGCCCGGTCCTCCCCTGGCCCCAGAAGCTTGGCTTTGTGGCCAAATCGCTTCGTCCAGTCATCAGGTTGGTGATGGACGGCCTGTATGGTAACGGCAGTCACGGACTCGAGCGGTTGATGCAAGATGGATCGGTGTAGACCCCCAACAGGAAATGTTGGGTTCGCCAAGGCGCTGTTCCCCGGGGGCATTTCGACGATGGCGGATACGTTGAGTTGTACATGGCATCGCGCGATACTGCCAAAAAGAATGCTGAGTTCGTCCAACACGTCTAAGATGGATGCCATGTAGAAAGTGTGCTTTCCAGGACATCCGAGGACAAGATGACCTGCTAGAAGTCCTGTCTCGGCGTCGAACATAGCCGAACCGGATGTTCCTTTGGGCATGGGAGAATCTGTCTCGATGTAGAAGAGGGTTTGGAAACTGTGAGATCCTGACTTCTTTAACAATGTCGACGCTGGGAAAATTATGCCGCGGACATAACCCAGGGATGCTGTTGCAATGACGACTGGTCGAGCTTTGGTCTGCTTGTGGACGTCAAAGACATCAGATAACTGTACCATCTCTACGCTGCCACTGGTGTAGAGTTCTGGAACGGAGCTGACGTGTACAGGGAAGAGAAGGTAGTCTAGGTCTGCGCTGATACAGCAACGAGAGGGAGGGTTGGCGTGGCCCATTTGTGGTGAAGAAGAGGTATCTCGAACAGCGATGTGGAAGACCCTTCCAGGCTCTAATGGGCTTTGGGGAAGCGTAGTCGACATGGGCACTATGGAGAACAGTGAGGTGTTGCAGTCGAGCTCCTACGTCGAAACTCGACGAAGAATCGGAGAAGTCGATTTCGGCATCCTCTGAGGAAAGGCTCCCTTCGCTGATGGGACGGATGCTGTCGGGGGAGGCAATACCCTCAACATGCTGATAGCCCCCAGCGTCGTCATCACCATCGTCACCGTCGTCGTCGTCGTCATCGTCCCAGTCGTCGTTGGTGTGCTCCTAATTTGGTTCGTTCTTGTGGTGACCGAAGTTGACAAGGTGCTCAACAGTGAGCTGGTAGCTGGTATCGCCTAACAATAGTAATGGGCCTGCTGTGGCGGATTGCGTTTGTAGACCTTCGCGCGACCTCCGACGCGCCTGGATCGGGCGACATAGATAATTGTCTCTAGTGTGAGATCCGAAAAGGTGAAGAGCCACCTCCTCCTCGGCATTATCATGAGCGTCTCCTTCAGGATCTTGCCTTGTACGTTGTCTGAGCTGATATGGCAATGATGAAACGGAGCTCCCAAACCCGAATACTTGAGTTTCACCCGCCATTGTCAACTGAGGCTCGCACGGTAGCTCCGGCGGGGTGGCTTTGCTAAGTACAGTGAAGTGAGCGAAAGGCCCTCCTTGCCGGAACATGCAACAGCTCTTGATGGAGACCTTTGCTTGCTTGTGGACCTTTGGGTCCAGGCACGACACAACTATAGCTGGAAGTGCCTCGTCTTTATTCGTTCCAAATCACCGAGTACTTCCTTGCATGTAACTGAAGGCGCAGTGAGGCTCTCAGCTGCATACACCATGTAAGACAGCAGTTCGGACTGGTGATGATCTGCAAGATGTTGCTTGGTGGCGTCCTGGGTGTAGTTTCGGAGCCGTGGGAGCCCAACGAGGCAGAGAGATTAGAGCCACCCGTAGCAGTCTTGTTGCACCACTGGGCTATGCGCGTTCATCCAGCAAAGCTCTCCCGCATGAGGCCCCCGACCGGAGCACTCTGTACAGCCTGGGCAGTAGCTGCTGGTGGGGCGGGCTTGATGCACGGCGTACAATAATTATCGCCGTATACTGCCCAACCTTTTCTGTTTGCTGTCGCATTCTACCCCAGTTGCATAGATTCTCAAATGTCTCTCGCGCACATCTTCCTCGGCCAGCCGCCAGATCGGCTGCATCTTTTGAATGGGGATCAAGTCCCCCTTCTTAATTTTAGTGCCTACGATGAATATGTCCGAAGACAACAGAAGATTTTCAATGAGATGAGCGCTTCGGCTGTATCCCCCTACGATGAAGGATCCCTTGGCAAGGTAGTAGATGAGATCAGGCAACATAAGCAACGAGACGGGGCTGTTTCCTGCATATCTAAACTAACAGGCAATGGCGACAACATTGCTTGTCAGGCCACACTTAACCTCGCAGTTCGTCTAATGCTGATGGTTGAAATCAGTTCCTTGGAGAAATCATTCGGATTCATGCACCATACGGGCCAGTGTCCGCTACCACAATGGACGGAGAGCGACTTGAAATCTCTAGCAGGGGGGCTTTTTAGTATCTCTCCGCAGATCGACTGCAGTAGAGTGTCAATTCCCACCACTTTTGATGCCTGGAGTCTTGAAAACGTTGCTGGCATCAAGATCGAGTTCACTGACAATCTGGCGGACCACCTGCGGCTGGCAAACAATGACACGCAGCTCTATGTATTTCACCATGTCGCATATCTCGAGCACCAAAGGCACATGTTAGTATTTCTTAAACCTCCTCTTGCTACTTTTCCAGGGCCTCTGACTCAATGAAGCTCAAACTCTCAAAACGCTGTTCTCCCAGAGGGACTGGCAGAAGAATCTCTCAAGACGCTCGCGATCCTCTTTCCCCAATCTGCTCACTGGAGCTCATTGCGATCCACACGGAAGAAGCGAGTATGGCTGGAACGACTACGCGTAAACTCCAACCGAACGATAGACAGCCGCCTCGCTTGTTGTGGAACACCCAGCATGGACGACAGACAACTCAGCAACTTCCGTTTCTGGAGGGATCGCCTAGCAATCATTAAGGAAGCCTACGATGAGTCAACTCCAGACTCCTTCTCATAGTGGTGGCATGACCGGAGGAACGGAGTTCAGTGGCACAACTTTTGGGTAGCCATTGTAATCCTAGGACTGACAGCCTTCTTCGGGTTGATTCAGTGCATTCTTGCTGCAATTCAGGTGTATAAGGCCTGCCATCCTTCATAACTCACAACAGATGAGAAAATGAAAGTAAGTATTGCATTTTCCCGGTGGTACAGTAGATTAGGGTACTGACAGTGGCAATCGCGTCGTTGAGACTATGGTGTCTTGTCTGTGATGTTTCTACAACTGTTTAACCTGAGAAGGGTTACGTTGAGGACTCCATATACTGTCGCGAAGTATAACATTGATTCGAGAAATCATACATTGTTAGCCAAGCCTTCATGTCCACCTACCTAGAATGCGTTCTCTATTATAGTTGAATCCCGGCCCTTGGTGGGTTAACTGAGCCAGAAGGTCGTCTTTTTTGGAGCAACTTCCATCCACAGCGGGATCCGGACTTTTGCCAAGGTCGTTTCAGTCAACGGGCTTGCTGCTGTGACCGTCCTAACCTGCTTGTCTTTACCTGCCGTGACGTTTCGACAAATTAGAAGCACAAGCACTCGACTTCCGAGACGGCGGAGGGGTGGAGGAACTAACCTCAAGTCGAGATCGGCTGGCTCCTGATGTCGGCGGGATTGGTCGCCGTGACGATGGCGTTGGTGGAATACCTGATTGTCAAAAACATGGTTTCAGGGGTGGGCGTAGACGATTTTGAGTCTGTGGAACAGCTGAAACCCCTGATTATTGGCCTTGTGAGTCTCATTTTGGTCTGCTGGAGAATCCTGATGGACAGGCTAGTGTTTAGGAAAATATGTTGGCTATTATTTGGACGTCACCTTTCATCAGGTTCATCTATCGACGACATGATTCAGACTTTTGCTACATACTTGCCATCCTTGTAGTACTCCTCCTCATCAGGGACGTCCGGGTCATGGTCCAAGTTCAGCGATGAAATGCTGCCATCCTTAGATTCCCTGAACCTCGAGAGGTCATGTAATCACGAGATCTGAGCCACAGGAACGTGTCATTTTCGTAATGATCGAGCTTGAACTTTTCCCACTCCAGGTCCTGCTAAACCCAAGAAAGCTCGCCATCATCTAGCGTAACATCAATCCTCAGGTAGTTCCAGTACGTGCCGACATAGGCTTCCAGAGGCTTGGGAGAAGTATTATTAATGCGTTCCTTGTCGAGGGCTGCAGATGTGTCCTTGAACCATTGTAATGACTTCTCCGCGGACTCCTTCGACAGCTTGACATAATCATTATGGTTGGGAGCGTCGAGGATCTCCTGCAGAAGCAACTGAAAAACCCAGTCCGGGCAATCATTGAAGGAGAGCGAGTTCGTCATGACAAAAATAGCCGCCCTGTGCTCAGGAACCATGGTAATGGCAGATAACGCGCCAGGCAGGCTACCCTAGTGGTAGAAAAGGAGTGTCGATCCGACTCCTTTGGCGACAGTGGGCATTTGGCCATCGATAAGACCGGGGTTCATTCCGATATGACCCATCGGGCCTGGGAGCTACACAAGGGCGAGCTTAACCCATACGAGGCTTCATGGTATGTCGGCTGAGCCATGGGTATCTTGGCAAAGAAGAGATCTTGGGCGAGCTTGATCTGGGTGGAGGGTGTTGAGGCCTCTGCAGTCGAGAACTGGTCCATAAACGCATCCATCACGGCGGCGTAAGCCTTCAAGAGATCAGCGACGCAAGTGAAGATGCCTCCACTGGAACCTCCAAATGTGCCTCTTCCGGACTTGATGGGGACCTTGACTGGTGTGGCATCTTCGAGGGTGTTGTAGGCCCTAGAAACGTTTTCCACATCGCTAGGCGGGCGACCAATATATGTTCGCTCTATGCTGAAAGGGTCGAAGAAAGCGCTGTGAACAGTATCAACCTAAGAGCCTGAGACTTGATCAAGAACGAGACCAGCAAGCTCGTAACCAAGATTGGTGTGCTGGAACTCCTGACGAAAGGGCTTGATAGGAACTTGGTCGTTGATAAACTTAAGCCTGTCGTCGTGAGAGATGACAATGTTGTTTTTGCTACCGAGGTAGAAGTCGGCGATAGACATTCCGGTACGGTGGGTCAGAATGTCAGTGACGGTCATGGAATCTCTGAGGACTCGATTGTCGATGTTGAAATCGGCGAGCAGGTCTTTGACACGAGTGTCCCAGGCGAGCTTGCCTTCGTCGACAGCGCGGCCGGGGGCCATGGCGACGAAAATCTTGGTGAGGGAGCACCCCGAAAAGATGTTTTCCTCCTCTACAGGTGATATCTGCTCGACGATGCGATATCCGAGGTTGACAAAGTAGGCGGGCTCTCCCTGTCGGTAGACGCCAAAGGAGAGCCTCGCGGTGCCGGCGATGCGCATGAGCTCCTCGATCTTGAACTTGCATCCATCAAGTCGAGCCGGTAACGAGGGACGTGCTGTATGCGCCGGCGTCAGTTTGTGGCTCAGCAGAGGACGTTTCAAGAGTCTTTTGCACGCACCTGTGGCACCGACAAGGCTGGTAAGCCCACGATGTTCATCCATGATCAAGCGGCTGGTGAGAAGGCCGAAAGTACAAGCTGGATCGCGAGTCTGGGTAAACACCGACATGGGTCGGCCGCGTCACCAGAAGGGTGACACTCAAACATTGTAGAAATCGCCTCTGGATGCTTAATAGGGCTGTTCCTTCATGGTGGTGTCTATAAAAGAGCCATCTTGTGCTCTTGGATTCATCATGATCCGACCAGCGAATATCTTGAAAACACCTCTTCCATTCTGTCCCAAGTTCTCGTTCTCACATCTCATCTCACTCAGACGACACCGTTTAGTCGCCATGACTGACTCACTCGCACCCACACCCACACCCATGCCCATCCCCAAGACGGCTGAGCCTACCAACTTGGCTGAGGCCAAGAACGACGCCGTCAAGACCCCGGCTTCTGTGGATGAACCCGACCAGCCATGGAAGGCCCTGGTGGACGTCATCGATAAAGAGAACAAGAACAACCCTGTCGGAGCCGACTTTTTCCCCTGCGAGGACGGCTTTTACGCTCACTCTCTGGCTGCTTAGAGAGATGACAGTCGGTGGGTCTACCAGCCCCTTTACTTGCTTTTCACTGCTGAAGGGTATGTCTTGATAGCCACCATTGGATGGGTTGAAATGTGGAACGATCTAAGACCTATAAAGACCGGGGTATTCAAATAACGATGAAGGGAATCGATTGACTGATACAGCATTTATATATTGATCAAACTTATATGTACTTCTATGCATTAGATCAAGCTCACATGCCCATAATGCATCCCCTCTCCTAGCATAAAACTAGTTTGCTCAATACTCTCGAAGTGTACGTGAGAAAGTCCATCAATTTCTCAAGGCTACTAAAGCCCTCGGACCAACTTAAGCAGCAGTAGCGAAGCCGATGCGGGAGTTGGTGGTGTCATAGACAGAGTAGTAGTTCTCAAGGAACTTCTGTCCAATGATAGTGTTCACACCAGAGCTACCTCCGTCGTTGATCCAAGCGTAGTACTTGCCGGATGTTAGGCCAAAGTTGCTGTACTGGGCAGTAGGAACAAGATACTGCGCGGGCGTAAGGGTGTAAGTCGTTGACCCAAACTTGATACCAAAGTTGGATGTGGGCTTCGTGGTGAAAACAGCTAGGCCAGACGAGCTGTCTGTCTTGCCGCCAGCAGCAGTCAAGAACTTGTTGTAGGCAGTAGTAGGGATGTAGATGAGGGTAGTGCCAGTGTCGACAATGCCACTGCCAGATGAGGCGAGGGTTGTAGATCCATAGGTGAAGCTAGCAATAGAGATACCCAGTACGCAGCAGCAGAGCCGCTAGTGAGGGTTGGGAAGTAGGTGAGGGAGCCGGAGTACTTGGAGCTGTCGGTGCCACCAAGGGTCAACTCTCCGTTGGTGTCATCATCGTCGCTACCAGACTCAGGTCGGAAAGAAACACCGAGGACCTCAGATGAGATCGAACCCTGACTGTAGAGGTTGTCCAAGAAGGTTGGAACTGTGTTGGCGTTGGAGACGGTGCCCTCAGTAAGACCAACGGGTCCAAAGCCAATAATGCCATCTACGCCAGAGAAGCCGGTAGCTGTGCTAGCAGCACCAATCGACTGTGCCGCGACGCTAAGACCACCAAAGCTGACCTTGTCCTTGTACTCGGTACCAGAGAATGAACCAGAGCCGTAAGAAACAGAGACAGAGCCACCCGTGGACTTGCCGGTCGATGTTGGCTCGCAAGAACTTTGAGCGCCACACCAAGTGTTGGAGGCTATATCAGTGTTAGTCCACAATCTATATCATCAACGTTATGGGAATTTGTCACGTACATCCAGTGTCGACAATAAGCTCCCAGGTTTTACCTCCTATGACGACAGGCGCGACATAGGAGACATCCTCGTTAGTGACAGAGCCAGAGCTGGCTAAGACGTGAGCGAAGGTGCTGGCCTGGCCGTTGACCTTGTGAATGCGGGCCTGGCCCTTCTGGACAAGGCCCTTGATCGAAGTGGCTTTGACGACGTGCTTCAAGGGAAGCACAGCCGTTTTGGCCCTAGGCTCAATGGGCGATGCCGAGACGGCAGCGGCAGCGGCAAGAGTAAGAGTGACGGCGAACAACATATTTGCAAGAAGCACGGTAGTCAGTATATGATATGTGTAGTTGGAGAATGTTGATGAGATGGGCTGGTGTTGGATTTCAGACATGGAAGCTTGTTTTTATATCCTGCGAGGTTTATAACATAGCTTGATCTGTACATCTCTTCTCGGCAAACCGGCATCGTCGAATCCATACCTATGTCCAAACTGCACAAGTCAGACTAGGATCCAAACGTCTATCAAATGCTCTAGATGCTCATACTCGTATGAAAGCGATGATACAATCGTTGGGTTTGTAGCCTCGTTGTCTGCTAGAAGCCACTAGCGTGTCGCGACGAATAACACCTACCGCATTGGGTATCTTCCGTGTCCAACTCCCTAATCTGATAGGGTGCATATTCGGTTGAACACCCAAACTAATCATCCAATGCCGAATTCGTCATCCAATGGACTTCTTTCTATGACATATTTAGCGGAGTATCACACTGGAACCCCAGAGTCACGCCTTTGATTCGCAAGACCCGGTCTGGATCACATCTGGGTCGTAAGATATAAAGAGGTGATCCCCCGTTGCCGTCATAGCCGAAGATCTCTCGAAATGGCAGCTGGATATAGACACATAGTTAATCGAAATAGTTGTGACTTTCCTCGCGACTTGATTGTTTATATATAGCGCGACTTTATTAACTGCCACTTGCAGGCTGGAATGGTCACTATATCTAGCACTCATGAGTAGACTAAGTATAACTATATCGTGATTAATAATTTAAAAAGTTTTATTTAACAATTGCGTATTGATGCTCTTTAATATACTACTTTATCAACTCTTTCAGCTTAAACTTAAAAGTTTTATATAATACTACCCTACATCGGATAGATGTGCCGTCGCTTATCGCCAAACATGTCTGGCGAAATCACTTACCTGTTTCGCACAAGACACTCTAACAAAAGTCTCTAACAAAAGTCCCGTTATCTCTACATGTGATTTTCCACATATCGCGGTTCAAAGCCGGGATAAGGCTAGGGCGCTTGCATAAGTTCCCATCCTTCCTCTTTGGGCTTGCTAGCCGAATCGATAACAGGGGATGTACTCCACCACCCGAGGCTATGTGAGGATTATTGTGTTATTGTTGCAATTGCCGTTACCCCGACAGATGACGAACGCGCTGAAGGAGCAGCTATGAACTGGCCAAACCTCTTACAACGAATAACGGCTTTTCCCCGAGAGGTGTTGCTTGTCAGGGGCTGGGAAACGTCGCAAGAGAGGCTACCGAGGAGAGGAGATTATCCATGCTT
Source organism: Fusarium solani (assembly GCF_023522795.1). Classification (NCBI taxonomy): domain Eukaryota; kingdom Fungi; phylum Ascomycota; class Sordariomycetes; order Hypocreales; family Nectriaceae; genus Fusarium; species Fusarium solani. The sequence goes on from NW_027072157.1 coordinate 6,311,439, forward strand.
TTTGAGCAGCCGGGGATCGAGGCATGCGAAACCAGATACATGTTTACACGGGGCGTCTAGGCTAGCGAGCATGGGACTTCTACTGGGAGATGTGGGAAAGTATGAGGAGGCAAGCCAGAAACTTCACGAAGCAAGAGGAGTCTACGAAAAAATGTCAGGAAGAGACGACCCCCACACGATCGCAGGTATGGACGAGCTAGCGTTGACGTACAGATGCCAGGAAGGTAGAACAGGCACAAGGAAGGCTGAGAAGACGAAGACAATGGCTGATCTGCTTGGTCGAAGAGTGAGGATTACGGTAAACAGGATGATCTGGGTTGCAGTTCGATCGATCAGGAAGTCATGGCTCTGCTTCTCGACTAATTGGGAGATGAGATTACCATTACCGAAGAGGTGATAAAGGCTGCAGCGGGAAACGAAAGGAGTGGGAAGGAAGTAATAGTATTACTTGACCGATGGAGAGACAAGATCACTATTCGCGAGGAGGCAGCTGTACTACTTGGGAATGCAGAGTGGAAACGGGCGCCCGTTTCCAACTATCAAATATTGACTGGTTATGAATAGACGCCAGATTAATATATACCAATGCTACAGCATGGCCCATATCCAGCACTATCCATCATGCTATACCCGCAGTCGTTTCAATTCTACCGCTCGTAGAGTAGAGGCAAGATACTCTTTGACGCAGCGGTTGTGCAGAAGACCTCTAGGATTAGTATAACGCACGAGCTATTAAAGACGTTTCGATTTCGGTGGACAACGTCGGTAATTCTATCAGAGATAATAACAACCAGCGGATAAGAGCAGAACTATTAACAAACTTGCACTGCTATCACGGCTATGACATGCGCCAGGCGGGGAAGCCCGGCAAAAAATCGCCTAACTAAGCAAGGGACCAAAGGGACCAAACTTCATTCCTATCAGTCTATAAACCGACCGCTAGAAATACCCTAGATCGAACTCCTCTAGCATTAATCTAAGGGTTAACCTTAAGTATATAAAATATACTTATTAATATTTCCCTATATATAAATTACCTTAGTTATTAATATAACTTAGTTATACTTAATACCTTTAAGTATATTACTAGATATAACTTATACCTTATTTAAGATAATATTAATATCTCCTCTATAGAATATAAATTAGTATAATTAGTTTATCCCCCCTTAGGACTTATATAATTATTATAACTATATTATATTATATTTTTAGCTTTATGCTAAGATATTAGTTATATTTATAGGCTATATATAATATTAGTAGTTATTATAACTAGGGCTATAATAGTAATAAGCTTAAAAATATTATAAATAGCTCTTTATATAGCTATTATACTTAGATTATTAATTATTTTTTAATTATTTTTTTTATATAATATACTTAATAAATATATTAATTAAAAATCTTAACCTTTAAGATATAAATTATAATAAAAATATAATAAATTATTTAATTAATTAAAATTATTTATTATATTTTTCTTTAGAAATCTTAATTATTACTTAATATATTCTTATATTATAATTAAGCTTATTATATATAATATAATATTAAATCCTTAATTATATTAACCTTTTTTAATTATTATTTCTTAATAATTTAATTACTATTTATATATTAATATTTATTTAATTTATTATTTATCTTTTTTTATTTAAAATAATTTTTCTTTTTTTTATAAATAAGTTCTTTTTACCTTTTAATATTAACTTAATATTTTATTTACTTAATAAAAATCTTAGATCTTAGCTATAATAATTATATAAGTCCCAGGGGGATAAACTAGTTATATTAGTTTATATTTAATAAAGGGAATATTAATATTACTTTAAATAAGGTATAAATTATATCTAATAATATACTTAAGGGTATTAAGTATAATTAAATTATATTAATAGCTAAGGTAGCTATTATATAAGAAAGTATAATAAGTATATCTTATATACTTCTTATAATATAATAGCTCGTAATAGATTATGCCTTATAGGGCTTAAGCTATTATAATCTATTTAGCTAACTTAAAGAGGATTATAACCTATAAGGCGTAATTTATTTTAATTTATATATAATTAATTAGCTAATATAGGTCCTTTTTATTATATAGCCTAAGGTTATCTAGGGCTATAATATAATATCTCCCCTTTATTAATTTTATCCTTAAGGCTATATTTATAACCCTAATTATTTTATATATATATATTAATCCTAAACCTATAAAAAATCTTTTTATTAATATATCTAATTATTTTACTTTTTTTAAAAAGTAATTAATTATTATTAAACTAAGTAATATTATTAATTATTTTAGATTTAAAATTATATTTTATTTATCTTATTATTCTTATAGCTTATATTATATAGCCTTACTTAAAAAATTAAATCGCTATAAGGAATATACTTATTATAGCTTTTCTTATAATATATTAATAAATATTTTTAATATTTATTTATATATTTTTACCTATAGGTTTTTTTATTTTATTAATAATCTTTTAATAAATTATATTTATTAAGAGTCTAATTATTTAGATTTTAAAGAAAAGTATATTAAAGAGGACTTTTTATATTTATAGTAAGAGGCCTAAGAGGCTTAAGTAAGGGTAAATAAGGTTTTAGCTTATTTAACTTAGCTTTATTACTAAAAGTATTTATTATATATTAAAGGTATTAAAATAGCTATTTATAGCCTTTATTTCTTAGATAAATTAAAGGAAATAAAGAAAATAGAGTTAGAGGCTATAATTACTATATAATTTATAGGTATTATAGATATTATTAACTAAAGTGCTATTAGCCTTAAGTTTATATCTCTTTTTAATATTATTAATAAAAGTCTTTTAAAAGGTATTATATATTAATAAGGTATTCTAGGGGTTTTTATATATTTTTTAAGTCTAAGTAGTTTTTTTATTTAATAAAATATATTATTTTATTATTAATTTTATTTATATTAAGGATAGCTTTTATAATATATTCTTTTAATTTATTAACTTTTATATTAGGCTTATTATTTATTTTAACTTAAATAATATCTTATATTAATTTAAGTAATAAAATATAAAAGATAAAAATAAAGCTTAACCTTAGGGGTAAATTTAATTTATAGTTATATTTTAAGATTTTTTATTTAATTTTATAAGGTCTAATATATTTATAATTAAATTTTTTATTTTAGTATTTTATTTTAATATTTTTTATTATAAGATAAATTATATCTCTTTCTATAAAGATTAATCCCTTAATTCTTTTTTTATTAATATAACTTATTATCTTATTTTTAATAAACTTAAGTTTTATTCTTATTTTTTTATATAATTTTTTTAATTAATTACTAATAAGGATTACTTTAGGGTTAATAATAATATCTTATATTTATTAATATATATCTAATATAAATCTAAAATTAATATAAGCTAATATAATTTTTATACTTTTATTTATAGCTATATTATAGGCTAGTTATATAGCTAATAGCTTTTTAACTTAGTTAATTTATTTATAATTAATATAGTATTAAAGGTATTATTTTAATATTTAATTTATATATTTTATTTATTTATTTATTTCCTTATAGTATATAATAAAGAGTTTATAATTAATTCCTAAGTATCTTATAAGGCTTTATTAGAATTTTAAGGCAAATAATAGTCCTTAATCTATAATAATCTCTAGTAATAAGCTATATATCTTAGTAATATAAAAGTAAAAAAGGTAAATAAATTCTTTTATTATTATTAATTCTCTATAAGGTATAAAATAAGAAAATTTTATAAATTTATCTATAATAATAAGAATATTATTATAGAAGTTTCTAATAGTTAGTTTTTTTAATAAAGGTAATTTAATAATAAAATCTATAATAATAAAGTCTTATAGTTATTATATAATTAAAAGTAATTATAATTTTCTATAAGGTTTATAATATTATACTTTAGTTTTTATATAAAGGTTATATTAATTAATAATTATTATAATAATTTATTTTATTTTAAGAAAAATATATATTATTTTAATTTATTTTAAGGTTTTATTAATTCTTTAGTATTTATATAGCTAATAATTATATATCTTATATATAAGTCTATATTATAATTTATATAAGACTTATTATTTATTTATTGTTTTAATATCTAAGAGTTACTTATTATATTCTAGGATTTATTTTAAGAGTAAATTACCTTATTTTATTATATAAATAGCCCTATTAGTTTAATATAATATTTTAATAACTCTAGATTATTTATAAAATTCTAATCTCTTTTATTATTCTTAAATCTATTAATTAATTTATTTATAGTATTTCTTATAATAAAATATATATCCTTATACTTTATATAAGAGTTTATAGTTATTATAATATTATTATATAGCTTAAGTTATTTCTTTTAGATTCTTATAATATATAGCTTAGTAATAATAATAATTAAAGATATTTTAAAATACTTTATTAAGAATAAAGAGTTTTTTTTTATAAGTCTAAAGTCTATCCTTTTATTATTAATATCCTTATATATAATTAATAAAGTTTATAACCTATTACTTATATTTCTTAATAAATATAAGGTATTTTAATAAAAGTATTAATTTCTTTATTTACCTAATAAACTTTTATTTAAGGTATCCTTTTAATATAAAGTATAATAATTATTTCTTAGCTTTAATCTTTTTAGTATCTAAGTTAGGTTATTAATTAATAGTATTAGCTTAGCTATTTTTTATTTCTTTAATATAAATAATAATATAATTAAATTCTAAAAGGTATTTAATATATTATAATTATTATTTACTAAGTTCTTAGGTTTTTATAAAATAAGTAATATTTTTATAATCTATATAAACCTTAATTTAATAAATACTCCTAAGGAGGTAATATTAAAATTCTTTAAAGGTATTAATAATTATAAGGAATTCTTTATTATAAATAAGGTAATTAAGCTTTACTTTATATAGCTTATAAAAATAAAATATAATTAAGTATAAAAATCTTTTATTATCTTATTATCTAAGCTAGGCTCTTAGCATAAAGTTTAATATATTTATTTTAAGTTTTATTAATTAAGATAAATTAAATATCTTAAATATTAATTTACTTAAGATAAGTTCCTTAATTATATAAAAGGCTTTTTATACCTTATTCTTAAATATATATATCTTATTTTTCTTTATAAGATTTATTAATAATATTATAATTTTCTTAAATTATTTAAGGAATCTATAATAATAATTAATAAAACTAAGAAAGGCTTATATTTCCGTAATATTAGTTAATTCCTTTTAGTCCTTAATTACTAAGACCTTCTTAAGGTCTATATATATCTTATTATAAGAGATAATATATCTAAGAAATTCTACTTCTAAGGCATAAAACTTATTTTTCTTAGGTTTTATTAATAAATTAATATCTTATAATATTTATAATACCTTATAGATATATTTTATGTATTTTTTTTTTATTTTAAAGAAAATAAAGATATTTTTTAAGTAATATATAATAAATATATCTAAATATTCTTATAATATATTATTAATTATTTATTAAAATATAATAAATATATTTATAAGTTTAAAAGGTATAATAAGGTATTTAAATAATTTATACTTAGTATAAAAAGTAGTTTTTTATTTATACCCTTTTTTAATTTAAATAAGGTTATAGGCTCCTTTAAGGTTAAATATAATAAAGTATTTTATTTTAAAAAGTTAATTTTTTAATTTATTAATAAGAGGCAATAATATATAATCCTTAATTATAATAATATTAAGTATTTTAAAATTAATATAGAGATAAAATTTTTTATTTTTCTTTAAGATAAATATAATAAGGTATTTAATAAATAATTTATTTTCCTTAATATATCTTTTCTATAATATTTCTTTAATATATTCCTTTAATATTAATAATTATATTATATTAAGTAAATAAAGTTTATTAAAGCTAAGTTACTTTTTATTAATAAATTTAATTTTTAAATTATAATATATATATAATAATAAACTTATTTTAAGTTTTTTTATAAAAAGTTTCTTATAAATATAATACTTTAATAATATATTCTTAAATTATTTTTCTTCTAATATTTTCTTAATTTATTTAAGGTTTTTTTTTAATTATTAAAATTATTATATAATATATATAATTATTTCTTAATTTTATTATTTTTATTTATTATAATATTTATATTATATCCCTTTAAGTAAAAAGGTATTTTATATTTACCTTTATTTAACTTCTCTAATATCTTTAATAAAAGTTTAAGATCTTATATTATCTTCTAAGTTATTATTTATTATAGAGAATATTTTATTATTAAAAAAAAATACTTAGCTAATCCTCTAGTTAAAATATAAGTTAAATTAATATAACTATAGGTATTTAAATATTAAGTTATAGCCTTTTATAAGTATAATATTAAATAAGATTCCTTAGTTCTTTCTTTTAATAAAAACTTTAAGGTAATTAATCTTATTATTAATAACTCTATTATTATAATTAAATTATTTCCCTTTAAGGTTAATTATTATATAAGGTTTTACCTTATATCTCTATAATAATTTAAATTTATTTATTATCCTTAGGTTAAATAGATTTTACTTAGCTTTATTATTTATTAAAATATATAATTATTTTCCCTTAATTTATATTAATATTTTAAAATATCTTTATATTAATTCTCTTTTAGTAATATATAAGGCCTTTTATAGTATTATAGCTTATTTCTTTATTTATAGCCTTTTTATAGGTAGATTTCTTAGTTTTTTAATAATATATAGCTAATATAATTATACTTATATTTACTATTATTATATACTTTATAATTATATATATTATCTTAGCTATATAGCTAGTCTTAGTATTATTATTTTTATTCTTATCTTAGGTCTTTTTTATTTTTTAATTAAGCTATTAGTTTTTATTTTTTTAATACTTTTTCTTAGCTAATTTACTCTTATTAATCTTTTACCTTATAAATAATTTATTTATATTTCTAGATCGCTTAATATAAGTCTTTATAGTATTATATATATATAATACTAATAATATTATATTAATAAAATATCTAATAACCTTTTATTTTATATTATATATAAGGTTAATTATTAAGTTAAGCTAATAAGGTAATAAAGAAATAATCTTACTTTTATTTTTTTTCTTTATATTTTTTATATTAATAATATTAATAAAATATCTAAGAGATACTAAGGTATTTCTTATATATAAGGTATATTTATATATTATCTTATAGGTTAAATAATACTTCTTAGTATTATAGGTTTTTAGTTAATTCTCTATAATAGGCTTAAATATAAATTTCTTATATATCTATTATATTTATATATTCTTATATAGTCTAGATATATCTCTTTTATAGGTTATTTTAGTATTAATTATTATTCTTATTATATAAATAAGGGTAATTTTCCTCTTTTTATAACTCTTTATTATTCTTTCTTACTTTTTATTATTAAGTATATAACTTATATAACTCCCTTTATAGTTTCTTTATCTTATACTTAAACTTAATTTAATTAATATTAATATTACTTACCTTAATAAGCTAATTTATTTATCTAAGTTTTTTATTATTATAGGCTTATTCTTATTATTTATAGGTTTTATTATATTCTTATAATACTTTAATTTAATATTATAAGTATAAATTATAATTATATTATATAAGGTTATCTTATTAATAATCCCTATAGTATATAATAAATAATAATAAGAAATATTTATTATATCTTATAATTTATTTCTTATGCCTTTTATAATAGCTTTCTTATAATTTATTTATTTAGCTAATATTAAAGATATCTATTATTTTTATTTTATTAATATTACTTTTTTCTTTTATTTAAGCTTCTAGGTAATTATAATAGTAACCCTCTTATTATTTATTATATCTAGCATAAGGTTTCTTTATTTTATTAATTCTAAGAGTAATTACTATTATATATTCTAGGTTTCCCTTAGTTACTTTCTAAGGTATCTTACCTAGCTATAAAATACTCTTTTATTTAGTTTTTATTTATATTTATTTTAATCTTATCTTATTAATATATTATATCTACTTTATAATATCGCAATAAGTTTAATTAATTAGATTATAATTTAGGGTTTCTTATTTTCTTATTAGGCTTATTAAGCTATATTAATATATTTCTTACTTTCTAAGAGGGATTATTATTAATTAAGTTAATAATATTCTTCCTTAATATCTCGCTATTTTTTATAATAAACCTTTTTAATATAATTCTTTTTATAATAATAATAATATTTAAGGCTATAATAATTTTATTTATTTTTTTATATAGCTCTTAGTATTATAAAACTAGCTTTAATATTATAAGAGGTATTATTATTTTTTTTCTTATCTTAGTTAATATTAAATTATAAGTTATTAGCCTTATTATTATTATACTTAGGGTTTTATAATTTCTTTTATAAGAATTATTAGTTATTAATCTTAATTACTTAGCTAATATAATTAATTAGGTTATTAGGTTAATTTTCTTTATATAATTTTACTTAGATTTTTTTTTTAAGATTATTAAAAAAAAATAATATTAAGAATTTTTAATTTTAATTAAGCTTTAAGGTAAGCTAAAAGTATTTAGTTTTATATTTAGAGGCTAAATAAGTTTATTAAAGTATCTTAATCTCTTTTTTAGCTTATACTTTTTTATTAATTATTTTAAATACTTATTAAAATATAGCTTTAAAGGTCTTAAAGCTTAAATAGAGGTTAATAATTTTAAGTAAGAGTTTAATAAAAGAGGTAATAAAATATTTCTTTATAATAGGTTTAAATTAAGCTATAATATACTTAGTAAGTTACCTTATAGTATATTAAACCTTATTAAATACTAGGTTAAACTATATTAAATAGTAAGTTATAAAAGCGCATAGCTATATAAGGAATATAAGTAGCTTATAAGTAGTTTTATTAAATTTCTCTAGGGGGTTTAGCTTTAAGATTTCTCTTATATTTTTACCTCTTATAATAATAATTACTATATTATTAACTTCTTAGATATTATTTATATATTAGGTATTCTATGCCCTCTATATTTTACTTATTCTTTTAATAAAGTTATAAAGTCTATTTATCTTAATACTTATAGTAATAATCTAAGCTTAGAGCTATTTAATTTTTTTATTATTAGAGCTATTTATATTATTTATATCCTTATCTTAGTTAGCTAAGATAAGTATAAGTAAATAGTTAATAAATAAGACTTATTAATAGTTATTAGTAAGGGTTACCTAAGTAGCTATTATATTTAATATTATTTAAGGTAATATAAGTAATTTACTAAATAAGAGCTATTAATATATAATAATTATATATATTCCTAAGGGATAAACTAATTATATTAAGTTTATATTAATAAGGGATTAAGCGTATTATCTTAAGCAAGGTATAAGTTATATTTAGTAATATACTTAAAAGTATTAAGTATAACTAAGTTATATTAATAACTAAGGTAATTATTATATAAGAGAATATAATAAGTATATCTTATATACTTCTTATAATATAATAACTCGTAATAGATTATGCCTTATAAGGCCTAAGCTATTATAATTTATTTAGCTAGCTTAGAGAGGATTATAGCCTATAAGGTATAATCTATTTTAATCTATATATAATTAGTTAGCTAATATAAGTCCTTTCTATTACATAGCCTAAGGTTATTTAGGGCTATAATAATTATAATTATAATATTAGCCTTTATTAATATTATTTTATATATAATTATTTTTTATTTCTTTAAAAAGAGGTTTTAATATATTTAAAAATAATTTAAGAAAGTTATTATAATATTTTTTAATTTATCTTTTAAGGTATTTAAATTAAGATTTAATCTTTAATATAATTTTTAAAATCCTTAAGACCTAAGGGGTAAAAGGTTTAATTTTCTTTTTAATAAATATTAAAATTTATAATTATATATTAAGCTTTAAGATTATATTTTTTAAATTAAAAAAAATAATTTTAATTTTTTTAAACCCTTTTTAAATATTTATTTTTATTATAATTATTTAATATAAAATATAAAAGACTAATATACATAATGAGTAAATAAATTAATTAAATAAATAAATTATTTTTTTAAATAAAAATTATAATAAAAATATTATAAATTAATTAATTAATTAAAATTATTTATTATATTTCTTTTTAGATATCTTAATTATTATTTAATAAGTCTTTATATTATAACTAAGCTTATTATATACATTATAATATTAAATACTTAATTTAATTAATTTTTCTTAATTATTACCTTCTAATAATATAGCTATTATTTATATATATATATTTATTTAATTAATTATTTATTTTTTTATCATTATTATTATAATCTCTTTTTTTTATATTTTACTTTTTTTTATTTTTTAATACTAACTTAGTATCTTATTTACCTCTTAAAAGTCTATATTTTTAATAATTAATAAGGTAACTTTATATATAATAATAGCCTTTATTCCCTTTATAAGAGATTATAAAGCCTTTAGAATTAACTTTAAAAAGCTATTTTAATACTTTTTAATTTATCTTTTAAGGTATTTAAACTAAGATCTAGCCTTAATTATTATCTTTAAGGTTCTTAAAGCCTAAGAGGTTAATAATTTAGGCCCTTTTTTAATAAGTATTAAAATTTATAGTTATTTATTAAGCTTTAAGATTATAATTTCTAAGTTAAGAGAAATAAGCTTAATATCCTTAAAAGCTTTTTAATATTTTTTTTATTATAATAGCCTTATATATTAATTAAAATATTTTAATTATTTTAAATTAATCTTATTATTAATTTAATTATTTTAAGATATTATAATAATTTAATTATTTAAAAGATTATTTTTTTAATATTAATTAATAAAATAATATTAATTTATATTAATTATAAATAATACTTATATTTTTATATTTAGCTTTTTAATAATTATATTTATAAAAAAAATATATCTTAAGGCTTAAATATTACTTAATAAAATTATAAGCTTAATATATATTAATTAATAATATATTATAATTAATAAGGAATTAATTAATTATTTCTTTTATATTATATAGCTATAAAATAAATTTTTATAAATTTAAAAGAAAAATAAAATATAAAAAAATCTTTTTTTTATATTAAATAATTAATATAATTTTAAATAATATTATATTAAGATTAAATACTATATTATTAATAATATAATATATAATAATAAACCTTATAGATAGTTATAGCTTATTAAATACTTAACTTAGGCTTAGTTTATATAACTTAAAGAATAAGAAATATCTTAGTTATAATAGTTATATAATTCCTAAGGGATAAACCAGTCGTGCTAGGTTTATATTAGTAATTAATTAGGCATATTATCTTAAATAAGATATTAGTTATATCTAGTAATATACTTAAAGGTATTAAGTATAATTAAGTTATATTAATAATTAAGGTAGCTACTATATAAAAAAATATAATAAGTATATCTTATATATTTCCTAGGATATAATAGCTTATAATAGATTATAGCTTATAGGGCCTAAGCTATTATAATCTATCTAGCTAGCTTAGAGGGGATTATAACCTATAAGCTATAATTTATCTTAATCTATGCGTAATTAGCTAATTAATATAAGTCTTTCTTATTATATAGCCTAAGGGTCTTCTAGGCTATAATATAATATCTCCCCTCTATTAATCTTATCCTTAAGGTTATATCTATAACCTTAATTATCTTATATATATATATTAATCCTAAACTTATAAAAAATCTTTTACTAATATATCTAATTATCTTACCTTTTTTAAGAAATAATTAGCTATTATTAAACTAAGTAATACTATTAACTATTTTAAATTTAAAATTATATCTTATTTATCTTATTATTTTTATAGTTTATATTATATAGCTTTACTTAAAAAATTAAATTATTATAAGGAATATACTTATTATAGCCTTTCTTATAATATATTAATAAATATTTTTAGTACTTATTTATATATTTTTACCTATATAGTTTCTTATTTACTAATAATTTCCTAGTAAATTATATTTACTAAGAGTCTAATTATTTAGATTTTAAAAAAAAAATATATTAAGAAGGACTTTTTATATTTATAATAAGAAGCCTAAGAGGCTTAAGTAAGGGTAAATAAGGTTTTAGCTTATTTAACTTAGCTTTATTGCTAGAAATATTAGTTATATACTAAAGGTATTAAGATAGCTATTTATAGCTTTTATTTTTTAGATAAATTAAAGGAGATTCAGAAGGTAGAGTTAGAGGCTATAATTGCCGCTTAATTTATAAGCGCTATAGATATTATTGACTAGAGTATTATTAGCCTTAAGTTTATATCTCCTTTTAATATCGCTAATAGAAGTCCTTTAAAAGGCATTATATACTAGTAAGGTATTCTAAGGGTTCTTAAGTATTTTCTAAGTCTAGGTAATCCTTTTATTTAATAAAATATATTATCTTATTATTAATTTTATTTATATTAAAGATATTTTCTATAATATATTCTTTTAATTTATTAACTTTTATTTCTAGTTTATTATTAGTTTTAACTTAGATAGTATTTTCTATTAATTTAAGTAATAAAATATAAATAATTAAATAAAGCTTAACTTTTAGTAATAAGTCTAATTTATAATTATTTTCTAAGATTTTCTATTTAATTTTATATAATTTAATATATTTATAATTAAGTTTTTTATTTTATTATTTTATTTTAATATTTTTTATTATAAAATAGATTATATCTCTCTCTAAGAAGATTAATCCCTTAATTCTTTTCTTATTAATATAGTTTAATATCTTATTTCTAATAAATTTAAGTTTTATTCTTATTTCTTTATATAGGTTCTTTAGTTAATTACTAGTAAGAATTACCTTAGGGTTAATAATAATATTTTATATTTAGTAATATATATCTAATATAAATCTAAAATTAGCATAAACTAATATAATCTTTATACTTTTATTTATAGCTATATTATAGGCTAGCTATATAACTAATAGTTTTTTAACTTAGTTAGTTTATTTATAATTAATATAATATTAAAAGTATTATTTTAATATCTAATTTATATATTTATTTAATTATTTATCTCCTTATAGTATATTATAGAGAGTTTATAATTAATTCTTAAATATCCTATGAGGCTCTATTAAAATTTTAAGGTAAATAATAGTCCTTAATCTATAATAATTTTAAGTAGTATATTATATATCTTAGTAATATAGAAATAAAAGAGGTAAATAAATTCTTTTATTATTATTAATTCTCTATAAGGTATAAAATAAGAGAATTTTATAAGTTTATTTATAATAATAAGAATATTATTATAGAAGTTTCTAGTAGCTAGTTCTTTAGATAATAATAATTTTATAATAAAATCTATAGTAATTAAATCCTATAGTTATTATATAACTAGGAGTAATTATAATTTCCCGTAGGGTTTATAGTATTATGCCTTAGTTTTTATATAAAGGTTATATTATTTAGTAATTATTAAAATAATCTTTTTTATATTAAGAAAAGTAAATATTATTTTAACTTATTTTAAGGTTTTATTAATTCCTTAATATCTATATAGCAGGTAGCTATATATTTCGCGTATAAGTTTATAGCATAGTTTATCTAGGACTTATTATTTATTAATTTTCTTGTTATCTAAGAGTTATTTATTATATTACTAGATTTATTCTAAGAGTAGATTACCTTATTTTACTGCGTAGGTAGCTTTATTTATCTAATATAGCGTTCTTATAATCTTAGACTATTTATAGAGCCCTAGTTCCTTTTATTATTCCTAGATCTATTAATTAATCTACTTATAGCATTTCTCGCAATAATATATCTTTCCTTATATCTTATCCTTAAGGTCATAGTTATTATAATGCTATTATATAGCTTAGGTTATTTCTTCTAGGTTGCTATACTATATGACTTAGTAATAATAGTAATTAAAGATAATTTAGAGTACTCTATTAGGGATAGAGATCTTTCCTTTATAGGTTTATATTTTATTACTTTATTATTAATATCTTTATATATAATTAGTAAAATCTATAACTAGTCTTTTATATTTTCTAATAAGTATAAGGTATTTTAATAGGGGTATTAATTTCTATATTTATCTAATAATCTTTTATCTTAAGTGCCCTTCTAGGGTAAAATATAATAATTATTTTTTAGCCTTAATTTTTCTTATATCTAGGTTAGGTTATTAGCTAATAGCATTAACTTAGCTATTTTTTATTTCTTTAATATAGATAATAATATAATTAAATTCTAAGAAATATTTAATATATTATAATTATTATCTATTAAATTCTTAGGTTTTTATAAAATAAGTAATATTCTTATAATCTATATATACCTTAATTTAATAAGTATTTCTAAGAAAGTAATATTAAAATTCTTTAAAGGTATTAATAATTATAATAAATTCCTTATTATAAATAAAATAATTAAGTTCTACTTTATATAGCTTATAAAAATACAATATAATTAGGTATAAAAGTCTCTTATTATCTTATTATTTAATCTAGGCTCTTAATATAAAGTCTAAGATATCTATTTTAAGTTTTATTAATTAGGATAAATTAAATATTTTAAGTATTAATTCACTTAAGATAAGTCCCTTAATTATATAAAAAGCTTTTTATATCTTATTCCTAAATATAAATATTTTATTTTTTTTTATAAGATCTATTAATAGTATTATGATTTTCTTAAATTATTTAAGGAATCTATAGTAATAATTAATAAAACTAAAGAAGGCTTATATTTCCTTAATATTAGTTAATTCCTTTTAGTTTTTAATTACTAAGACTTTTTTAGGGTCTATATATATTTTATTATAAGAGATAATATATCTAAGAAATTCTACTTCTAAGGCATAAAACTTACTTTTCTTAAGTTCTATTAATAAATTAGTATCTTATAATATTTATAATACCTTATAGATATATCTTATATATTTTTTTT
This sequence comes from Fusarium solani, assembly GCF_023522795.1. Taxonomy (NCBI): domain Eukaryota; kingdom Fungi; phylum Ascomycota; class Sordariomycetes; order Hypocreales; family Nectriaceae; genus Fusarium; species Fusarium solani. The sequence goes on from NW_027072157.1 coordinate 6,326,442, forward strand.
TTATTTTAAAGAAAATAAAAATATTATCTAAGTAATATATAATAAATATATCTAGATATTCTTATAATATATTATTAATTATTTATTAAAATATAATAAATATATTAATAAATCTAAAAGGTATAATAGGGTACTTAAATAATTTATACTTAGTATAAAAAGTAGTTTTCTACTTATATCTTTTTTTAATCTAAATAAGGTTATAGGCTCCTTTAAGGTTAAGTATTATAAAGTATTTTATTTTAAAAAGTTAATTCTTTAATTTATTAATAAGGAATAATAATATATAATCCTTAATTATAATAATATTAAGTATTTTAAAGTTAATATAAAGATAAAGTTTTTTATTTTTCTTTAAGATAAATATAATAAGGTATTTAATAAATAACTTACTTTCCTTAATATATCTTTTTTATAGTATTTCTTTAATATATTTTTTTAATACTAATAGTTATATTATATTAAGTAAGTAAAGTTTATTAAAGTTAGGATATTTTTTATTAATAAATTTAATTTCTAAATTATAATATATATATAATAATAAACTTATTTTAAGTTCTTCCGCGAAGAATTTCTTATAAATATAATACTTTAATAATATATTCTTAAGTTATTTTTTTTTAATATCTTCTTAATTTACTTAAGGTTTTTTTTTAATTAATAGAATTATTATATAATATATATAATTATTTATTAATTCTATTATTTTTATCTATTATAATATTTATATTATATCCCTTTAGGTAAAGAGATATTTTATATTTATTTCTTCTTAGTTTCTCTAATATCTTTAATAAAAGTTTAAGATCTTATATTATTTTTTAAGTTATTATTTATTATAAAGAGTACCTTATTATTAAAAGAGAATACTTAGCTAATCCTCTAGTTAAAATATATATTAAATTAATATAACTATAGGTACCTAAGTACTAAGTTATAGCCTTCTATAGGTATAATATTAAATAAGATTCCTTAGTTCTTTCCTTTAATAAAAACTTTAAGGTAATTAATCTTATTATTAATAACTTTATTATTATAATTAAATTACTTCCCTTTAAGATTAATTATAATATAAGGTTTTATCTTATACCTTTATAATAACTCGAGCTTATTTACTATCCTCGGGTTAAATAAGTTTTACTTCGCTTTACTATTTATTAAAGTATATAGCTATTCTCTTTTAATTTATATTAATATTTTAAAATATCTCTATATTAATCCTCCTTTAATAATATATAAGGCCTTTTATAGTATTATAAGCTATTCTTTTACTTATAGCCCTTTTATAAATAGGCTTCTTAGTTTTTTAATAATATATAGCTAATATAGTTATACTTATATTTATTATTATTATATACTTTATAGTTATATATATTATCTTAGCTATATAGTTAGTCTTAATATTATTATTTTTATTTTTATCTTAAGTCTTTTTTATTTTTTAATTAAGCTATTAATTCTTATTTTTTTAATATTTCTTTTTATTTAATTTATTTTTATTAATTTTTTACTTTATAAATAATTTATTTATATTTTTAAATTACTTAATATAAGTCTTTATAATATTATATATATATAATATTAATAATATTATATTAATAAAATATCTAATAACCTTTTATTTTATATTATATATAAGATTAATTATTAAGTTAAGCTAATAAGGCAATAAAGAAATAATCTTACTTTTATTTTTCCTCTTTATATTCTTTATACTAATAATATTAATAAAATATCTAAGAGATATTAAGGTATTCCTTATATATTAGGTATATCCTTATATTATCTTATAGGTTAAATAATACTTCTTAGTATTATAAGTTTTTAATTAATTCCTTATAATAGGCTTAAGTATAAATTTCTTATATATTTATTATATCTATATATTCTTATATAGTTTAGATATATCTCTCTTATAGGTTATTTTAATACTAATTATTATTCTTATTATATAAATAAGGGTAATTTTCTTTTTTATAGCTCTTTATTACTCTTTCTTACTTTTTATTATTAAGTATATATTTTATATAGCTCCCCCTATAATTTCTTTATCTTATATTTAAATCTAATTTAATTAATATTAGTATTACTTATTTTAATAAGCTAATCTATTTATTAGGGTTTCTTATTATTACGCGCTTATTCCTTTTATTTATAGGTTTTATTATATTCTTTTAATACTTTAATTTAATATTATAGATATAAGTTATAATTATACCGCATAGGGTTATCTTATTAATAGTCTCTATAATATATAATAAATAATAATAATAACTATTTATTATATCTTATAACTTATTTTTTATAATTAAAGCCTTTTATAATAACTTCTTTATAGTTTATTTATTTAGCTAATATTAAGGGTATTTATTATTTTTATTTTATTAATATTACTTCTTCCTTTTATTTAAGTTTCTTAGTAATTATAATAATAACCCTCTTATTATTTATTATATCTAGCATAGGGTTTTCTTATTTTATTAATTCTAAGAGTAATTACTATTATATATTCTAAGTTTCCTTTAATTATTTTCTAAGGTATCTTACTTAGCTATAAGATACTCTTTTATTTAATTCTTATTTATATTTATTTTAATCTTATCTTATTAATATATTATATTTACTTTATAATATCGCGATAAGTTTAATTAATTAAATTATAATTTATAATTCTTTATCTTCTTATTAGGCTTAATAAGCTATATTAATATATTTCTTACCTTCTAAGAGGGATTACTATTAATTAGGTTAATAATATCTTTCCTTAATATCCCGCTATTTCTTATAATAAACCTTCTTAATATAATTTATCTTATAATAATAATAGTATTTTAGGCCTTAGTAGTCTTATTTACCTTTTTATATAGCTCTAAGTATTATAAGGCTAGCTTTAATACTATAAGAAGTATTATTTTTTTTTTCTTTTTTTAATTAATATTAAATTATAAGTTATTAGCCTTATTATTATTAAACTTAGGGTTTTATAATTTCTTTTATAAGAATTATTAATTATTAATTTTAATTACCTTATTAATATAATTAATTAAGTTATTAAGTTAATTTTCTTTATATAATTTTACTTAGACTTCCTTTTTAAGATTATTAAAAAAAAATAATATTAAGGGTTTTTAATCTTAATTAAGCTTTAAGGCGAGTTAAAGGTATTTTATTTTATATTTAAAGGCTAAGTAGGTTTATTAAAGTGCCTTAATTTCTCTTTTAGCTTATGCCTTTTTATTAATTATTTTAAATACTTATTAAAGTATAGCCTTAAAGGTCTTAAAGCTTAAGTAAAGCTTAATAGTCTTAGGTGAGAATTTAGTAAAGGGGATAATAAGGTATTCTTTTATAATAGGTTTAAACTAGGCTATAATATACTTAGTGAGTTACCCCGTGGTATATTAAACCTTATTAAATACTAGGTTAAATTATATTAGATAATAAGTTATAAAAGCGCCGAGCTATATAAGGAATATTAATAGCTTATAAGTAGTTTTATTAAATTTCTCTAGGGGGTTTAACTTTAAGATTCTTTTTATATTCTTACCTCTTATAATAATAATTACTATATTATTAATTTCTTAGATATTATTTATATACTAAGTATTTTATACCCTTTATATTTTATTTATTTTTTTAATAAATTTATATATAATATCTATTTTAATACTTATAGTAGTAATTTATATATAAAGTTATTTAATATCTTCTTTATTATTATTTTTATCTTTTATATCTTTATTAATTAAAATAGCTTATATAAATATAATAAATAAGTAATTAATAAGTAAAACCTATTAGTAATTATTAATAAGAGTTACCTAAGTAATTATTATATTTAATATTATTTAAGGTAATATAAGTAATCTATTAAATAAGAGCTATTAATATATAATAATTATATAATTCCTAAGGGATAAACTAATTATACTAGGTATATATTAATAATTAATTAAGTATATTATCTTAAATAAGATATTAGTTATATCTAGTAATATACTTAAAGGTATTAAGTATAACTAAGTTATATTAATAGCTAAGGTAGCTACTATATAAGAAAGTATAATAAGCATATCTTATATACTTCTTAGGATATAGTGGCTTATAATAGATTATAGCTTATAGGGCCTAAGCTATTATAATCTATTTAGCTAGCTTAGAGGGGATTATAACCTATAAGCTATAATCTGTCCTAATCTATGCGTGATTAGCTAGTTAATATAAGTCCTTCTTATTATATGGCCTAGGGTCTTCTAGGCTATAATATTAGTCTTATTAAAAGCTTATAATATACTAAGTAATTAAGAAATAATTAATTAAATAAAAAGATATAAATTAAGAGATTTTTATAATACTTATATAATTATAATACTTACTTATTATATATATTATATTAAAGTCTTTAAATTAAATTATTATAAATTATAATTAATAGCCCTTAACCTAGGTATAAGTTTTTTTCTAATTATAGCTAAATTATAATATCTTAGCCTAATTTATTATAATCTTATAGTAATTAGTTAATGCAGTAGGTTAGTTTTTTATCACGTGGGTGCGAGGTTCTTAGGCTATGACATAGGCGGGCTGCAGTTCCTATTAGGCGCGATTATACTCAGCCGCAGCCCTAAAATCCATCAGACCTCGAGCGGTCCCAGCGACATCACACAATCGCAATAATCATATCGCTCCATACATGGTAGCTCTTACTGCCTTTTCTTCACTTTCGGCGATCGCATGTTCCTGCGATAGCTACTGATAGCAGGTTCACTTTCTCGACCCTCCGGCGCCGCAATGAGTGCCTCGGAGATACAACAACCAGCGGGCCAGCTGGTACTGCAGCCTGCTCCCACGAAGTGAGTTCGTCCGCGATAGACAATTGCACCTGCTTACTTGTTTTTCTAAGGACACGAGACATTGCCGCTGAGGCCTACGCGGATGCTTGCGATACCTCGAGCGGGAGTTCCAAGGCAATGTCAAAGCTCTCGCATGGCTCGGCACCGTGACGTCGACATCGCTTAGCGACGTGCTCGCGACGACTCAGCAGGCGGAGAGTAAATACGGCGAGGCCTCTCAGAACAAGCACAGTACCAGAGCATGGCTGAGGGGACTGTCCAAGAGGATCATGTACTACGGACAGGTGCTAGATGTCCTGTCTCAGCACCACCCTGAATACGTTGCCTTAGTCTGGGGACTGGTCAAGTTCGTGTTAATGGTCTGCTTCATACGTTATGCTCACCATGAAAGCCTGATATCGCATTGCTAACCATATGAAGGGCGTTCTCAATCACGGCACTCTCGTGGGACAGTTTTCGCAGGCTCTGTCCATGATCGCGCAGGTGCTCCCCAGGACAGAGCTCAGCGCTGAGCTCTATCAAACCAACGAGATGAAGGACGCTGTCGCAAATCTATACGCCCACATCCTTCTCTTCCTCCAGCAGGCGGTACGATGGTACAAGGCCGGGCCAGCCGGTCGAGCGATTACCGCCCTCTTCAAGCCCTTCGAGCTGAGTTACAAGGAAAGTATCGAGCAGATAATGCTCTGCGCGCAACACATTGACGACATCTCGAGTATTGCTTCGAAGGTTGAAATCCGCGAGATCAAGGTTCTAGTCGAAGGAGAAAGTGCAAAATTGGCCAAGCAAGAAGACAAGCTGCAGGAGATGCAGGCCCAATTCAACCTTGCCCACGAGGAACTCTCTTCGAAGGTGGGATCCATTCTTCAGATAATCAACTGTAGGGGAGCTCCTAGTTCAGATACAGACCCATAGACAGGCCAGCTGACCTTTGAACCAGGTAGCGCCACCAGGTTGAATGAGGTTCACCTGGACATCAAAGATATAAAGCCCCTTGTCGGCGATATACACTTCAGCCACGTCCTGGGCGCCCTGAAACCCAAGAGGTCACCCGAAGATTCCCTCCGAGCGCACAGGTCGTTAATCAGACGATCTTCACCCTGGAGGAGCCAGAACAAGAACACCATTGAGCTTTTCCAAAGCGTGGGACAGTGGATCTCTGCGCCCAAGTCATCGCTACTGGTCCTACAAACGCAGCCTCGAGCCCAGGCACGTGTCAAGGAGATCGCGACAGAACTAATCGGGCTGGTACAACCACGGTCCAAAAAGGTCATCTGGTATCTGTCTAGTCTCAACTTTAACGACGAGGGTCAGATATCTACAGTCGATGTGCTTAAAAGCTTGATATTCCAATGCATGAAACTTGTGCCAGAGTTCGTCGCCTCGGAGCCGGACAACTTCTCAACGGCTAAGCTTCATGGGTATCATTCGGAAGAAGAGTGGCTCAAACTCTTATGTCACATTCTGCGATATTTAAATGCGTGTTTCATTGTCATCGAGGCCGAGGATATTTTCAAAAATAAGGATGAGGCAAAGCAACTTCTGGAGTTGGTTCAGAGGTTAGCAGCCCAGTTCCAAGACATGGGAGATTCGATCAAGTTGCTGCTGGTCAACTACAACAACTCTTGGAACGGTTCCGACACACTAGGGCTGCAGGGAAGAGTGCTTTATGTCAATCGAGAGGCACCTGTGCCACCGGGACGTAGGCGTGCGGGGGCGCGGTCTCCCTTTCGTGGAGCAGCTCGGGGTGCTATGGGTGGCATCACATAGCTTGATGTATTACATTGTAAAAATACATGCTCTTCTTGCCGTCTCAGGTTCCTACCCAACGGCCCCCTCTACAGGCGAGTTGAAAACATCATACCACACAGAGCAACTCTGCTTCCAGCACTATTTTGCCTTCCTTGTATTTCTCGCTTGGCTCGAATGCCTTGTCATATCTCCAACCGACAGTCTCCTTACACCGACGACATTTAACGTCGCTCATAATGTGTCGTCCTGTTGTCATTGAGCGTTCTTGGGGGGTACCTATCTCAATGTTGACAGCCTTTTGGAATAGGTAGGCCTTGCCATGTTGGCCGCGAAAGTTCTGCCAGAGGTTAGAAGGAAGCGGTGCTTGTGAAGGGCAAAGAGAGTGCGCACTCGACTGATGATATCAGGATGAAGACATAGCCGAATTTTGCAGTTTTTGCACCCGTACATCTTGACCTCTGGTTCCATCTTTGTTTGAACCTCAGCTCCCGCCGTCGCAATATTCCATTCAGAGTTCTTAGGCCCTCCGATCTCTATCCGTGAGATGAGGCAGCAGAGTCTCTTCCTCCGTCTCTCATCTTCTATAGACAGGTCTTCTGATATGCTACGCTTGACTTCGAGCTGAGGTTTGCTATCGTTCGCACCATTATCCCCTGCAGAGCCCTGACGCCTTCCGCCAACTGCAGAGAGATTGACGGGCGCCGAGTCGTCGACAAGTAAGGCGAATGATCGCTTGAGACCCATGCTACCAGTCGGGGTCTTATAAAGAAAGCAGAGTATACTCAAAGAAATAATATGGCCCTATATCAGACGAGGGAGCCCAGAACAGGTAGGAAGGCGGTGTGACTGGTGGCTTCTGCATTGAAACGTGAGAAGTGCACAGCCGAATTGTGACGATTGAAAGAGGGGGCAGTATCCGGCAAGCTGAATAGCGGTCGGGCGGCAATCAGGCATTCGTGCATAATCTGTACGGATGCCTGATCTCAGCTCCATTTTTGGATAACGATGGATTCAGCGAGCGCTATGTACCCAAGTCCTTTTCAATGCAGTGCTGCAATCAAGAGAGCGAGACTATAATTAGTGTCCCCGAGGCACTCAGCCTTTTTAACGCGGCTCTTTCCTTACATTACTCTTTCAGACTGTTTTGCCCCATTCGAAACAGGTACGTAGAGGATCCGAATACAAGTTCCGCCACATCAATCTTTCAACGCTGGTACTTGGCTCCGCTACCAAGCCCTTGGAGGGACCAGGAGGTTGTTTGCGCCCAGTCACCTTCATTTTCGCCTAGAAACTGCCCAGCCCCTTCAAGCCAGCTTCCCCTCCCGTGCTCTTGAGTTAGCTGTTGCCGGTCGCCCGGTTGGTCACTCACTCACAATGAGCCAACTCAAAATGTCATCACAGGCGCCGCCGCAGCCGCCTAGCCTGCTTGTCAGGCAGCATCACCGCCAGAAGCGATATCGAGAGCAGTCTCCAACCGAGGATCCACCAGAGGTCGATGTCGCGGGCGTGTTACGCAGGATCGAGAAGCGCCGCCGCTACGACGGGCATGAGGATAAGCCAACATCGACCGTTGTGCATCAGGTCCGATGTACGCGCAGTGTTCCCGGACACAGACGGCATTGGCCCAGTACTCTATTCTTAGACGAGCCGCGTCTGTTCAAGGGCGATAATAGGGCAAGCGCTCTGCGCGGCCAGCATCCCATCCCATGCAGTTTGGAAGACTACCTCGAGACATACCCCAATACCAGTTTCTTGGTCATGCGGACTTACGATTGCACCGAGTACCACCATACCATCCGTGATGGCTTTACACGGCTGCCCTTGCCAGAGGCTGATTGGGAAGCTGCGACCGAGCTACGGCCGTACTTTTATCTGCTGCAGCGCCATGGCGAGCCGGCTACGGCGCGCGAGGAGTCTCTTCAGATCTCTCCCGCGTTGCGAGAAGCAATGTACAAGCTCGAGAGCCTCGAGCCACTCCTATTCGCACAGTGGGAGGCGAGTCTGGTACCGCCATATCTGCAGGTCTACCACACCCGGGCGCGGATGCGAACCTTGGCGAGCGAAGTTCTGGATGAAGAGGACGCGGTGCATGTGCTACTACTCTTGGACTACATCGAGGAGGCGTTTGGACCGCAGTATCGCGAGGCAGATGAGCTATTTGAAGAGGGACTAGTGACCCGGAAGCATCTGGACAAGCTTTTCGGTCCAAACGAGGTCGTTGTCACCATAGAAGATGGCGAGCCCATGGCTTACGCGTCGGTTATTTGTCCGTCCCCTACGCGCGAAGACAGGCCGGTCAGACTGAGATGCTACAACTGGACATTCGATGGTGGCTTTCACAGAGAAGAGAAAGACCTCCACATCCCGTGGCCCGCGAAGGATCATGGACCCATCGCCATCAGCGACCTCGAGATACACCCACTACGATTTGATCTTAGTGGCCAGCTCGAGCAGACCCTTCGCGATCGTGGTACCATGTTTTGGTCTTGTCGGAAGAGGAACTTCCTGGGGTACGCGGCTAACATATCGTCTTTTGAGATCCAAGTGGTGAGACAACCCGGTGTAAGCAGGCAATTAGCCTTTCCCCCATCATGCTGACCTCAGAGTAGTCCAATCCTCGGTACATGGTTGACATGGCCACGTACCGCGAGCTGCACAGCAAAGAAGAAGTCCAGACCGCCGTTGCGCAAGATGACTTGGGCGAAGGGGTGATGAGTTCCAGCGAGCCCCCAGACGATCCTTTTGTCCTGCTCCTACCGCCGAGAATCCGGGGCTTCGGACTACACGACAAGAAATGGAGTAAGCAATCAATAGTTTTGTCCTTCTCAGCTCATTTACGGTGTCTAATGCGAGGGGAAAGGGACACTGCTTGTCAAATACCTCCGTCCCATCAATTGGAACAAGAAAGCCTTCGAGCTGCTTGTCCTTGATTCGCAAAAGAAGGAGCTCATCGAAGCCATGGTTCGTATCCACATATCGTCGAGCATGTCCACCGATGTCATTGAGGGAAAGGGTAACGGCCTCATCATCCTCCTACACGGGGGGCCGGGAACAGGGAAAACGCTGACGGCCGAGAGCGTGGCGGAACTAGCGGAAAGGCCGCTGTATCGGGTCACATGCGGCGATATTGGCACGGACCCCGAAAGTGTAGAGAAATACTTGGAGAGTGTCTTGTATATTGGTCGCATTTGGAAGGCCGGTTAGTCGTTGTTTGAAACCCTTTGTTTGTTCGTCACGCTGACCCTAATTAGTTCTTCTACTGGATGAGAGCGACGTGTTCCTCGAGGAACGGGAGAAGACTGATCTCCAGCGAAATGCGCTGGTATCTGTGTTCTTGCGTGCGCTCGAGTACTATGAAGGCATTCTTATCTTGACGTCCAACAGAGGTAAGGCAATACGGCTCCTAAATGCTACTTTGCCGGCACTGACAGCCATCTCATCCCTTCAGTGGGTATCTTCGACGAAGCATTCAAGTCCCGCGTCCAGCTTGCGCTGCACTACCCGCCACTGAATTACAAGGGCCGGTGGGAGATTTGGAACAACATAGTCAACCTGCTCAAGCGACAGCAGGAGGGCACCGCCGACAAGCCACTTACTGAAGGTGAGCGCATCAACTCTGACGAACTGCGTGACAAGATCGACATGCTGGCGACGGAGAGCCTCAACGGGCGCCAGATACGCAACGCCATCACCACGGCGCGCCAACTCGCGCGGTTCCGCAACAGGCCGCTCGGCTACTCGCATGTTGAGCAGACGATTCGCATCGCGAATGAGTTTGAGGCTTACGTCGAGAAGACGCACGGGCATAATGCAAGCGACTTTGCGCGGGCGGCAGGTGTGCGTCTAGAGTGAAAATGATCTTTGTCTGTCCGTGGCGATAGTTGGGAGGTCCATGTCAAATCCCGTGGTTGCTGCGCACGAGCTGTTGAAGATGTTTTGATTGTGGTGGACTGCGTCAGTGATCCTTTCAGAGATGGCAACAACCAGTGATAAGAGAAGAACCACTCACAAACCTGTTCTGATATACACTGCATTTTTAGCTCATTGCTTATTTAAACGCAACTACCCCCCTCGTACTTACTCTTCCAAGTGCAGAAAAGAGCAGGCACGTGGAACCAGTCCGGTCTCCAGGCCCCCCTCAAGTAGCATGTCCACCTCTACATCTCAGCTTCATGTAGCGCATTTGCCTCAACGAGTCTTATGCCCTAGCCTTTCTTCACAGTTGATATGGTAGACTTCATCTATTCCCCCTCAAGCAAGGCGAGATACGTCCCGTTCAACTTGAATGGAGCCAAGGCAACTCCGTCCTCGGCTCCATGAATTTGTTTCACAGCCCTGTCCTACACCTGGGGCACCGACGAACCGTCGCATGACCTCCTCCTCAATGATAAGCCTATCAAAATTCGCAGCAACCTCCACGCCTTCCTTTCCCACGCGCTACCCGGCAGCAGCTCGAGGCTATCCCGCACGGTAGGCCCCATCTGGATCGATGCCCTCTGCATCAATCAGGGCGACGAAGCCGAAAAGGCCTCGCAAATCGCCCAAATGGATCTACGCCGCCGCAAGCCGCATCGTCATATGGCTAGGCACCGCAGACGAAACCAGCAACACGGCCATGGAATTCTACGTCCGGACTACCTCGCTCTGGGCCAACAAACAGCTGCCCGATCAGACCATTCCCATAACGGATGGTGAGTGTGCGGCGGTCGAGGGCCTCACCCGCCGGAGCTACTGGTCCAGAAGCTGGGTGTACCAAGAAGCTTCCACGCCGGGCGTCTACCGCGAATTCTAGTGTGGAAGCAAGGCTGTCTCTTTTGATGTTTTCTGCATCGCCAACGCCCTGGCGCATAGGCACATGATTGCTCTGGGTAGCCTCCTCCAGCCAAGTCCCTGGAACACGCGCGTCTCGCTTCTCAACGAGCTCTCCGATCGCAGGCGAGGGTCGGACCGCTCTAGCTTCCTCTGGTTGCTAGTGCAGACGCAAGGCCTTGAGGCACATGATCCACGGGATAAGATCTTCGCGCTACTTCACATCTGCGCCGATATGCATGGCAAACCGATCTCGTTGAACTATGACGTTGCGCCTGAGGAGTTGTACCGATCTGACGCGGTATTGATCCTCAACACAACACGAGAGCTGGATATGTTGCTGTTTTGCTCCATCGGACAGTCAAGAAATTGAGGGGCTGGGTGCCCAATTTCTACCGGTTCACGTGTTCCATACTTGGTTCCACTTATCGCGAGTTCTTTAGTGCTGGGGGAGAAACTACGCCGCGGTTTTCTGTTGATTCGGATGGCGTGAAACTCTCTGTTGTTGGGATACGGGTTGATGTTGTCAAGGCTGTTCACGGGGCCATGAGAAATCCCGCGCGATAGGGGAATTACGCTAATAGATCCGAGTTCTGGCAGCCCATTATTTCACGGTGGACGGTGTTCTTGTATATGAATATCTTTGTGGTAGAGACAGAAAAGCGCCATGTCCGGCTCTGGTAGTCAATCGGCTCAATAATACAAAAGAGGGTGTAAATTGGAAAACAGATTCTGTAGAAGAAAACCATTGACGAGATGAATATTTAAATTTTGCTTGTTTGTATATAACGTGAATATTTAACTTCTTATATCCGAGAGTGTCTTAGGGTAGCAAGCACCTTTGTAAGATCAAGTGATCCCTAAACATATCTGCTATCAAAGACCTATCACTTATATGCGCTAAGAAACAGACTAATCCTTCCAGGCCTTAATAGCGTCTCTAATTGTGATAAAACCCATATCCGGAAATATCTTATTCAGACTTCGTTCAAACTCGTAGTCCAAATGGCCTTCAAGCAGACGCAAACTCGTCGTCGCCCAGCTCTTGGTCAATTGTTCTCTCGTCCTCTCACCTTGCCTATCAGCATATGCACGCAATCTCGGTGTGAGAGTAATATGTCCTTCCCGCAAGCGGTCGGCAGGGTCGTAGTGGACTTGAAACTTCTCGCCCTTGATATCCTCGGCCGTTTGGACAATCTGGTTCATCGTGAGACGGTTTCCAATAACGCAATATCTCGGCTCCCATCGAACCAGACTAAGTAAACGTGCTACCGCCCTTCCAATATCCCGCGAATGCGTGACAACTATGGTCGCGCTTCCATCACCGGGCAAGGCGGCGAAGTTGTTCGCAAAGTCCACCCACATGACAAACAGCTCCCTAAGATAAGTTGGGAGCCGTGGGGCAGACCAATAGTCAAGGAGGAAGCCGTTCGATATGCGAGCATATTCAAGGCCGCTGGCTTCAAGCGCCTTGGCTGCCTCGACTTTGTAAAGATACGGTGGGATATGGCGGATTCTCCTACTCAAGTGTTAGAGACACATCTAAATTCATAGAGACACTGGGAAGTACTCAGGGTCCGGCGAGTAGTCTATGCCACCATATTCGCTGGGGATAAAACGCCTGACACACCTAGAGCGGCGGGCCGCGTCGATCAAGTTGAGCTGGGCTCTTCCGCTAGACTGGTTATCGATGGAAAGAGCCGAGATGACCACCTCAATGCGCAGTTGTTCCAGTTCATGGACCAGCTTATCCACGTCCGTGTAATCAACAGTGTGTGTCTGTAAAGTAGGGTGGGTAGTGCGACTGAAAATTATGAAGTCATTTCGCCCCTGCTCGAGAAGGCCGTCAACGATAGATCGACCGATGCTGCTGGTGCCACCAGCCAGTGCGATGGTCATTTTCATAGAGAAGGTAATATCTAGCGATACTATTTCTCTTAGTCCATTGCTGGAGTGTTAATTTTTATATATTGTCTATAAACTACTAGCTATTGTAATATTAGTATGAATAACGTTGAATTAATATAAATAACCCAATATGCATTGATCTAATCCGCGCCGATCAAACGATGCTGATAAATCAATATGTCTTAGCATTTTGATTAGAGCATATAGGGCCTGATCAGCAAGAGGGCTGTGCTGTGCCAGGAGTGGAGGCTAAGATAATTCTAACTTGCATAATAAAGCCAATGCATCTTCGCGGTGTTATTTCTATTGAGTTGCTCCGAGGCCCCCGCCCGCTGGCCGTGTGCAGCCTTTTGACGAAGCATCTTCGCGGCCCACGGTAAGGTGTTGCCCAAGTGAGGCTCTCACCGCCTTCCCTTCGCCCCGAGGGCAAAGGCGGTGTATAGTCGCACGATATGATTATTATTTGTCATCATAAGTGTCTCACAGACACATACGTTAACATACCTATGCCGATTTCAAATCAGTGGTCCGTTTCGGGCTCGGGTTAGCATGTATGTCGCACTTCATGATGGCCTTCATCATGGGTTTATCAGCCCGGGCTTGTAACGTTATGAGTCGCAGTATGCTGCTGGACCTTGCCCGATACCGCCTGAAAACAGATACTTTTGTACATTAAAGTGGGCATACGAGTACGAGAAGAAAATCTCTCCAGTCCATTTTTCTCTCGACTTCGCCACGTGTATGAGACAGGGCCACAGTTCCTCCGGAGAATCCGGCAAAGGAAGCTGCCGAAAGACTCTTTATCGTCTCCATCGCCAGTCAGGACCATAAGCACATTCCAAAGATATTAACCCATTCTGCACCTGGGTGGCAGGTTCAGAGGCGTAATGACATAAGCGAATGCGTGAACAACTGAATCCCTGGAGCCTGAGGGAACGGCGAGCAAGACTCGTTCGTATGTCTGCTCAAGAGTATTAGGGAGGGTCTTTAGTGGCTTTCTGATGCTATTCATAGTCTTGAGAAGTCTTAATACATCCAGCTAATAAGTAGCCCATTAAAATCTACATAATAAGTATAGAATGAAATCAAAAATAAGTAAAAATAATATATATTTTATTTACGATTCCAACACCAACCATCCCACAATAAGGCTTAGCTAGCCCAATTTGACCCGGGTTACAGACTCTAGCCAAACAATCGTAGCGGCTGAATCAGACCATCCGGTCTAATCCTCTTGAACACCTTTGTTGGAGGATTCTTTGATGTAACGAGGCACGGCCCTTGTTCCCGTTTCCACTCTTGTTAGGCTTTTTGCTTCTTCTTCCTGCAATATCGCCACCACTGCCACCAGTTCACTCCCATATCTTCTTTCTCTTCCCAGATTAACGAAATACCTGAGTCGACGCTTTCTGAGTTCCCCTGAAGATGCCTACCACTGCCTTGGCGAGATCCTCGGAAGTATAGACCCGCAGGTTAGGTGCAAAGTCGAAAGCAGGCTGAAGAATCATCTTCGACGCTTATCAGCTCCAGTCAACAAGTGCAATAGGCAGAAGACCGACAAAGGGTAGAAGAAAGATGCAGAGAGGAGGGCTAACAGCAAAGACCTCAAGGGAGACACTCACCTACTCACTGCCAAGAAGTCTTCAAAATTATAAGGGTATGTCTCGAAACAGTGAACATGGTGTCGGCTGGAAGGACGATTGCAATCTCGACACCGGGGATTTAAGCCTAGCAGCCTCTTCTGGCTATCTAACATTAGACTACGACATGGATTAGCACACCTCGAAGAGGTACAAAGACTAGCAAGTGAGAAAGACCTTTCAACCGGGCATGATACCAATAGTGGCGCAGATCTAAGATTTGATCGAGTCTAAACTAGAGAGTCTCCGGGAGAAATTCTCATCCGAGGAGAACGATGTTCGCGCCAGAAAGCTGGTCACCAAAATGCGATACGTCAGCTTCACGTACAGGCACGGGGTGCAACTCATCAACTCATTTTAGGTCCTGGAAGACGAGATTGATGAGTGTCCCTATTGTATGAAGAGCCACGACCACGCACGAGGTACAGAGTATGGGCCATGCTGAATCTATGCTGTATTAAGGAATTTTCTGGGGAGCTGGAAACAAGGCACCAGAGTTTCGTGATTACAGAAGCGCTGGAAATGGCAAAGTGGTCAAGGATGGACTGCCACAGATGCAGTAGAACAGAGCGAATATCTTCCAAGAACCCAACGACATTCAACTAGGCATATCTAGCTCTGCCTAATCGACGAACTAGTTATATTCTACGTTTTCAATGACGTACTCGTCATACACATGATCAAAGAATACATGAAGAGACACACAGCAACATCAAAATCCAATGCTGTAAAACACCGTAAGAACTAGTTATATGGCAGCCGTCTGTCGCTTTTTCCCCTGACATAATCCTTGCTTTCCCAAACATGACGCCACTCCTCCCCACGTCAAACCGCATGTTTCACGAGCACCGTGTTATAGGCGAGCTGCTGTCGTGCCTGAGGACCGGTCGATCGCCACAATGGCTGCTTGTAGAGCCTCGTTGGCCTGTCATCTCATTAGCTCCGGCTCATCAACATAGAAAATCTCCATAGAAGCTCTTACCTCGTGATAGTACATCCAGTTATGCTTGGGGGCCCACAGGCTACTGATGCGGGACTCAATCTCGGCGTCCGGCTCTAGCGTGGCCTTGATGTCGCCAAGCTCGCGCTCTGAGTGGGCGAAGCCATCCAGAACGGCATACAGCTCGGCGTAGTGGCGAGATCTCACGCGGTCAAATAATGCGAGCGCCGGGCCTAGGCCCCGGCCGGACCCATGGGCCCATTCGATGGCACCCGCGAGGACCACAGCGTCCTCCAGCGCGAATCCTGCGCCGGCACCAAAGGCCCCTGAGAGAGGGTGCGAGGCGTCCCCGATCAGCGCGACGTTGTTCTGAGAGACAACCGTCTCCAGTTTGGGCCCGGCAAAGAAGTCAAACTGCTGCACGAACGTGACGTGGCCGAGCAGCTGCTGCACAGGCTGCACGAACTCGGTGAAGCTGTCAACGAAATGGCGCACGCTGGCCTCCTTACCCCACGACGAGCGACCCTCGAAGTCGGCCTCGCTAATCTTCGTGGTGATCTCAAAGTCGTTACCGCCTAGCGGACAGGTGTACACCCACTTACCGTCGGTGCCATGCCAGAAGGTCACGGCATTGGGGACTCCGTTAATCGCCAGGGCATCAGACTTGCGAATCACGGTGCGGTACGATGTCGCCCCGGTGTATGCTATGCCATGGGATGGGAACGCAAATTGACGCACGACCTGGGAAACCCGTCAGCCATCTATTGCCTCGGTGCCGTTGCTTGACGTACCGAGCGAATGCCATCGGCGCCGACCAGGAGATGGACCTGGTCCCTTGAGCCGTCGGCGAACGTCAGCTCGATCTTCCCGGACGGGAGACGCTCAATGGTTGTGAGCTTTTTCCCGATATGGATTATGCCAGCAGGGACCTCTTTCAGGAGAGCCTGCTGCAGGACCGATCGCTGGGCGCGGCAAGGCTCCTGGTGCGGCGCAATATCGGCGGGCGAGAAAGCCTGGTCCACGAGCTGCCCCGTTCGGCCGTTCCTTTGGCTATTAGTTGGATAGATTCCTGCCAGGGACGAAGAGATAAGAAAGTACCTGTGCTGGACGACATGACCATCACGGGGCCGGAACACGTCGTTGGCGGTGATGTGTCTTGACGCGCCGAGCCTCTCCAGCATCCGCCATGTGTTGCGCTGGATGGACAACCCGTTGCCGATCTCGCTGATCGCGGGCTTCTTTTCGTAAAGAACCACGTCTACAAAGGGGTGCTTGCTCAGTGCGATGGCAGCGCCGAGGCCTGCTGGGCCGCCGCCAACGATGGCCACTCGCAGAGGCTTGGCTATAGAAGAGTCGGCCATGGTGTTTTTAGGGGTCAGGGACTACTGGATGCCGATATCTGTGTCTTGATTGAGCCCGCCGTTTTATTCTGCAATAAATGGCTACCGGAGAAGACGGCGATTTCATACGAGTACTCATCCGATCACGGCAGAGCAGTGCCATGTCCTTATCGCCTGTCACCCACCGTGATGATGCCATCGCCAACCCTTGCGACAACTGTCATCACGCAAGCAGACACGCTGCACCTGCAGGGTCTAACAGCCGTGTAAAGGATCGCCAAGGCCCCGGGAATAAGCGGGACATGTTCGCTTTATCGTGTTGACGACTTTTCGGTGAATTATGACACAACCGCTAATTGACTTCTCTCTCCCCCTCTCTACTGGTGCCCGTTGGGCTCGAATGCTAGCTCCATGATAACTTTTTGCGCCTCCAGCTCGACGTCGTGCTCGCTTAACCACAGGTTGAGCGGATTTCTTTCCAGGTACCTGCGGGCCCATTCCTCCCCGTCGGCTTCGCCCACGTACCGGGCGTTCCTGGCGTCCAGCCCCATCTGTTGCTCGACACGGGCGAGGAACGGCCGCCGGATCTTCTCGTAGAGGTCGAGAGCCTTGTGGACATTGTACTGGTATGAGCCCCCGGGGGCTAGTCGCGACGCCTCGAGCGCGCGTGCGAGGGCCCAGCCGTCGCCAAAGCCCATTGCTGCGCCTGCGCCGTACGCGCCGGCGGTCGGATGCGCTGCGTCCCCTGCGAAGGCCACACAGCTCTCCCTGCTGAGATGCTCCAGCCAAGGGCCCGAGTCGAGCGGGTATGCCTGGATGTCCTCGAGCACGGCCAGAACCTCGACGACGATAGGGTCCCATGCCGCGTAGCTCTGCCGAAGCTCGTCCAAGCCCTCCCTCCCGATGGAGCGTTCCCACATCAAGCCAGCCGCGCGCTTCGGTTCCTCAGCCTGGATGATAACCACACCATACATGCCCAATCCCAACTCGGAGAGGAACACCATCTGGCCCCTGTTATTGGTCCACAGCGATGAGTCGTCGTGCAGGCGGGTCCTGATCGCGGCAAGCCTTGACGTGGGGAAGATGGCGCGATACGCCACCGCACCTTTGTAACCGACTTGGTGGTCCGGGAAGAATTGTCTTCGTATCCCCGAGTAAATTCCATCCGCAGCCACCACGAGGTCGAAAGTCTCCGTGGGCTGGCTTCGTTCACGTGTTGCCTGGTCCTCCTCGAATGTAAGGGCAGCCCTGGCTGACTCGACACGCACGCCAGTCACTTTGCGGTCGTAGTGGATGATGCCATCAGGGACATGCTTCAGGATCAACTTGAGAAGAGGCTCCCGATGCGTCCTGGCTTGGATGTGCTCATCCCTCAGGTCCTCCGAGGAGTACCGCCTGATGATGGCCTCGCCCGTCTTCCAGTGCCTCGTCACGTAGACGCCTCGGTCTGGGGGCCGGTACGCGATGGCGCTGACCTCAGATGCAGGGATCAGCTTCGTCAATACCTTGAGGCCAGTCACCGACAGACTAATCCAAGCACCGGCTGCGTGGGGCTTTGACGCTTTTTCAAAGGTGAACACCTTGACGCCTGGCAGCCTCGAGAGCGCGGCCGTGGTGAATGAGCCGACCAGGCCTGCGCCGATCACCCTGGTCTTGTCAGCTTCCACACCCAAGGCCGGTGTCTGGGGTGCAGGAGACGTACGCGATACGGAGCGAAATCTCCTGCGTCGGACCGCTCTCGAGACCAGGGGAGTTGGACGCAGCTGTGGGCATCTTGGCTGTTGTTCTTGCCTGTCTTGTTTGGTGTATTTTTGATCGAAACGTGCTGGACAGTCCATCACAAGGTACGCAGCTTTTGTACTGGCTCGTCTGACCTCTATTCGTGTGTCTTGCAACGAGCTCTGCATTGCTGGATATCGTTGTCGAGTGGAGACCATGATAGATCAATCTTCCCCACAAGTCGAGTCATTACAAGGGATACCATGGGTTATCTATGAGTCGCAGATTGCGTGACAGACTAACATTCCCACCCTCCCGGTTCTCGCCTAGATGGCGATTAAGCTGAATGAGGGGACTGTCGTCTGTTGGCCCTCGACCCTGGACCCCTTTGGATAGCAAGACGGGTCTAACCCCAGAATATCCGGGGGGGGGGGGGGCAGTACCGCGTATAATATCGCCATAGAGGCTTAAATCGCGAGCTAAGTTGAAGAAGCCCCCGAGTACTCAAGGCGCGGCATGGTATCGTAATACCACCGGCGCCGTATTGCTTGTATACAAGTCCTGGATAAGGTTGGGCACAGTACGGACCTCTTACATAAAATGCCCGTTGCACATTACAGCCGCAACCATAGTATCCATATGGGGCATGGTCAGGTCAACCACGGAGGTCAAAGACAACATTGTATCATCTCGACTCCTCATTGTTGAGCCAAGTATATAAGAATGTCGGCAGAATCTCTCAGTCTGGGATCGACGCTCAAGTGTGTCTTGTCAATCCCCCTCTCCTCTAGTGCCCAGCTCGAGTTCACTGTCCATCACCTTGCCTTGAATAGTTCGCCCGCTCGCCATGTCTCTCGACGTTGAGACACACCCGGTCACTTGGTACCGCTCGAGCATCTTCGCCGCCTTCATCGTCGCAGCCACGGCCTTTACGCTGCCTGGCGTCTTTGGCGCTCTCAATGGCATGGGTGCGGGAGGTGGTGCAAAGCCGGAAATCTCCAACGCAGCCAACGCCATCGTCTTCGGTGTCCTCGCCGTCGGCTCTATTTTCGTCGGTGCCATCTGCAACACCATTACACCAAAGTGGACTTTAGTCGTGAGTCCCCCCAGATAGCCGCCTAGATTGATACGAACACAATGACCTGACGTGTTATTCTGGCAAGGCCGGTACGCTTGGATATGTTCCATATGCGGCTGGATTCTATGTTGTCGACAGATACGAGAAGGACTGGCTACTCCTCTTCGGCTCTGTCACCTGCGGACTGTCAGCTTGCTTCCTCTGGGTTGCGAGTGGCGCCATCCTGCTCGGATACCCCGAAGAGAACCGCAAGGGCATTGCCAGTAAGTGATCCCTGTTTGTTGCATCCTGTGCCAGCACCATGCTCATCACAGCATCTAGTCTCCATCAAGTTTGCCCTCCAGAACCTCGGTGCCTCCATCGGTGGCATCATCTCCTTCGCCCTCAATATCCGCCGCGCGTACCGCGGCTCCATCAGTAACGCTACGTACGTCGTTCTCATCGTCATCATGTGTCTTGGGCTCCCCTTCGCCCTCTTTCTGCCCAAGGCATCGCGTGTTGAGCGCACCGATGGGCGAAAGGTCATCATACGAAAGTCGCCCTCTTTCCTGAAGGAGTTCCATCTCCTCGCCAAGCTCATCAGGATCCCCACCGTGCTGGCCATTGTACCACTCATGCTATACGCGCAGTGGTTCCTCAGCTACCAGTGGCAGTTCAACTTTGCCTACTTTACCGTGAGGCACCGCGCCCTCAACTCGATGCTATTCTACATCACGGGCCTGATTGCTGCTCTCCTATTTGGATGGCTTCTTGACTGGGAGCGGTTCACTCGGAAAACCAGGGCGAGAATCGGTTTCATCATCCTGCTTGTCACCACAGGTTCGTCGTGGATCCTCGGACAGGCGGTTCAGGTGCACTTCTCCAAGACGACGCCCACTCTCGACTGGGCCGAGGGTGGCAGCGCCGGGCTGGGAACTTTCACCTTCCTTTGTGGGGGGCTGTTGATCCTCTGTACGTCTAGACAGGCCCCTCTTCAAGACAATTGCATGCTAATCACAGCGTAGGGTCATGACTTACATGTACTGGCTGGCGGGAAGTCTCACGAACAACGTGAATGAAGCAACCTTTCTCACGGCCCTCATAAACTCAGTTGGCTGTGTTGGCTCGACTATGGGCTTCGTTATCTCTACTATGAAGTTCAGCTACAACGGGTCATGCGCCATTAACTTGGCACTCTTCGTACTATCCATGCCGTCGCTGAGCTGGGTGGCCTTCACCAAAGTCTCAGATACGTCGCATGGAGGTAGTCTTACCGGCCTGGCTGACGCAGACGCAGCTGCTTATACGAGTGAGGTTAATATTGTTGACGCTAAAACCGCTGGGATTGTTAGTGAGAAAACACTGTGTTAGCATTGGGATATGATGCTATGATGTGTTGACAATGTGTTCTTTATTATAGTTGAAGCCCGGCCCTTGATGGGTTAACTGAGCCAGAAGATCATTAGTGAGAGAAGTATTTCTATAAGATAAATAAGGGCATCTCTTGTCAGAAGGGAGGGCTATGCTTGTGGATGACTTTAACCTATGTGCATTTTTCCTTGTTGTAAAATCGTTAGGTCTTATATATATATAGATATATTCTTATCCCTAAAGTAGTACTTGTGCGATATGCTCCTAGGATAGTATACTTCTAGGCAGTGGTCTATGTACCTTATCGCGGGTATAGGGATATTAGGTACTTCTACTACATTACCGTACAAGCGGCTGCCGATACTGCTACCCACATTAGCATGCATCCCCTTGAGGTTTCGAAAGCACAGGTTGGAGCTCTTACCGATACCGATAACACCTGACGCTACCCCCGCGGCAACTCCATTCATTGTCCCGTTCCAGAGATTGCCTGTCTGGCCGTGTAACTTCTCGTACGCGCCCTGGCTCTTGAGAAGCCCCCTTTTCAATTCTTCGATCTCTTTCATGTCGCTGATTAGTCCACCCCTGTCTTCGCCTTCTCTGGTCTTGCTTCGTACTGGCCGGTGTGAGTTGAATAGTTGTTGACCTCGTGCCCCTGTGTGGTCTTTGTGTTGCCGTTCTGGTTGCTTCTGCTTTTCCTGTCTTTGCCCTTGTCGGCGGGTCTCTTGAGGCCCTTGAGCTTCGTCCTTCCATGTCTCCTCTCTCTGCTCGAGTAGAAACTTCTCTATGTCCTTTATCTTCTTCTCCTTCTCAGAAATCTGGGCGCGGAGACTCCTATCCGCATTTTCAACCCGCTGTCTCACAGCCCTCTCCTCCTGCTTGTGCAAGTCTCGCATCGACTTCTTGAGCGCTCGCCTGCTGTGGTCCACCACCTTGAATCTCTTGTCAATGTCCGATCTCTGCTCCTGTAGCTGGGAAGCATATGCCGCGTTGACCCCAGCCAGCCGGCTCTTGATGCTCGCCTCGAGTTCTATCAGTTCTTTTTTGCACGCTGTCCGTGCCTTTTCGAGATCCTCGGCGACCGCGTTGCCCGCGGCTGTCTCGCCCAGCAATTTTTTCTCGTCGACCATCTCCCTTTGCAGCCGGAGAACTTCAGGCGCACGTCTCTCCAGCCGGGCCACGAGATGGCTGGTAACGTCCTGGGCAGAGGCTAGCCTCTTAGACGGGTTCCTGCACTCTGTTTGACCATGGCGAAACATAGTTGCGCCCTCAGCGACCAAGTCACCAAAATACCTATCGTTGGTCATCATGTCATTTTCCCGATCCTCAAGACTCTTCGCTTCCCCATATGAAGTCTCCTCGGGCCACATGGTGGTTGCGATGGCGAGGTTCTCGTAGGATGAGAATCCACACACGGCCTTGATCATCTTAATGTTTCGCAACGCTGACCCTGCCATTCGGTTATCAGAAATAGGATGTAAAAAAACGAGGCCGTGTATCCGGACACCATTTATATACGAGGCACTGAGGTAAGTGGCCAAGATACGAAGGGTGTCGATATCGGGGCGATTGGTGTCATTGAAACCGGGGGTATCGACCAGGTAGACCCGTCGTCCATTCTGCGTGAATTGGAAGACATCTATGGAGCTGGTGCCTGGGCGACTGTTAGAAGACTTCAGTCGCTATCAACTCCAAGGATAATCTTGCATGAGTTTAATCCGTGGCCGATGGTGGCATCTTTGCCTGTGCATCGGGAGATGAAGGTGCTTTTGCCGGAGCCTGTTCTCCCCAGAACAAGGATGAAGACATCCCTCGGTTCAGGCTTGGTGAGACCTAGGAAAACCGAGAAACGTTGGAATTTGTCGGCCAGTGTTCCTGCGTCTACTTCTGTATCATCCATGGCTGACTGGAAGCTCTCTTGGCTCAGGCAACACGGTGAAGGCGAACGTCGATGGAAAATGAGATCGGGCCCCCGTGACGTCTCTATACGTAGCGAGAGTTTCTGTGAGGGCAAGGGTCCGTCTGTGATGCGACGTAATGAATGGATCAGAGAAATGGGAAAGGCGGGCTCAATTGGAAGAACGACGGGGAAAACACGACACTACGCCAAACACTACATGAAAACGAACGTGTAAGTTTTGAAGATGACGAAACCTCGGATATTAGGAAAGAAAGCCAAGAACTGTTCCAGGGAGTCCTTTTCTTCCTAATGAGAGGGGTTGATCGCCAGCGATCCGCCTAGTCATAAGCACAGCCTTCAAGGCGTTCATTCAGGCGAACAGCGCGGGGTTTTTCAAGCCCAGGAGCAGGGAACTCTGTGGAGAAGTTTGTGGTGTCTTCCAGTTCATTGGGTAGATATCAACTGGAGGGTGGTCAGATGGATGCACCTGCAGGTAGTACAGTAGAAGCCCGACCATGAAAGCCTCCAGTGCTTGAAGCCCAACGAGAAACCATTGCATCTGAGGGATCGTACCAAGAGATATTGGCACATTCTTTCAAGGAGTGCCGTTATTGCTCAAGTCTCCCTCGAATGGAATGGTCTGGTCAGCATCATTGATGGCCTTACGATGTACATGTACCCTTGATAACAGGTCCAATGTTCGCTGCATCCTTGTCTCCCCGCCTGGGTTGACCAATCAACTTGCAGAAATTTGACCTAATTGAGCACCGTTTGGCTGCAGATGCTCGGATGCGTGGCATGATAGCATATGCCGACTCATTATGCCTTGCGGCTTGCGGCTGACCTTGTGACGTGTCGAATGGAAATTGCACTTTCAAATGAGTCAAATTCGACACCAGTCCCGGAGCCGAGCCTTTAATTCACAATCAAGGAACTATCAGATCGAGGCATTCTCTCAGTAATTGCTCAATCAAGTCAACTCGTAGTCGACGCCAAGATGATACCCAGTGAGCTGCATCGTTCCAATACTAGGAGATTCTCGCTGAACCATGGCCAGGTGTTACCTACTCTTCCTTCAACGTACCAGAATATAAAAGATTGCCGCCTCCAGAGTCTGCGGGCCCTTTGAGGACATCTGCCACATCTACCACCTATAAGCCACCAAGGGTCGAAATAGAAGAGTCGGATGACGATTCAGGAGGATCCGAATCTGATGCCAGTTTTTCGGATTCCGACTTGGAGGAGCCTTCAAGTTCACCGCTACCAAAGTCAAAAGGCTTTCGCAATGGCCGGACTCCCAGGTGAGCGACACTGAATTCCTCTGCACCGAGGGTTTTTGTAACTTTGGAGACAGACCGAGCGATGTCTTCATCGCTGTAATGGGCGTCACGGGGTCGGGCAAGAGCTCCTTCATCTCGATGTGCTCTGGGAAACGGGTCAAGATTGGCCATCGCCTCGAAGCTTGTGAGTCACTGGAAGCCATGAACTAGGGGAAGAGAAGCAGCAGGCGAGGATCTGACAATAACCAGGCACAACAACCGTTGATGTCTATCCATGCAACTTCTTTGAAGACCGCACCGTTTATCTCATCGATACTCCCGGGTTTGACGACACGGACAAGAGTGATAATGAGGTCCTCAGAGAAATAGCTGCATGGCTTGCGGACTCATACCAAAATAAAATCTTGCTTCATGGCATCATATACCTCCATCGCATTACCGATGTCCGGATGCAGGGTTCAGCCAAGAGGAATCTAGTCCTGTTCAGAGAGCTGTGCGGAGAAGACGCCCTCCAGAAGGTGATCCTTGCCACCACCATGTGGGACAAGGTCTCGGAGAAGAGAGGCTGGCGAAGAGAGGCCGAGTTGATGAACACGCAGGAGTTCTGGGGCTGGATGGTTGATAAAGGAAGCGCGGTTCACCGGCATTACAATACGCGAGAGTCGGCAAAGAAAATCATCGACCAGCTGGCCAACCACGACAAGAAGTTCGTCACAGATCTACAGAGACAGCTCGTCGACGAGGGCCGCACGCTAGATCAGACATCGGCCGGCAAGGAGCTGCAGAGCGAGCTGCTGAAGGAGAGGGAGCGATGGGCCGAGCAGCTCCGGCTGGTGCAGGAGGAAATGGAGGCGGCCATGGAGAAGAACGACAAGGAGGTGGAGAAGATCATGCGCGAGGAGCGCGACAGGTACACGCGCATGATCCAGCAGGCGGAGAACAAGACGGCCGCCCTCCGTGTAACTATGGAGAGCCTCATTGCCCGGCGCGACGAGAGGGTCGCCCGCATGGAAAAGACGCTGCGGGAGCAGCAGGAGAAACATGCTGCGCACGGAAATCTGCCCAAGAGAGCAGCCGGTGGCCGAGCCGTGCATGGAAAAGCCAAGGAACTGAAAGAGTTCTCACCAGTTTCAGTCTCGTGGTTTGGAAGCGAGTTTAGCTTGACAAGCGGCAGAAGTTCCAACAGGTAAGTCATATTGATGACAGAGCGAAGCAAGTACTGACAGGTCTGGGCAAGCAATGTTCCTGTTCCCGATCGACGCGCGCCTCCAGGAACCAAGGCAAGCGCCACGATAGTCGGGGAACGATTAGACGACAAAACCTCGTGGGTTGCGCGCTACTCAGACGAGTCCTGGGGTAAGCTCGAAACAAGCAACCTATGGTAACTTAAAGGTAGCTGAACTGGCATGACAGGACGAAGCAAATTTTTTGAGCGGTGCTATCCTCACTTGGACGGCAAGTTCAGGGGCAACGGGGACGAACACCTCACAGTTTGTGCCCTCGGTGCCGATGAGCAATATTATGCTCGATGGACAGACGGCTCTTGGAGCTGCTACGCGTACGACACGACCGTCACCGTGCTCAAGGAGGTGGTCAAGAAGTCCAAGAAGAAGGCCGACTGTGACATCAAGGCCGTCGCACTGGGGTACGGGACCAGTTACCTCATCTCGTACGGGTCCAGCAGGAAGCTGAGGTACAGGTGTGACCTGAAGAACTACTACCCACAGCTCCAGCAGTTTCTAGAAGCCGAGAAGCCGCTGAACATACTTGTAAGCTTCCCCAGACGGTGGTGCCGTGGGCACAGCATCTTACGTTCCATCAGGCCGTTGCGCTCAACCCGCGCAGTAAAACCGACTACATCCTCGTATTTTCGAAACGTGATGGGGGGGCGGCGATCTCGTGGACTTGCTCAAACAAGGCCGTCGATAAGGAGATATGGGCGTGGGCCAACAAAACAGCAGAGCTCAGGGGGGAGCCGCCAGCTGAGGCAGGGGAGGGGAATAAAGGATGGATGGGTCACGGATTTCTATTTCATGCTTAAGGATGCTGCTTTCTTTAGGAGGAATGTATATAAAGAAATTGATCATCCCCAGCTAGTCAGTTGCTAGTGGTCTCTCTCAACTTACCGCTCAAAGCGGCACGACTGGAATTCGGTCTCTTCTCTCCAAGAACAGGCGCTAGTATACGGTCGTCTAGCTCAGTTATCCCATCAAGGGTCGGGCTTCAACTGTATCAAAAAAACACAATGGCGCGAGTATACAAATACTCCGCTCACTAGCTCAGAAGTAAACCAAATGTATTAGGAATACAAAGTTCAGCAATCGAAAAGGAGATTGGGATCCGGGAAAAAGTACATTGAGCCACTCCTACTTTAGGCGGCTCTTGGTAGCTCCCTTGCCGACAAAAAGCTCTTGACAGAGCCAAATCATCGGTTCAAACGTCGCTCTGAAGCAGATTTCATCGAGTTGGTACGGAGTGTGTGTGATCAACCCCAAGTGGGTAATCAGCGTGTCACTCGCTTAATCCTTGTTCTCGGCAGCAGATGCTCGTTCTCTGACCAGCCAGAGCTCGCGAAACAGGGCAATAATCATGTAATTTTAAATTGGTCCTTCGCTTAGAGGAAGAGCCAGTACCCTCTGCAACACAATTAATACAGCTCATAAATTGACCATGTCTCACCTTTGCATTGCCTCTTCCTCTTCACGTCACCATTCATCCCCTCGTTGCTGCTAGCAACATTCTGCCATCTATGTTCGGCTACATCCGCTACTCTTGGCGATGGCTCAAGAGGAAGCTCATGCTATGCATGCTCCTTGTACTCATATGCTCGGCCTGTACCATCGTTCTTGGACTCGTCGAAGGTGTCTTCCTTGGTCAGTGGTTCCTACAACGCTCTCATGATACTGCCAAGTTTCTCGTACAAGATACCGTATCAGCCAAGGCGTACAGCTGGCTCTCAGTCCCCGGCCGGACTAGTTTCCTCGACGCCATTATTCGACCATATTACATACAGCAACTGCGGAACCCGACCGATTGGGTTGAAAAGTTAGGGCTCAAGAGGCCTACCAATTGGGAGACCAATCGGTTGGAGCAATTGGCCAGTCTCAGTGATCTTTACCACAGACGACGTCGTCATTCATTCACACCAACATGGCACCACTGGATCTACGCTTCAGCTCAGTCCAAGCCTATGGAGGGAGATATTGACGAGTGGGACAAGGCCTTCAACGAGCTTCTTCAGTATCGAGACAAGTACGAGTTTTTCGGACGGGCCAACTTCCACTATATTACTTGCCCTAGGAACTTTCTTTGCAGTGCGTGGCGGATCACTGGCCCGGCGCTGCTTCATTTTACTACGGAGTTACCACCACAAGCGGAGCTGGCAGACAAGTCCGAGGTAAAGACAACAAAGGTGGGGATTATGCCGAACCATGATCCTGTTGTTGTTCGCTTGTTTGAGCTACCCTTGCGAGATCCGGTCCTCCCTGGCGTGTTTCCCAGTCGTTTCGAGCAGATGCGATCCGTCACCGGCAACTTGTCTTTCTGGACCTCTCAGGAGCCATATTCTGAGGCTCTACAGTTCTTTCGACAGACCAAGAAGTTGTACAGCAGCATGGCCAATTTGCATCCTCGAACATACGGCACACTTGTCAAGATTGAGAAGCATTATCTCGAACTGCTCGGCCTCAGCGAGTCACAGGCACTCGGGCGCATTCAGTTGATTTCGACTGGCGTCTCGGCACTCTCGACGATAGTCGCAGTGCGAGCATGGAAGCTAGTTCATACAATTTGGGGGGCGCTTCTCGGAGACAAGGCCAAAAATGGGTCTAAAGTGGTGGCCGATGGCCCCCAGCTTGTGACAGAGCCTGCCAGCGTGGATCCTGTGGCTGGGATGTTGCAGGAATTCCTTGACGAGCTCACAGAGGAACAAGAGAAGAGTCTCATGGAGGACCCAACAGGCTCGCACATTTTGAGGAAGATCCGGACTGCCCTTGACGAAAAAAACATTAATAGCAAGGACGAGGTGCTGGGCGGGATAATGAATGCACTGGGGAAGGACCCTGACGGAAAGACCAAGCATTCTAAGTAATGGGTGCCTCGTCTGCCATTGTCTTGCTGACAATTGCCGAGGAGTCCTCACCTCTTGGACTGGGTTCCAACGAGAGTAGCATGTGCAGTTATAGGTAAGGAGATATGAGTGTGAGTGATACACATTGTTGAATTTGTTGAATACCTACAGTGCAATGCGACACCTGGAGCTTACCATACAGGCAACGTATAGGTAGTTGACATTCCCTTTGCGCTCGCACGTCAAAGGCGAAGCGACCAAGCATAGGGTTTGGCGCGGCCCAGCGCGTGCTCACCCCGCTCTCCTTAATCAGGCTCACCTTCAAGCTAAGCCAACTTGAGCACTTCTCGTCTGACAGACAGGCTGAAAGTAATAATATTCAAGAGACCGCCTTTTGCGACAAGAAAGCCACAAAAAGGGGCGGTTATAAGAACCAATTATCACCGACCAAAGCCCCTATAGTGGGACCTACCCCGCCAATCACATTGGATCCAATGGGAGGATTACCCGCGCCGTGCTCATCAGCTCTTCTGTCTCCTCACGTCCTCTTGATATTATTTCCTCCTCATCCTCACGCCCGCAGTCATTCAATATGAGCGAATCACCAACTGCCATTCCACAAGGTTCATGGGTCCTTGTTACTGGGGCCAATGGCTACTCCGGCAGCCATGTGGTTATGGAGCTCCTCAGACATGGCTTCAACGTGCGCGGTACAGTTCGGAACCTTGAGTATAGCCAATGGCTCCTCGACCACCCCTCTGTAAAGCCGTTCGTTGATCAAGGACGGGTAGAGCTGGTTCTCGCCGACACATCAAAGCCCGGCGATTTCGACGAAGCCGTGAAGGGTGTTGCGGCTGTGATCCATCTTGCAATCATCAGTGATATTTTGCCGGATCCCGATGCGACCATTCCCGCCACTGTTGAGGCTGCCTTGACGGTATGCCGTGCTGCTGCCAAGGCCCCTTCTGTCAAGCGGTTCGTTTTTTCATCGACATTTTGGGCGGCAGTCATGCCGGTACCTGGCGATTCGTCGACAATCACCAACTTGGAGACGTGGAATGAAGATATGGTAAAGGCAGCGAGGGCACCACCTCCGTATGAGTGGAGTCGTATGCTTCCCGTGTTTTTAGCTGCTAAAGTTGAAGCTGAGAAGGCAGTGTGGAAGTATGTGGAGGAGAATGAGCTGCCATGGGTAGTCAACTCAGTCAGTCCTTGCTGGATCATGGGTGATCCGTTGCATGAAAGGCATCTTTTGCCTTTGCCAATGCAGCTCCTACAGCAGTTGTATCTTGGGAAAACAGATGCAATGCTAGACACCTCAGCTGGTGAGTTGGTCCGATACCTCGCTGTTGAAGTTACTAAACTGACCACGACAGTATCTACAGTATACTACACACACGTCTCTGACGTGGCTACCATTTACGTCGCGGCAGCCATCGACCCAGATGTCAAAGGTTCACGCATTCAGACTCTGGCTGGATCCTTAAACTGGAACGATTGCTTGGCCATCATGCGCACTGCATATCCTACTGTCGAGTTCCCGGATGACTTTGTACCCGGTAGCCCTACTTTGACCTATAAGATTGAACAAGATATTGCGCTTGGGCTGCTTCAGAAATGGGCCGGGCGGGATTGGATTAGTCCGGAAAGAA
Organism: Fusarium solani; assembly: GCF_023522795.1. Classification (NCBI taxonomy): domain Eukaryota; kingdom Fungi; phylum Ascomycota; class Sordariomycetes; order Hypocreales; family Nectriaceae; genus Fusarium; species Fusarium solani. Next base: position 6,356,732 of record NW_027072157.1, read on the forward strand.
GCATCACTGAGATCATTGACTTTTGTAAACAACAAGGAAGTTTGGATTGATGAGGGACGAGGGCGAAGGGCCGTATACTGGAATGGCCCCCAGAGTTACGTGTAAGGTACCAGTATATCTGTTTTGTTTCTTATCAAGGCACCACTATTGCCTTTTATTGTGGGCTTTTATGACATTTTCTCTCAATAACACTCAATGCCCTTTGCCGAGGTAGTTGTCTTTTCTTCATCTTTGCGGTAATTCCATGGGGAACTTCTACAAGATATCCAGGATTTGTCACACATGCAAGTCTTGATAACTCATTGTGATCTATAGAAGAACACACCACGAGCGTCGGTGGTTATTGGACAGAAACCACGTGTATGACAAGGAAATAAGATGTGAAAGCATGATCGAGATTATCTCCATCATGCACCGCACGCAAGCCATAGTCGGTAGCTGGGTCACATACAAGCTTGTGCATTAACATATACGCACCCGGCGGCTATTAACGAGAAACCATAGAAACACGCCCTGGCCGGCAAGTACCACAAATCACAATCCTACTTCGTCCTCCTCCCAGAATGATCTAGGCGCCGAAGTTTCACGAAACCTGTTAACTGCCAATGCAGCTCTGCTGCTCAGATCGGAGCATGCTGAAAACATCATTCTGAGCGATCCATCACCAAACTCGCCGAGCCTCTGCTCTACTGTCTTGAGGGTGTTCTCTATCCTCTCAGCATCCTCCTCGATCTGGTCATGGAGGTCGTGCTTGGATATGGCCAAATTGTTTGCCGCTAGGATGATGATTGCGGCTTGGCAAGTGCAAATTGCGCTCCTTTCTCACATTAGTCCGTGGTCATGGACTGTAGCATTTGAAGTGCCGGACTTACCATCGTAACGCAGAATCATGAACCTCAATGAGATCCAATAATGCCAGCAATGACCTTGCGGCTTCCACCAGGGTTGGCCAATATGGTGGTAGTAACGAAGGGCCTGCCTCCGAGTCATCTACATCATCTCGTTCAAGACCATCACTGAAGTCTGTCAAGCGTTGCACCCACATCATGTTGGGGGCATGAACCCGGTGAGCTGAGAAGAGACACTGATAATAGGCAATGTGAAGTGAGATGCAATGCCTTCGTGGGACAAGTTCCAGCAGAGCAGCTTTTCCAAATGTGAAGTGGTCAGGGATCTTGCTGTACCACTCTTCAAGCATTCGATGCAGACGATCAGTGGCCCCCCGCCTTCGGCCTGCAAAGAACCTCGAGGCTTGAACAGAGTGAACAAGTTCGTATACCTTGCCTTGCGTGTGAGCCAGTTGGATGCGAAGCTGAAGAAAGTTGACGCGAAGTCCCTCGTTACCTGCGAATAGATATCCAGCCGTATCGTTGGAGTTTGTGCATCCGTCGACATCAACATCAATGTCATGATCCTGCAACAGGTATGGCTCAGTAGTGTGTGCCGAGATATCCCGATCGATTATGTAGGCAATCCAGAATAGGCGATCCCGCTCTGCTGAATTTCTAGAATCCATATCGTTCTTTCGATGAAGCCTGAGTCGATGGACTAGCTTCACAGCGGTAGCAGTCAAGACGCAGGTAGGGTGAGGGTGAGCAGTGCCCTGGAAAAGCAAGACCAAACCCAAGAGAACCTGCAATCCTTTCAGATCTTGATCACGATACACGAGACTTTCGATGGTGGACTGGGCGTTACTGAGGCAGGTGGAAGCCATACTATCCCTATTGCCTCTGGAAATGGTGTCTTCAGATGCGGCATATCGCAGAGACAAAGCGATGACCACATTTATTGCGGACCACGATGCTTGGTCTCGTTGATTTGGGCGCTGGTACCAATCTTGGAGCAGTTCCATGAAGCTTTCTTGGCTAAACAAGGGCAACGCCTGGTTGAAACCTTTGAAGTAGTCCGAGATGAGTGGCTCGATTTCATGCCGAGGAGGAAGAGGGAAATCTTCAACCTCGTGCGAGTCAAAGACTTGTAAAGCGTTGTTATGGTCGGGGCTGACGGCAGCGATGATTGACGGCGAGGGAGAGTATTCATTCAATGAATCTGCCATACGCTGCCCACCGGTACCTGACTCTGGGGCTGAAGCAGTCCGCCATAGATGGGCTTCGATCGCTCGTAGACGGTCTTCGATGTTCATGAAACGGTCATCATTCGCAGCACTTTAAACATCAGCCATGTCGATTCAACCATTGAAGAGCTTTAATGAATTGGGATCTTACCTATCCTGGCTCCTAGATTTGGGCTCGGTCTTCCCCACAGGCAGACCTGGTGTCCATACACAGGCAACATTGTGCATAGAGCACCCAGAGCATTTAGGTTTCTTTGCATCGCATCGCATCTTTCTGCGACAGCAAAAGTCGCAGGCCTGACGTTGCTGTTAGAGCGCAATGAAGCTACCAGCCGCGGTGGGCGGGGAAGTTCACCTTTCTGCGCCCAAGGCCCCTCCGTTGTCTGGAGTTCTCCATGACAGCAGCGGGGATCCTGGCGTTCCGCTTAGGAAGACTCTGACCGCGCTGTTGAGGGTGCTGATTAATGAAAGAATTGTCCGTAGGAATTGGCCAAAGCCTGCGGAGTAGGCATTGGGATTCATGCCTTCTTTAATAAGCGGCACGTAGTTTTGTTGCTGACGGAGTTCATCGGAGTCCGCGGACTTTGGACTGAGTAATGGAACAGCGGTGGGTAAGCCTTGGATCTTCATCCTTGCACGACGCTGGTCCACACGTACGGATTAAATCTCCGGGTCAAGTCTTTTTAACATGGAAGATTTTGATCATCTCACGGTTGAATAGTACTATTGACGGATGAGTTTCGTCCGATCGGAATCCGGTCGACGAGATGACAGCGTTGGATACATTCCGAGCAAGTCATGCCGGTATAAATACGATAGCATTGCGGCCGTTCCAGAGAACCAGAATACAACCCATTTCTAGAAAAGAGCAATTGGATCGACAAGATGATTGCACTCGGGCTCCAGTCACTTCTTGCTAGCCAGCTCGCAGCCCTTGTTGCTGCAAACCACGCCCCCTCCACGCATGGCTTGAACTTTGACGCCAAATTCGGCAACAAGCCTCAGCCATTCACCATCCATGTCGATCAGACATTCATCGACGAAACGAAGGCGAAGGCTGAGAAGACGCGCCTAGTAGTCGACATGGACCAACCCGACTACATCGACGGAGTCCCTTCACATGCCGTCGGCAACTGGTCTCGATACTGGGCAAAAGAATACGATTGGAGAAAGGTGGAAAGGTCTCTCAACGAGAACTTTCAGCATTTTACAACGACGGTCAGGGCTGGGAAGAACTACACGCATCCCATCCCACTTCACTTCGTCCATGGCAAATCTGACCGAGCCGATGCGATTCCCCTCCTTTTCCTCCACGGCTGGCCAGGTACCTTTCATGAAGTGGCTGGCATTATCGATTTGCTCACCAATCCCCCAAATGACACTCTTCCGGCATTTCATGTCGTGGCGCCAGACTTGCCAGGGTTCGGCTTTTCACCTGCGCCCAGTCACCCGGGATTAGGTTCCCGCGAGATGGGCCAAGCATTCAACGACTTGATGGCTCAGCTTGGATACACCAAGTATGTCGGCCAAGGGGGAGACTTTGGAAGTCATATCCTGAGGACTATGTCACCCGACTTTCCCGAGTCATTGGTCTCGATCCTCTCCAACCTTTTCAACGTGTCGCCAAACTCCACAGATCTGGAACGTTTTGCCAATAACCAGACCACCCCAGAGGAGACGGCTCTTATCAGCATGTTGACAGACCCAGGCTTTTCTTGGACTGCAGCATACTGGGATATCGAGAAATCTGTCCCACTCCAGGTCGCCATCAGCCTTACTGACAGCCCTGTGGCTTGGCTTGCTTGGCAGTACATGGGCATGCGAATGCTGACTCCAGGCTATGAGTGGGGAACAGAAGATCTGATTACATGGTCTATGTTGAACTATATCCAAGGACCCTATGGTGGATTTAGGCTCTACAAGGAAGCTGACCGCGTATGGACCCCAACCCATGTGCCATCGTGCTTTAATTGCTAATCATATTCAACGCAATAGGAAGGGATATTGGATGGTGTATTTCCGTACGTTGAGCAGCCTGTCGGCGTCGTCAAGTATTACGGTGACGCAGGATACAATGTGGTGCGTGGTTCCATCCTCTCTTCGTGCTTGAAGTTTAACTGGCTAACATGAATTTGTGCCTAGCCTCTGGAGTGGGCTCAACGCCAAGGAAACATCACTTTCTTTCGCAAGAAGACAGCGGACATCCTTGGAGGGCATTTCCCTGCTTTCGTCAACCCTCGGGGCCTGGTTGAGGACTGCTGGGCCTTTTGGGGAGACAAAGAGGCTTCTGGAACGCACATTTTCTACTGATGCCAAACACTCACAAAGACCGCTCGAGATTCGAGAACGGTTGGTCCTTGGCATGCCACATGTAATCTCAAATATGCATAGATCTCCTTCATTAGCTGCACCTCACTTTTCACTGCTTGTTGGTGAGAAAAGGGGCCCAGTCGAGTGTGGCTTTTTTTAGCTGCCAAAATACTTTTTCCAAAAGCTTAAATCAGCCAGGCCTTCTTCTAGAATGACAGTTGACATTCTTGTTGGCTCATTTGGGTCACGGAGTGTGGTAACATTTCGAAAGGACAGGGCTAAATTCTTACCTTTCTTTATTTAGGGGGCCAAGAGGATTCCTACGATAGATTGGGAATAGCTTTGACCAGAATCCTGTCTTGGAATCTGCAAGAAAGAAAATCAAACCCGGTTACAAAGCGCTTATGAAAACGCAGAAAAGGTCCGTCGGACTCTTATTTTGACGTCTTTACCGTTACCCTGAACCAAGTCAAGGCAGACAGCCGAAATTAGCAGCAAATCATCATCAAAGTCCCTTTCAAGCCCCATTCCTTGGCCCCCAATGGCCCCCATTAGCTCGGACTCAAGCATGGCCCCGTCCAAGCATGATTGGTCTGCTCGGACTAATCCCTGCTTGTCCCACTTTCGACGCTTGGATTCAAACTCCCCTTGGTATCCGATTGTCATAAGTAGGTTTGCTCATCGCATCGTGACTTGAATCCTCGCTGAGACCGATGCCTATTGTATCCAGCCTCACCAGCCCTACAGCCCTACAGCCTTATCTGTCTCGCGTAGAGAGCTTGTTTATGGAAACTGACACACCCATTTCGTGACCGGACTACTTGGATCTTCTGTCTGTAGACGTTAGACTTGTGACGTCTCGCGCCGTCATGGCCAGAAAGGGTAGCCCGAAAGTCAGAACGGGATGTATTACCTGCAAGTGAGTTTGGTGTGCGCCTAAGAGTGAAAATGTGTGACAAACATCCCTGAATCTGACAAATGATAAATAGAGCCCGCAAAGTCAAGTGCGACGAGGCCAAGCCTGAATGCAATCGTTGTGTGTCAACAGGCCGCAAGTGTGATGGCTATCTACCACAGAAACAAGACAAGCAGCGGCTATGGCCGAAGAACCAACAACTCTTGGCAAACCCTACTCGCACATTCCCGGGGATTGAAACTCGAAACGAAGGTAGAGCGTTGCAATACTTCTGCGATGTTGCTGGGCCGTTCTTGTCGGGGCCCGCCGACCGATACTTCTGGACGCATCTAGTCATGCAGTTCGCCAACTTCGAACCTGCAGTACGCCACTCGATTATCGCCATTAGCTCCCTTTACGAGCAGCTCCCATCTGGCTTACCTCAAGGTACCGGGGCCCAGGATCAGCGGTTAATACTCACCCACTACAACGCCGCCATCCGCGAGCTGAAGACAATGACTGCCCCAGAGAAGCAACCATTGGTTCTCCTTGTCTGCATCCTCTTTATCTGCATCGAGTTCTTGCAATCAAATGACGAAGCGGCCCTCAAACACTGCAAACACGGCATCACCATGCTCGCGCAGTGTGGCGCTGGATACGAGTGGACACGACAATTCCTCGGGCCGATTTTTCGACGGCTGAGTCTGTTCCCTTTCTTCTTTGGTAGAGAGCACTCTCATTATCCGAGTCTCCATGCCCTATCTGGTTCCGTGCCGAAAAGCTTTCAGTCATTTACCGATGCGCGATCGATGATGGACGAACTTTTTACCCGGTCGGTTCGTATTATGCGCTTGGGCGACGACTACCGAGTCGGTCAATTGAGACATCAGCCATTCCCCGACAGCTTGTACGACGAAGGGATGGCCGTGAACTCTCTTCTGGATACTTGGGACACACTTTTCACCACCCTTTTGTCTACTGACTCAGGGTATAATACTGCAATCGCTGAGCGACCGAGTGTAATAGCGCAACAGTCCTTGCTCATTCGGTTTGACGTATGCAGAATCATGACCGACATGGCTGTGGAGAGGGAGGAGGGGCCCTACGACCGTCATTTAGAGAGATTCAAGAGTCTCGCTGAGCGCCTCGAGAGTTTGGCCTCGAGCGTACCATTAGTGGCCAAGGGTGGAGATTCCCGCTTTGTAAAGTTCACGTTCGACATGGGATTCATGCCCGTCATGAGTTTCTGTACCCTCAAGTGTCGAGATCTTGAGACTCGGCTGCGGTTCTGGCGCCTCATGCCAACCCTCGCCTGTGCACGCGAGAGTCTGTGGAACCTGAACCTGATGACAGGGTTGGCCCGACGTGTGATCGAGATAGAGCACAAGATCCGGGTTCATGATGATGGCCAGCACACGATTCCTGACACTTCAGAACCCCTAACCGAGCGTATGAGGATACGACACTTGTGGGCGGATTCGATGCCGACATGTCGGGTTATACACGGGCAGACTATTGTCGGCAGGGTTGCGGGATTCTTTCTATTAGAAGAAGATGGTAACATCCACTGTCGGACGGAATTCTTTAATGACATGGATTACAACAATGGTTAAGTAACCAGGTCGACTTTCAAACACAACATGCATTCCCGAACAGAGAGCAGCGATTATTCTCATTGGCAGGATCCTATATTGCATCGTGGCAGGACAACGGCAGAGCGATTTCTTCTACATAGCTTCTTACCGTGGTATCTATAAACCTCGGTATTATTGTGCGACAACGCAATAGTCGGTGTATACATACCGTGGCGATGGACGACTAATGGAAAAGCCCCCTTGACACTCTGGGCCGTATATGTAGTCTTGGACCAGCCTCATTGCAGCCCATAGTCATATCATGATCGGTTAACACGAGGGACGTGGTCTGCTCGGAGAATAGAGTTTAGCCCCAGTTGGGCATCAGGTGCTGCCATGGATATGCAATTAAGCCAGTTCTACGTCATGTCACGTCAAGGTGCACAAGATCACAACTCCTCTTGCTTTCACACCGTACATCACATCGGCTGAACCATGGCTTCTCAATCCTTCGAGGACATCTCGTCCGTGATATCTTCATCTATTAGTTCGCACTACGAGTCCATAAAGACTCTCAATTACGAGGTTGATGTCCCTTCAATACCCTTGACCGACCATCGGCTCACACGTATAGATCCACTCCAACCCGGAGCTCGCCTATCACGAGCATCAAGCTCACTCAACCTTCACCTCGCTCCTTACCTCTCCCTCCTTTGCTGACCTGGGAATTACTGTTACCCCCCATGCGTACGGTCTAGAAACCTCATTCTCTGCCGACTTTGGTTCCGGTGGCCGCCTTGTTGTATTCAACGCCGAGTATGATGCCCTCCCCGGAATAGGCCATGCTTGCGGGCATAACCTCATCGCCTCCTCCGCTCTCAGTGCCTTCATTGGTGCTGTCTATGCCCTCAAAGCCTCTGCAAAGCCAGGGCGGGTGCGTCTTCTGGGAACCCCTGCAGAAGAAGGAGGTGGCGGAAAGATCCCGCTTATCGAGGCTGGAGCATACAATGATGCGGCGGCATGCCTGATGACGCACCCTGGGCCCCAGTACCTTCTTAGCGGGAACGTCACAGGAGTTGCTGCAGCAAAAATGCTGGCGAACGTGAAATGGCGAGTCAGCTTTCAGGGAAAGACAGCACATGCATCAATGGAGCCGTGGAATGGAGTCAACGCTCTCGACGCTGTGTGCCTCTCCTATAATGCCGTTTCTATGCTTCGTCAACAGATCCGACCGCATGAGAGGATTCATGGAGTCTTCAACGAGGCAGGAGATCGACCAAGCGTCATCCCCGGCACGACAAGCGTTTCATACTATGGTACATACGCCAAGGAATCTTGACATGAGATATTGCTGACTTTGAGCAGTTCGTAGCAATACACTCGCAGCGACAGAGCGGCTTTGGGCACGTGTAAAGGCCTGCTTTGATGGTGCTGCGTTAGCAACAGGCTGCACCGTCTCATATGAGCCCATCAATACGTACGCCGACCTTCGATCTTCGCTCCCACTGTGTAAAGCCTTCATTCAGGCCATGGATACAGCCGCTGCTGGAAACACACCCTGGCTCGATTCTGGTGCTAGAAAAGATGAAATTATTTCTCTCTTTGAACCGTCAGACTTCATCGGAGGTTCCACTGACATGGGCAATGTCACCTACGTCTGCCCAGGTATCCACGTCGCCTTTGGCATTGACACGGCCCATGGCCAAGGAAACCATACGAGCGGTTTTGCCGACGCGGCAGCACTGGAAAAGTCTTTTACTAGAGCGGTAGAATGGGGGCAAGGTATGGCTATTGTGGGATGGCGTGTACTTAATGAGGACGCGTTTGCCGAAGAGGTGAGAAGGGAGTGGGAAGATGACATGAAGAGGGCTAGCCAGTGAGCTACGAACAGGTACAAAGCGCAGATATCTCAGCTCAATCCTCATAATCATGAATACTCGCTGGCGGGTGATGGATATTCCTTGATCGCAACTCTAATTACAGGACATACGGTGAAGGTGCTGATCTAAGGCCTGGGCAGCTATTGTTCACAACTATCGCTCATCCAGGTTCTCGCCTATACTCCTCAAGTAACAGTTCTCGGTACCTCTGAAGGCTCGCCCCCATAACATTTATAAATCGCCATTGAGTGTTACTTTTGAAGAAGTGTGCCCAAATCTTGAGTACAGCCAGACTCACGCCCCGTGGATCTAACTGTACATCAACTTCCTCCTCTTCAAAGTCCACAACCGAAAAGGCTTCTTCGATGATGCATCGCACCCAGTGAAGCATGCGGTCTTCGCTTGCTGGAGACATATGTCAGCCATTGACTCATGGAGTTACAATAAACCTAGTAACACGTACCATTTAGGGAGACAGCATTCACCGAACGCTGCAGAGACGCCAACCACTTGCTCAGCAGAACAGCGCACTCCAGGGCTGACAGAGAATGACGAACGCTCCAGAAAAAGGCTTGGCTCCGAGCTACACGATCAACTCCGAGTCTCACGGGGATGCTCAGCGCATGAGCAGCATACAACAGAGCCGATATGACACCATCGCTCCTCTCCACGTCGGGGCATTTCATCAGAGCCTGGGCGATTTGCTCAGGATCTCGGGTTTCAAGTAGGCGATGAGGACCGATATTGAGATAGATGCGGACATAAGCGAGGCCTAGTAGGGAGCTCGATGTGAAGGGAATCGGTCCGTTTTCGTTGTTTGGGTCGAGGCTGGACTCGGGAGCCTGCTGCCAGCTGGTGGTCCAGGAGCGAAGGGCACGACTAAAGGAGTGGCACGTCTTAGTGACTGGCTAACGGGTGCGTATGAAATTCTCTTAGATAAGAGGATATGAAGCGAAAAACAGGGAATTTCCGGTCGAGGTGCGGAAACTTACTCGAGCTTGTCCACTTCGTCGGGCGGAAGAGACGCAGACTGATCCATGATGGGCAATGACAAGTCACGGACAACGTATATCCTCTGTAATAAGCCGTGGAGTAATATGTAGTTTCCTATCGGCGTAGGGGTGGGATTGAGTTCGCATTCACTGTTACGAAGTAGAAGCGAGAGTGTTTCCTGGAATGAAAGCTGCTGCTTCTTGACCTCGCTATGAGCTGCCTGCCAAGCCGTCGCCGTCGGAGCTAACCATTCTTTGGTATGACACGGTAGCCGCAGGTGTATCTCGTTGGTTCGAAGGGGTGGATATACGTTGTATGCAATACTGTGAGTATGAGTGAAGGTGAAGGCGATGAACTTAGATCTTCGGACGGATTCCTGATGTACCCATGCGAGCCATCTTGCTTGTAGCGAAACTTGATCTGAATCACTGTTCGCATGTTCTTTCTCCTCCTCCTCCTCTTCTAACCCGAGATCCCGAAGAACCTGAATTAGTAAACCTTGGAGGGAGAATGCCTCTTGGATGAGGGACTGCTTCATCTCCCAGGTTGCATAGCCCATGATGTTAATTAGAGCGCGGACAGTATCGATTGGCTCCCATGTGCCACATATAAACCGTTCGTGTTCCGGATTACCATCTGGTCGCTTTCTCGGGGATCGTCCTTGCATGCACAAGAGACTGGCCGTCTTTGGACCGAACTGATGAGCTTCCTGCAGAAGTCGCTCAAACGTTATGGCTTTGGCTGCATGGAATAGGCGTTCTGCGATCCGGTGCTCAAAACAATACTGTGCCCCAATTGTCGCAATGGACAAGACAAGTTCAAGCGGGCTGTCTAGGACGGACCAGGTCTGTATATGCATAAAGACCATATGAGAATGGAAGCCATCAATGTAGCTGGTAATATATCGAGCTAAAGCGTGGCGTGAAGGCAGTCGGAAGTCGGGATCCAAGACATCTCGGAAGTTGTCTAATGAGTGGCTTAAGCGAGCTCGTTGTTCATCAGTAACCTTGAGCACAGAAGGGGCCGCTTCATGAGCTCGGGAATCTATACCGGCAAATCGTAAGTTAGCATCCGCTCTACTAACTGAGGGAGCTTGAGGCTGGAACCTACCTTGATCGAAATGTGTATCCGGAGCTCTGTCACCTGCAGGCACTGAAGGTAACCAAGAGTTGAAGGGGGTGCCGAGACGAGCTCCACGGGCGGGGGGATTGCCCTTGGGTACTTCGCCTGACGTCGTTTCATGTGCATCAGGCCCATGGAAGTAAGGACTCCATTCTGCTGGTAGACCTATACCGTCAAGAAACCCGGCGAATTCCCAGAACTGATCGAAGTTGTAATCCAGAGTCTGACCTGTTCTGAGTAAGTAGGAGTGCTCCAATCCCGTCTGGGGAATTGGTTGCCTACATTGGTCAAAAGTCTCCTGTGTAACCATCAGGTCCTGCTGAGCATCAGGGTCCAGGTAGGCCTGTGGACCAGCCGGGAGCTGCTGTTGTTCTGCCCATGACGAGGCATTGTCCAACTCAAGCGACGAGTCGGTGATAGCCGTTACCACATCCGGCGTCGGACTTGGTCGGGGGTTCTCGGCTTCACCGGTATGCAGCGAAATGCGTTGATGTCTCGTGAGCAGGTCTCGACGAGCAAATGCGGCCCCACAAGTGCATACGAATGGCTTCTCTTTGGTATCTGCAGTGTCATACGTCAGACAGCAATGACGTGTGAGGTGGAGGAGACTGACGAGTACGGACGTGACGACCCAAATGCTCAGAGCGTTTGAAGACCCTTGTGCAATGGGGGCAGATGTGAGGATCGCCCCGACGTCGACGACGAGGCCGAATGGCGCCGTCCCCGTGGGTCGTCATGATGGGGATGTTGGAGGCGTTTGGTGGAAAAAGAGGGAGAGTTGGAGAGCAGCAGTTGGAGGCTTTCTCAATGTTGGTTTGTTTGTGGGTACGCTAGGCCTTATCGACAAGGGGGGCGAAACCTTGGGGCCATGTTGGGCGATTTGGGGCTATTACTAACTGCTCCAAAGATAACGAGTCATGAGACAGATTGGATTGGCAGTATACAAGTCAGAGCGATTACTTGAGAGGTGAGGGGACTGATCCGATCGTCGCCGAATCGTCTCTACCAGTCAAATCTCACAATGTCGTCGACCATTCTCAAATTGCCAGGCGTAGCGCTCATCACTGGTGCTGGAGGGACTGGTAAGTTCCTCGAGGGCATGTTCATGTGGACAGTCGCTTACTGTGTGTGTTTTCCTTAGGAATTGGTGCTGCAGTAGCGAGAGCTTTTGCTCGGTCAGGATGCACACGCTTTGCCATAACGGATCTAAACAAAGATACCCTGGCTCAAACTCGGGGTCAAATCCTCAGCATAAACCCAGATGCCAATGTTCTCGCTGAGCCTGGAGATATCTCGGACAAATCACACGTCGAGTCGCTCATCGCCCAGACTGTGAAACAGTTTGAACGACTGGACTATGCCGTCAACTGTGCCGGCATTCTCGGGTCAGCGGTACGGTCGACTGATATGGACACGGCAGCCTTTGATAAAATTACAAACGTGAACTATCGCGGAACTTGGCTGTCTTCTAGAGCAGCCTTGAGGGTCATGTTGCAACAGAAACCATTGCAAGAGCATCCCGAACAGAGGGGAGCAGTTGTCAACATTGCCAGCCAGCTCGGCATTGTAGCACGTCCTGAAGCCGGTAAGTTCCTTCACATTTGCCTCTAAGACTTATTACTAACTGGTGTAGCTGCATACTGCGCTTCCAAGGCAGCCATCATACACATGACCCGCTCGGATGCGATTGACTACTCAAAGGACAACATTCGCATCAACTGCGTGTGCCCCGGCGTTATCGAATCGCCCATGACCACGGGCACAAAGGAAGTAACAGAGAGGCTACGCCCAGCAATAGAAATTGCTCCGATGCGCAGAATGGGGCGACCAGATGAAATTGCAAATGCTGTCATGTTCTTATGTTCCAGTCAGGCGTCGTTCATTCAAGGACATGCCTTGGTCGTTGACGGGGGATATACCATAAACTAGATATTGGAATATAGATATTAAATCAAGTTTCTCTATAGTCACTTTGACTGTCGAGTATCTAAAATGACTGGCTTAGTGATAATCTGGTTGTGGGTAGCTTACTCACGGAAAGGTGGAGAGTGACGATGGCCTCTATTTGAGACGTCATTGCGATCAACAAGGAAGAGTAGCCATGTTTGGTCCTTTTTCGAGATACCAACAAAATTTTAGTCTATTAACCTTCTATCCATCTAATTTTCTCATCTTCCTCATGATTCGACAGCCAGAGCATTCTTACTCGTCGCACACGCTCCATTCACCTTTGCCCAAACGTCCATCTTCAAAGTCTTGCCCATGTCTCCTTTTTCAGCTACTACACGCGGCGCCTTCCAGTCAAATGCCCTCTCCCATGCGTTTCCCACATTCAGAATCTTCTTCTCCTGCCACAAGCCACCAACAATTTGCAGTCCTACAGGAAGTTGTACTGTGGGATCTTCCGTGGCCGGTGCAAATCCAACGGGGATTGACATGGCTGGGTGACCTGTGACGTTGAAAACGGCCGTATTGGATGTAAGTCCTATACTTGGCTCAAAGCACTCTCGGGGTGTTCCCTTTGGATCCCCGTGCTTGGGAGCCACATATGGGGTAGTAGGCATAACCACCACGTCAAAGTCCTGAAAGATTTTCTCGTAGTCGTCACTTATCTTGCGGCTCAAGTTCATAGTCTTGCCATACAGGCCTGGAAAGCGGTCCACGAGGTAAAGACCATTGATGACGGTATTTTTCGTTGAGGGAAATAGCTTGGCAAAGTTCTCAGAGGTCCAAGGAAGACGAGCATGTTCGAACTCGGTGAGGTAAAGTCCCCTTCGTCCGTGTGCTTGGCCGATAATGTTCATAGCGCCGGCGATGCGTTGTTGGATAGTCCATATCGAAGGGCCTTCCAGATGTGAGGGGATCGACACTTCTTTGACAGTAGCGCCGAGCTTTTCGAACCTTTTCACGGCTGACATGACGATATCTCGTACACTTGAATGTACGATGGGCTGGTCGAAGCCTTCTCGTAGGATTCCAATCTTGACGCCGGCAAGACTTGGTTCTGGACTCAAAGAATCGGCATAACCATGTGAACCATGTACGCCAGCGCCCATCGCTCGATCATCGATTCCATCATAGCCGGCCATGGCATCGAGGAAAATGGCAGCATCAAGAACAGATCGTGTCAAGGGACCCGCGTGGTCATCGATTGCGTCTCCACTGGTAATTCCCGTCCACGGAACAAGGCCATGTGTAGGCTTCAGTCCGACGCCTAGAATGAAGTTAGTCAATACGAGATCTCTTCGTTTGCAGATGAAAATAAGATCGACTTACATCCACAAAGGGCTGAGGGAACGCGGATGCTTCCACCCTGGTCAGACCCAATCGCGCAGTCAACGCGACCTGATGATACCAGCGCTGCACCTCCTGATGTGCTTCCACCAGCCGAGTAGCCTCGACTATGAGGATTCTCGACGATTCCTTGAGCACTTGTGAAGGAGGATGTCGAGTTACAGAAATTTTCGCACACGCTGGTACCGACAATATCCGCTCCCTGATCCAACACCCTTGTGACAACAGTGGCATCTGTTTTGGGTGTCCACGCAGGGAAAGCATCGCTTCCAAAGAACTGCGGTACACCCGCTACAGCGATGCAGTCTTTTAGGCAGACCGTCTTGCCTTTGAGGGTACCGGCACCGTCAGGCTTGCCTTGGATGAGAAACTTGTGCGCCCATTCGTTGCCAAACTCCTGCTCCTCAGGAGTTGCTCGGTGAAGGTTTAGACGAGGGTAGAGTTTCTCATCTGGAACAGGCTGATAGTCAGGAAGAGCAGAGATATGCTCAGCACAGTCATGAACTGCGGCAAGGAGCAGGTCAAAGTCGGCTGAGTCTTTGGCGTCTATGCCCACTCCAAGACGCTTCTGAAGAAGCTTTTCGGCATCGCCCTTCTTGACCGGATTATCCCTAGGAGTTATTTGTTAGTTGTGAATGGCCAGAGATAAGATTGGGAAAGGGGTCATACGGCGAAACATCCTTAAAGAAGACAGACATGATGAATCACACCTTTCTCTATTTCAAGAGCCAAGATACCGTCGGACGAGTGGCGTCACTTTGAGATTCAGTTATCTTGTGTGCCAACAGAACTAAAACGCTCTTTCGCTCCCAGCTTTTCAAGGATGATAGAAACTACCAGCGTTATCAGTTGCCTAGGCTATTGTTCCCAAATGACCCCAAAGGCCTGGAGGTTGGGGTCATGTCTAAGATGGGGGTCGGGGGATCAGTCATCATCCCTCTGATTGGATGGTTTTACCCCAAATTCCTGTCTCCTCAAGGCGGAAAGATCAGCATCACGAGGGCACTCTCTGGTGGATACAGGACATTCGCCAAGATCCAAGGACGCGCCGGTCGAGCCGAGGTTGAAACTGCGCGCTTTCACAATATTGGCACAAGATGTCAAGGAACACAGGTGCACCATAGCATTTTGTTATTGGTATAGTTCAGGGTAGGTTCGTCTGAGAACTTGGTGTGAAAGCTGTCTTCATCCATTGGACAGATAGGGTAAAAAGTGGCCAATGGGACATTGTCTGCTCTAGGAGTTGTTCGAGGCTATCCTTTTCCACATCTGTTTGTTTGACCTGGTCCTATCATGCGAACTCAACTACCATCCTCCCCTTGAAGTCCCTTTTCTCATATCTCTCAACTATCTTGGGGGCATCTTCAAACGCGACCCGTGTAATCTGAGACCTAATTCCACTTCTTCCCACTGCCTCCATCATTCTTGCTGTGCTCTCTGCGCTGGCAACGTAACTCCCCTTAATCGTCAATTCTCGAAATACAAGGATACTGGAATCGAATTGCCAGTTCTCTGGAGGGAGACCCAGAACCACCACGGTGCCGCCAATCCGAAGCAGTGAAAGTGTCCAAGCTGTGACCTTAATCGAGTCTGTGCACACAACTGCAGCTGCAACACCCTCCTTCTCTGTAAACTCAAAGATCTCTCCAGTGGCGTTAGGTTGACTTGAATCGACTACGAGATCTGGTGATAGGTCTGGCTTGGGAACATTGGTTGCTAGAGTGCGACCTGCTTTGTGATTATCGATGGCAATCGTGCGAAAGCCCATAGCCTTGGCGAATTGAAGTCCTAGGTAGCCAAGACCGCCGATTCCGATGATGGCAACAGTGGCATTGGGTTCCAGGTCTTTTGTCGCCTTCTCGAGAGCACCCCAGACAGTTGCCTGAGACACCATTAGCTTGTTGACCCAGAGAGCGAAGAAGATGAAGACTTACGCCTGCGCACATCAATGGGGCTGCTTGATCAAATGAAACTTCATCTGGCAGCAATATGGTTGTCGCCGGGTCGGCCATCATGTATTCAGCCAGACAGCCATCGTCCTTGAAACCCGCCATCTCACGCTTCTCACAGTACCGGGGATCAAATGTGCCATAACGTTTCTTGGATAGTACGCAGCCGGTGCATTGAGTGCACGCCTTCCTGAAGTTGAGCACACCCACGCGGTCGCCTACTTTCCAAGAGCCGCCGCATCTATCACCCACTTGCACGATGACTCCAGCAGGCTCGTGAGACGGAATTATGGGAAGCTTGGACTTGAATTGGCCGTGATAAACTTGGAGATCAGAGTGACAGAAGCCTGCCGCATGGACCTTGACGAGGAGCTCATCGTCTTTGATCTGGGGTGTCCTCGTGGTAACTAATGCGTATGGCTCATTGTACTAAATTTCCAATGCCTGGTCAGTCAAACAACTACTTATGACAGGCAAGCTGGGGTTGAACTGACGCTGAGGAGCTGAGCCGCCTTCATCTGCGAAGGCAAATCATTGAAAGACATCTTGGTATCAGACAGTGGTTTGAAGCTCTAAGATGCAAAGACTGAAGAGTTGATTATCTTTCGCCTATAACCGCGGCTGTGATGTCGCCCCAACTTGCATCTCAACTAACCCCGACGTCGGTGATAGGAATCTCTTCGCTAACACGGTTACGCTAGTCCTTGAACTCACCGGCCCCATAATTTACCCCATCCGACTCCATTCCCAAAAGACCCCAACACCAACAATCAGGCGAGTCTTATCTTGATGCCTCCAACGCTTATCTTATCATGGATGGATCCATCGACCAGATTTGTGCAGATAATTACCCTGGACTAAGGCCCCCTCTTCCCCGGAATTATCTTCATTAATGTTTCACTTGTCACGAACCCTCATTCGCTTGTGAGAATTACCTTCAACTTCAATATCATCACATCTTTCAGCATGGGCAAGAAGCGCGTTCTCATCAGTTATGGTGTTGACGTTGACGCTGTTGCCGGATGGCTGGGCTCGTATGGCGGCGAGGACTCAAGCAACGATATCAGCAGGGGTAAGTGCATTGTTTCACCCAACCTATGAGACAAGACGCTGACCCTCTGGGCACAGGCCTTTTCGCGGGCACCGTTGGTGTACGACGAGTTCTCAAGTTCTTTGAGAAATACAACATCAAATCAACCTGGTTCATCCCAGGTCACAGTTTGGAGACCTTTCCCGAGGAGATGGCCCTTGTCCGCGATGCAGGCCATGAGATTGGCCTTCACGGATACTCGCATGAGAACCCAACAGACATGAGCTTGGAGCAGCAGCGCGATGTTTTGGATAAGACATACAAGATGCTGACTGAGTTCTGCGGCAAGCCCCCACGAGGCAGCGTTGCCCCCTGGTGGGAAACCAGCATGGAGGGGGCGCAGCTACTCCTCGATTATGGTATTGAGTACGACCACAGCATGTCTCACCACGACTGTCAGGCGTATTATCTACCCACAGGAGAATCCTGGACCAAGATTGACTACAAAAAGAAGGCGGCTGACTGGATGCATCCGCTCAAGAAGGGCATTGACACTGGTCTTGTAGAGATACCATCCAACTGGTATCTTGACGACCTGCCACCCATGATGTTTATCAAATCAGCTCCCAACAGCCACGGTTTTGTGAATGCTCGGGATGTTGAGGACATTTGGCGAGATCATTTCGACTACTTTTATCGGGAATATGACGAGTTCATCTTTCCCATGACGATCCACCCAGATGTGTCGGGGCGACCGCATGTATTGCTGATGCATGAAAGGTAAGCTGACTGAACTTGATGCCTGAGATTGTCACTAATTGAATGGCCTGTAGATTAATTGAGCATTTTATGAAGCACGAGGGCGTTGAGTTTGTTACTATGGCGGAGATTGCGGATGACTTCAAGGCGAGAAACAAACCTGCGCCGGGAGCCATTATGCCAGCTGACGCCGGATCTATTTTGAAGAATTAGATGTCACATAGCTCAATGTCATCATAAAATTTGTTAAAGACATACTTGTGAAGTGCAAATCGATTTCAACGTTCTCGTTCGAGATGCATTGCATCACAAATCAACAACTGACCAGTTGGCCATTGCTGTAGCGAATGATATGTTTCGCATTGAATTGAAATGCTAAGTCAAGTACTGACATGGTGAACCAATCAAACACTGAACAATTGAAGGGTTTCTTCTGTTCTGATTCGTTCTTGATATAGTGCCCCCAATATCCATCCAAGTCCCTTGATCCGTATATCCGTATCTCTATTGACGTGTCAAACCAGTTACAACGTGCTACCACTCCAGGAGTTCAGCTCGAGGCTCCATTCTCCCGTCAAGGGTCATATCGCTACCTTCCGAGGATAATATCACTATCAACGGTAGGATTTCTAGAGCCAACACTGACGTATCGTGTTGGGTCTTGCTACCCCAACGCAATCTGGCCCCGCTCAGAAACACCTCCAACTCACAATATGACCCCAAGTACGCGATTCATGTTATCAACATCACACACAATCCACATAGGCCATGAAACATTATCTATGCCCCATGGGGCTACTGACCGGGCATCCTTACCCCAGATGGCTTATCTCGAGTCTTGGGATTGCGGGGGTAGGATTGGAGCTTTTCACCAACCGGACCAGCCCCCATATCAGCAGACCGTGAGCCTGTCGCCTTCGATATATATGGATCGTCTTCTCTGAGACGAGAACTCGGAATAGAACCTCATCACAGTCACATTTTGGTTCCTTGAGAAGCATCTTGAACAACAATCTGACAGACTACGATGGCTTCGTCAAAGAAGTCTGGCGATGTCATCGCCCCAGCCGACAACAACAGCATTGGTAGCATCGAGCCCGGAAAGTTGGAAAACTCTGATGACTCCTTTGAGGTGTTCAAGAGTGGCGATGGAAACGTTGAATTCCGGACCGTTGGTTGGATTCACGCCTCGGTCATCTTTCTCAAGAGTAGGTTACCGCCCTTTGTCCGAATTTCGGAGACATGTCTGACCAATGTTTCAATTATAGTCATTTTCGCGACTGGAGTCCTTACTATCCCTTCGGCAATGTTTGTCCTCGGTGCTCTTCCCGGTGCCATCAACGTCATCGGCTGGCAAGCCCTGAACACATACTGCGCAATTGTGCAGGGAAACTTTCGCAACTCGCACGCCGGCTGCCATTCGATCGCCGACATGGCGGAGAAGGTTGGGGGCGTCTGGCTGCGAGAAGTCGTGGGAGTTGTTTTCCTCGTCACGTTTGCCATCGTCGGCGCGTCCGGAATCTTTGGTTCCTCAGTTGCACTGAATGCGCTCTCGAACCATGCCATCTGCACAAACTACTTCATGCTTGTGGCTACAATTGCTGTCTTCATTCTTGCCAGTGTCCGCAAGTTTGAGAAGATTGCATGGCTGACCTGGGTTGGTTTCTTGTCTGTCTTTATTGCCGTGTTTATCGTCGTGTAAGTTGACTTCCTATCCACAACCCCCGTTCCTATTATCAAACCTCATACTGACTCGGTCTTTACAGTGTCGGAGTCACAACCCTCGACCGACCGGCTGCTGCCCCCCAGACGGGTGACTATGAGTTTGGATACCACGTGATTGGCAACCCAACCTTTGTTGCCGGCATCACTTCTGCCGCGACTATCTTCTGCTCGGGAGCCGGAACCTCGGCTTTCCTTCCTGTCATCTCGGAGATGAAGAAGCCGCGAGACTACAACAAGGCTGTGTACCTCTGCATGGGCATCGTCAGCGCCTCGTACCTCTCCTTCAGTCTGGTTGTTTACCGCTGGTGTGGTAAATGGGTTGCCTCGCCATCGCTGGGCAGCGCCGGAGGCACCATCAAGAAGGTCTCTTACGGAATTGGTCTCATCGGCCTGCTCGTGAGCGCCTGTCTCTACATCCATGTCGCCGCCAAGTACATGTTCGTTCGCCTTCTCCGAGACTCGCCTCATCTGCAAAAGAATTCCGTAGTGCATTGGTCCGTCTGGTTTGCCTGCACACTCAGCATGAGCATCGTGTCTTTTCTGCTCGCCTCGGGCATTCCCATCTTCAACTATCTGCTTGCGTTGGCAGGAAGCTTGACGTTTGCACCTCTGGCTCTTGGCCTGCCAGGATATCTATGGATCTTCGATCACCAGCACTACCGCACGGCTTCAGCCTGGAAGATGATTGTGTACTACCTCCATTGGGTCCTGATTGGCATCGCGGCTTTCATGACAGTTGGAGGCACATACGGAGTGATTCAGCAGGTTATTGATGCGTACGCCAATGGCGAGATCAGCTCGGCCTTCTCCTGTGGAGACAACAGTGGCTCGTCATGATTGCTACATCTGGTGGTTACACAGGATGACATGGGGTCTAGGTCGTTCGGTTGTCAGTTCTTGTCTTGCGAAAGCGGGATATCAAGTGTACACTGGTTAGGAACGATACAAGTTCTGTTATTAATAATATAGTCACAATTGCATCTGCTCTACCTGTGTGGTTGAGAAGCTGGGTGTGCTGAAGATGACGTCAGAAGACGACCTGATCACTTGTTCTTGCCCGTCTCTTCCTGTTACAACAACTCAAAGTCTTATTTACCACGTGGAGCACTCTCTTTACCTGCACACCTCGAACGACTAAGATGTGACCAACTTTCCCCTCCTTTCATCACATGCGTCAAGGTGTTAGCTGGCTCAAGGTGCATGCAATAGTCTCGAACACTTGCAGGGGTTCGCGTCGTGTCTCAGAAACACGATAAGGGCCCAGACCCCTCTTGGCATCTTCGACCCCATTCCATGCAACGCAGCGCCAAAAGCAGGCACACTCACACTCATCAGCCAGCCTCGGACAGGTAGAACGTTCAAGCCACTCAATATATTGCGTAATAGTCCTTATTCAGCCAGCGTCGGGTTGAATTAAGCGCCGCGTGGTCACATACTGATTCACCTCAGCTTACCCCAATTTCACGTTCCAGTTCTCCATGTGATGTAGTGGAGACTGGCCGTTGGGAATCGCCATTCAAAATCAATATCACAACTAGATACAATATCTGAGCACACTTGTGCACAGCCGACATCGGGTCGGGGTACGCTCCTACGTAGTAAGCTGAACATGACAAGTCACTTGTGGCCATCAATCCATGTGTGATAGGACTTTCCCAGTCTGTTCTGCCGCAGATTTCTATGTTTTCTGAAATCTAAAGAGGATGGGCGCAGATTGTCATTGTGATCTAGAAGGGTGCGTGTCCAAGAAAGGCACGCAGCAAAGATAAATAGTCAAGCTTCGCTGTCTCATTCCCACAAACCCATCCATCCATCACAGCTCAAACACTCCATCTATCTTTCTTGAATACCCTCCCTCCTTTTCACCATGGCCGACCCCTCCAAGCCTGGTGTCTCTTTTGGCATCACTGGCATCCCTGCTGAGAATGTCGAGCATCGAACCAAAGACATTCCCTATGCGCCGGGAATGCCCCTTCGTCGGGAAATCAGCAAGCTCGCCAAATCGAAGGAGCCGAAAGACCAGAGGCAATGGACTCTCTATGTCCTGGCCCTTGAAAGGTTCAAGAATCTTCCCGTGGATGAGAAGCTGTCTTACTTCCAGGTCGCTGGGATCCACGCCTATCCCCAGCTAACCTGGGATGAGGGCGAACCTTCGAAGAAGGGCGGATTCTACTGCACCCATGGCCAGTTGACATTCTCCACCTGGCACAGGGTGTACATGCTTCTCTTTGAGGTGATTCGCTCCCCTTAAATGGCAAAAACCTGAGCTACATGCTAACGTCTCCCTAGCAACTCGTCTGGAAGCACATGAAGGATATCATCGAGGAATGGAAGCTTGAGAAAGATGAGAATTCCATCTGGAGGGAGGCAGCTGACACGTGGCGCCTGCCTTACTGGGACTGGGCTCGTCGCCAGGTCTATGCCGAGACCTTTGCTCTCCCAGAAGTGCTGACCATGGCAACCGTCAAGATCTTCCCCCCAAGAGCAAGGCAGAGCTGTACGAGGAGAAATACCCCAATCCCCTCTATGGGTTTGACAACCCGGAGAAGGACAAAGAGACTGGGGATCCGCTGCCTTTTGGCAAGATGCCAAAGGGCAAGGAGAAGTACAACATCAACGACAATCAAAAGGACAAGAACCCTATTCCCAACAAGCCCGCCTCTGACAGAGTCCTCCCCGTAAGTAACCCCTTACCCCTACGTCAACAGCTTCTCATTTCTTTTAGTGGTCCCTAACCAACAGCACCGGACGCTGGGCTATCCAGATTAAGCCTGGAAAGATGTACACTGGCCTCGACGGCGTGAACAACTTCATGGCCGCCAACCGCTTCTTTGGAGCAAGCGTCATTGGGAGAGTGGCACCCAGGTGGGTAGGTCATAACCCTGGGAACCTGTCTGAAAAGGTCAATCGCATGATGACAGACTACACATGGGGTCTATTTGCATCTACAAAGTGGAGAGGGGAACATCGCAAAGACTCGAACAACTTCTCATCCCTCGAAGCAATCCACAATACTGTTCATATGAGTCGCTCGACGTTCTCGAGTAGGCAAATACTAAACAGACATGATAGGGAGTTACTGGTGGAACTGACTTCGACACGGGCGTGGGACACATGTCAGCTGTCCCCGTGGCCGCCTTTGATCCCATCTTCTGGCTCCATCACTGGTTCGTACTCTTCTCGGTCATCATGGCGATTTACAGCATCAACTAACCGCATCAGCCAAATTGACCGCCTCCTGGCCATGTGGCAGTCATTGAACTGGAAACGCTGGTGGGATGAGAGCGCCGACAAGCATCCCGTTGACCCGAACCTGCCCGGCGAACCAAACCCTCCCAGGCGTGACATCGCGCCAAACGAGGATCTCAAGCCTTTCCACAGACATGACGGAAAGCCCGAGTACTGGAATTCAGACGACTGTCGAGACTGGACCAAGCTTGGTTACCAGTATGATGACCTTGTTCCCCACCCTGACGCAGTCAAGGACGGTTATCTTGACGAGGAGCACTACAAGACAGACCTCCTGGCATACGTCAACAGCACTTACCCTGGGGCCGCACTGGCTGTAAGCAAGATAAGAGGACCAGGTATCGAGACCCCTGATGGCCTTTCAGATAAGAAGGGCGCACCTTTCCCAGACTACGTCATCAACGTTGTCTATGACCGCTACGCATTGGGGGGATTTCGTACTCGATCAAGTTCTGGCTTGGCGGCCCTAGTAACGAACCCCAAACGAACGAGGTGGAGGAGAACTACATCGGCGAAGTCTTTACTTTCACAGGAAGTTTCTCGAGTGAGGGAGGCTGCGAGAACTGCAAGCGCCAGGCCGAGGAGGGGGCCCTTTCCTTTGACCAGGTGCCCATCACCATCCCGCTGCTGAGCCACATTTTCGACAAGGCCAAGGACCATCCCATCGAGAATCTCACCGACAAGGAGGTCGAAGAGTATCTCAAACTCCATCTGGGTTGGACCTACGTCCAGCACGGAGGCCACAAGCTCAATCCAGAGGAGTTCCCAAAGACCGAGATCTCTGTAATGAAGGGCCAAGGAGTTCCCCAATACACCGAGCCCGAGCAGAAGCTGGAAGCTGAGCTGGTTTCTATCGCTACCATGTCGGTTGCCTCTTTGGACGCTCTGCCAGTAAACCCCGTGGCCAACCTGTCCCAGGCAACAATCGACGAGCCCAAGTCGCGTGCTCTGCCTCCCACCTACTCCAAGTACGAGCCCATCTATGATGCTACCGATGGAAAGACGGGAGGCCTCAGCCGCCCGTCTTGATCACTTCAAGGTTGCCCTCTGTCACCTGATCCTCTGGACTTTCTCTTCTTTGAGCCCAGTGCTTGCATTGTTTCAAGAAACTTGCTTTCTTAGCTATTCATTCTTTAGTAACGAGAGAATCTTGGGTGTGATCTTCAATACTCAACTCCGGTCCTTATCTAGGTAGTCTAGTTGAATTTAGTTGTATTGCGATCCTATTGCTCATCTGTTTCTACTCTTTGAATGTCAACTGGTAGACCTTAGACACGGTGCAAGAGGGTGTCCGTAATGCCGTATACCCGGGTGCTTTCAGATTCTCTCGTGAAAGACGGCAATGAAGCACGGCAGGACATTCACTGTGGTAAGTCAAACCAAACCAAGAAAGCAGGTCGTCCAATAGCTTTCACATGCAGCAAAAGCAAAGACAATATCTATCCGTCTTTGGAAACGCCTGGGATCGGGGCTGGCTGATGGTTGACGAAACGAGCGGAAGCGTTCGTCTCGACCGCGCGGCACGGCACGGCACGTGGCCTGCTAGCCTGGAACAGGCTTCGATTGGGCCAAACCCATTCCTCTTTCGGACCTGCCCGCTTGCATCGTTGCATCGAAGAGGGGAAAGGGAAAGTGGCTGATGATAGAACCCGTTTCGGTGCGGCTGACGACCGGGGTTACGAGCTACTGTCGTCAATGGCTTCAATAGACTCGGCTGAGCTCAAACAAGCTCCACTAGATGGCTGAAGTCCATGTATCAGATTTGCCGCATACGCTTCAGAGAGACATACTAGGCGGTTGACAAGCATGTGCATCACATCTTCACATCGCAGCTGAACTCGAAGAAAAGTGAGCGGGGAATTTTGCCTCGAGGACATGTGTGTAAAGAGAAGAATTGACAGGAGGCTTTTCCAAGCTAGACACTCTTGTACAATGGGATTCTCATTCATTACTACTTCTCTGGACGTAACTCAATTATACTTGACAACAATGGCTGTTGGCTACCACCCACGTGCAGGGAGCCCACGTTGTCGGGTGCCACCTCATATCCCGTGGCTAACCTCTCGACGTCGTGGCCAGCCTGGATTATTCCGGCTTGTGAGAGATAGAAATGCTGTCCCATCCAGGACGTCACCTTAGGAGGGCCGACCCAGATCCTGACACCACAGATGGCGACGGCTGCGATACCCATGACGAGGAAGACAATGGCGGCAACCTTGTACAAGCCCGTCCCCTGGCGGGAACCGACGAAGAAGGGATACTCCAAATTATCACGGTCGAGTTCGTCGATAAGCACGGTACCGATCCTCTCCTCTTGCCCGAATGGTCGGGCTTACCGCTTCAGATGGGCGAGCAGATCCGCGTCACCAGCCTGAGATGCCCACGCTGCCATGGCACCCCTCACGAAGGCGCTGACGCCCTGCTGCGGCGTCGTCCCTGACGAAGACAGCATCGCGTTGACCCAGTACTGGAACTCAGGCAGGCTGTCGAAGACGACCTCAGCAGTCACCGGCGTTTCGTCCCACTTGAGCACCGTGACGCCGCCTGTTCCCGTACCGTTCAAGAATCCGCAGCCCCGGCTGGACACGCGCCTCTGCACCTCAACGACAAGGTAGTTCAGCTCCGACATGCTTCGCTGTTCCACGAGCACCTCGCCTTCTGATCTCGCCTCGGAGGTTGCGAGATCTGCCCATTGTATCTCCATCAACCCGTTCCGCAAGAGGCGATACTCAATAGTGGCCTGCGCGCTGTCGTTGGTGGTCGAGGGAAGCCACTCTTTGTTCGTCGCCTTGATCCGCGTCCAGTTCCTATTTTCGGTCGTCGACATGTAGAATCGGTCTTAGGGCTCGTTCGGCCGCCACGCCCCAGTCATGATGGTCTCCTTAGTCACAAGCTCTCCCTCGTCGCCGGTCCCAAAGGTGTCGCCACAGTCAGGCCAGCCGACCATGAAAATTCCCCTGGGGATCGCGGTCTGGTTGCTGAGGATCGTGTGGTGAAAGGCCTGGTTGTCCCCGCCGCCGGGCGTGTCGCTGAACCAGGGGCTGAGGTTGCCGTTCTGGAACCCATCGACGGGAGGGAGACGCAGAACAATGTCCTCGGCGCAAGGGCCACAAGAGTCGAGATGGACACCTCCGAGACGCCAAACTTGTATCCTATCGACGTGATGACGGTAAGTAGCGCGACAGCGTACCGCCCGAAGACGAGGCGCGGGAACCCGCGAAAACCGATGTTGGTCGGGGCCCTGGGCTGGGAGTTCAGGTAGGTAGCGAGCGTAGTTGAGGCCTTCTTGCGCCGTGGCTTGTCGGGAACACCGCCAGTCGAAGAAGTGGGTGTATGCCTCGCCTGTTCCGTAGGAGATGGCACCGAAGCAAATACCGAGTAACGCGACCCAAGTCTGCACGCTGAGAGCGCTGCCGATGCGGAAGTTGGCCTGCTAGGGGTCCGAGGCGAAGTCGCGCTGGTGTCCGCTGAAATTGACGATCGCATTGAGAGAGAAGAGGATGAGCATTACGCCGCCGAGAGAGAGTGCCGCCAGAGACAGCAGGCCCAGGCGCTGGAGCCTTGCGAGAGGCGAAGACGGAGTCGCGTCCATGGCGTGCGTGCGACAAGCTTGAGAGCCAGAATTGAGGATATGAATCTCGGGGCCATGATCAGATTTTCAGTCCCTGAAGCTGACGCCACCTCGCTTGTTGGCGTTCAGCTGAGGCGTTGCCAAGATATTAGCCTGCACGTTGTCGGTTGTCAGTTGGACCTGGGCGTGGTGGACGCCTTGCCAAGAACGCCTTATTCCCTTTATAGCCTGGGATATGACTCATGAGAGATCGCCATGATTAGTATGAAGCAAGGAAAGTGTAGGAGAATAGACATTAACTATCTCGCCATAACCCTATATGAAATGGGGGAGGTAGCGAAAAGTCAGCGCCTAGTAGTCGTAGTTCTGCGTAGAGCATTGGAGGAGCTACTGAAAGAGAGTCTAGGATGATAAGCACACGGGCATTCAAGAGAACAGCTTGTATCATTTGGGACCCTAGGAATGTCTCAATTTAGTGATTGAATTTATGATATAGTGGGCGTCATCCATAAGGATAACTCCTTTGCAACAGCAATTTAGTCCTCTACCTCACCCTCTCCTATCGTAATGCGTGGTCCCTCATAATTCTTCCTTCCGTCAACAACCCACTGCACAAGAGAGATAACAATGATAACAGCGAAAGCCACCACGCAATAATTCATGGTGGTTCCGTCTACAGGCAGCGCAGGAGGGAAGAGGAAGAGCACACTAGTAACAACAGTGTAAACAAGCCCGATGATATTGGCCGTCCATCCAAGCCAGTTTGGTAGCGTAAACGCCCGCTCAGGCAACTTCGATCGTCCTTGTAGAACAAGAAGCCCAACTGGCATTCCATAGCTGATGCCCAGTGCGACGACCGAGGAGGCGATGATGGCATTGAAAGCGACGGTTGAACCAAGATAGATGCAGCCAAAAACGAGAGTGATTGCGACATTGAGGTAAAGGGCATTGAGCGGCACTCCCAGTTTTGGGTGAACCTTCCACCAGATACGCGAAGCCGGAAGACCACCGTCTCTAGCGAAAGCGAATACCATGCGAGAAGAGGTTGTCATGACAGCAATGGCTGCAAAGACGAGGCAGAGTAGAGGGAACATCAAGAGGCACACCGCGCCAACCTTGCTATTCGTCGCGAGATAGAAAATCTCGAGCAGAGGGCCTGCAGTCGAGCTGATGATAGTCGATGCATTGACCATCCCTCCGGATACGAACAGTACCACGACCAAGAACAGGAATCCAGTTGTGATACCGATGTACTGGCAGTACAACATGATCTTGGGTCCTTCAATGGCAGCATTAGGGATTTCCTCGATCATGTGTGCCACGGCGTCAAATCCGGTCAGACCTAGACCGCCCTGCAAGAGGCCGAGCAGCCAGGCAATTCCGTCTGGCCACCCTGTGGTGTTGATAAAGGTTGCGAACACGTAGTCTGCCGTAGCGTAGTCAGGGGCTGCGCAGGCCAGAAGAGTGATGGAGATGATAAAGAACCCAGCGATGCTCCATGTAAATGCAACGCCATTGATTCGAGGGAGGACGGAGTGAAGAAAGGCATTGGTGGCGAAGGCGACACAAGCGATGCCAAGGTAGATCAGGAACTGGTGCCACCTCTGAAACTCGTAGTCGGGGTTTTGAAGAGAAATGATATTGATGATCAGAGTGCTCGAAAGGGAACAGTTTGTGGCAACCAAGCTGACCCAACCGCTCATGTTGATCCACCCAGTCACCCATGAGAGTGGAATCTTGAGCGACGGGGGAGCAATTGTCGCAACCCAGTGGTATTGGCCTGTATTCCTTGTTAGTGACGAAGAGACCATATTGTGAGGTTGTGATACTAACCTCCAGCTGTGGGTAGTGCTGAGAGAAACTCGGCGAGACTGGCAGCAAGAGACAAATTGCAGATGCCCGCGGTGACCAGTCCCCAGATGACGGCAATAGGGCCACCTGAGGGTAGGGCGAGGGAAAGAGATGCGGCCAGGGCTGTCCATGAGTTCAGGATAGCAAAAGCTAACCCTAGCATGGTCCAGCGACTAAAGTTGCGTTGGAACGACTGGGAATGACCCAGCTGAGCCAGCTGGAAATCATCTATATTGGTGCTTTGTTTGATACTCATCGCGCATTGGAAAGAGAGTAAGTTGCGTTGAAAGAGATATTTGGCTTGCACGAGCGAGGAGGCTACATTTCTATGACCAAAGATGCCATCTGCAAGGTACGTCTTATCTCGAATAACTAATGACCTCGTTTGCTACCCTTGCTACCCTCCTTCCCAAAAGGTGCAATAAAGGGAGACGGATGCCGATATCACCTCACCGAATCGCGGGGAAGCAAGTTGACTGGCTGATTCGCTAGTTCGTAATACAACTTCCGATGTCATGCGAGCAAGGTCATCTGCATCTTCGAACTAGGCGGCCGCCAAGCAGGGGAAAGGTCGGTCATCATCCACCCTTATCTTGAAGATGCGGGGAAACCCTGTCGACGGAGAGATATGCGCGCTCTAAACGCAAATCCGATCCTTTTTGATACATTGCAATCTATTGTCCCAACTCGGTAAGCGTACCTCGCGATAGCCTGGCGTCCCGCAACATGGATGTCAGTGCTGGATAACTAAGATAGATTGGGTGATTGATCCGAATTGCTTCCGTGACAGAGGTCATGCTGAAGTCACAGTCGACTTTCATGTGCCATTTGGCTTTGGTATTCTGGAAACTCTGCTGCATAATTCCTTCTAAGAATGATGAAGATGGAAACAGCCAGCGCCCTGTGAATACATAACGGTACTTCCAGCTTCGACACCTTCACCTCATTTCAACCCCAGGAACCCATGTGGAGACGCGTCATTCCGGCCCTTCCTTGAAAGCTGGGGTACCCGTTGGCTCATGTGGGTCTAGCGACCCAGGCGAGCCAACCTAGCAAGCTAGGTTGGCCACAAAATTGTGAGACAGCCACAAAATTGTGAGACACTGTGGGGCCCTGTTTTCCCCCTTGAAATGCCTCTTTTTTCGGTCTCTCAGTTTTGGAAGCCGTCTAGAGTGATTTGTGAAGGTGCAAAAGAGCAAGTTGAAGCCATTGGCGATGCCTGATGTGATGATATTGATGATATTGACTGTAGCTATGATAGAAGCCGCCGCCTAAGCCTCCAAGGCCGCCGCCTTCCTGGACGATTCCTCATACAAATTTGGCTGTGAGAGCGTCTTTTTAGCCCTCCGGGCTGGCTTCTTATGCGGCCCTTGCTTGCGTGATGATGCTCGTGATCCTCTATATCCCTGATATGTGGTGTTGAGGCCGTATCGGGCACGGCGTAGAGGGAAGTTCAGGTGGCAAAGACGGCAACCGCGGCGGCGAGGGTGTAACCGGCGGCGATGAGGGCATTCGCAGTTGAGGTTCAAATAGAGGGAGTTCCTCGTCATCTTCTTCTTCCTCTTCCTCTTCTTCTTCCTCGGGAGGAGCCGGTTCGAGCTAGAAAGTGATGCTATCGTCACTTCCTGCGAGAGCGGT
This sequence comes from Fusarium solani, assembly GCF_023522795.1. NCBI lineage: Eukaryota > Fungi > Ascomycota > Sordariomycetes > Hypocreales > Nectriaceae > Fusarium > Fusarium solani. The sequence goes on from NW_027072157.1 coordinate 6,386,646, forward strand.
CCAGTCCATCGCGCTGAGGGGTTTCGGGGCAAAACTGGCGTTATGAATAGCTTCGTGGACTTCCTGCGGAAGTTAGGTATCTATCATGAAAGGGTCAGGCTTTTGGGTAAGTATCTAATGCATAGTCGAGCGTTGTATCTCCATAGAATAATACTCAATGTCCTTCCCTGTGTGCTCCAACCACTGAGACCACGATGCCTTCTTCTTCACGCCGTCGACGGTAATCTCTTTCTCTTGCCGCCATTGGTCCTTGATCTTCTTCATCTCCTGGATGACGAGGCTGCGAGCGGTCCGGACCTGTGCCTTCTCCTCCTTCTGCCGGGCTTCGGCGATAACCTCCTCTTGCTGGTCTCGAATCTCCTGTAGACTGACGTTATGACTAGAATCTCCTATCGGCTTCGCTCTCTTCCCTCTTTCTTGGCGTTATATCTCTTCTCAATCCGAGCCCGGCGGTCATCGACATAAGCAGTGACTGTAGATTCAAGAACCACAGCCTCCGTGACGACATTACGTATCTGACGAAGTCCGGCACGCGTGGGGGAGCTGAAGGTATCGCCGTATCGGTCTGAGAGTCGTTTGGCGGTATCTGCGGCGGCCTAGAAGCGGGATTCCTGAGGAAGGAGGGAGGCAAAGGCCGGGTCAACGGCCTGCTTCGCCTGAAGCTGCTTCTTGGCTAGGTATGCCATTGCCGGCTCAGGATTTGGTGGATAGATGCCTAACTTCTCGAAGCCTGAGATAATATTATGTGCCGTGAATCCTTCCTCGAAGACTTCCTACTTTAGCTCAGTAACTCTATTAATATAAAAGAAGAGGTATAACTTGCCTAAAAGCCGCGGACGAAGTCAGCCCTAGAGAAGGAGATATTTCCCTTTCGAAGCCACCTGCCGAGAAGCTTCTGGTGGGCGTTCTTCAGCGGCTGAAAGACTCCAACATCCATCGGCTATAGTACATGCGTAGAGTGAGGAGGCAAGGGAGCCGTGATAATATAGAACTTCGCACAATACTCTCTAACGGCGAAGACTCCGTGTCCCGTGAAGCCGTCAAAGACGATGAGTCTCCAGATAGTCGTATCAGCGGCCTGAGAAGTAAGAGGAATATCATATTAAATATGCTTTCGCACAGGATCTCTGAGGAACTCATCACACCCAAACCACTCCTCAAATGTCTATCCCGTACGCTGTGCCTTGGCGGACTTGGCCCAGGAACACCGGTTGAAGTGCATCATCCACTCGAGAGTAATCTCACCATTAGAGAAGGCCATGTCGGACTAGGCGAAGCGGATATCAGGATCGGCATCTATATACGCCCAATCTAGTGTAGGCCATGTCTTAAAGATAAGCCACGGCGGCATCGTATCACCCGCCGCGCTGCCCGTACCGATGAGGGTACAGGTCTCCCGGTTGGAAGGGGAGAGAACCTACTTCCTTATCCTTCGCCTTATCCGTACGACGAGGACCTTGACGCTTTCCCTGAGGACCCCGATCCTAATACCGGCCTAGTCAGTATTCCAGCACTCAGAGGCGCCGATATCGTGACTTCGGATAGTCTCAGCAAGGTTCTTGAACCACTATTTGAGGTCATCGAGACCGCCGGCTTCCCAGGACTCACGAGACTATTCTGCGGCTTTAAGGAATGCCTACTCAAGCTCAGGATAATCGTCACGGAAGCGAGCATACCACATCTTGCTGACCGGATCGGCATCAGGGTTCCTGCGCTGACGGAGGGTTATGGCGGCATCTTCTATCTCAGGCTTAGAGGCAGGGAACCCAGACCTCTCCATCCAGATGACGAAGGCCACGATAGCTTCATCTTCTTCGTCCGTGAGGACCCGCGGTCTGCCGACTTGCTGGGGCGTAAATCCGGTCTCTATCCTCGTCACGATCCTCTGAATAGAGGCAACAGAGGACCCGGGGTGGCGTGAGCAGGCGGCACGAAGTGAGAGAGGTTGAGTCATGCCGGCGGAAGAGGTTCGGTGGAGGCCCCGGGCGTGCCGGGCACGTGATGCCACGACTTCCCGGGCGGCCCTGAGATTCGCTTCACTCGGCATAATGAAGATGGACAAAAGAGAGGCAATTTCTACCGGTTTGTGTCGTGAAATCTGGCCAAAATAGGTGGTGATTACATGAAAATGAGGACATCATCAAGTGAGGGGCTGTCTCATAATTTTGTGGCTGTCTCACAATTTTGTGGCCAACCTAGCTTGCTAGGTTGGCTCGCCTGGGTCGCTAGACCCACATGAGCCAACGGGTAACTCTTTCAAAGGTCCCCAAAAATTGCTAGTCAACTGCCCAAATAGGCAACAAAATGGGCCAGCACTGAGTCCTGAGCGCAATCACGATAGCTACCTATCTAAGATGCGGTGGGTAAGCGCGAAGAATAATCTGCCTGATAGTCGTGCGGCAGGTTGGAGAAAGCTAATATCTATACCTTCCGGATAAGACATGGGATACGCACAGGACAACGGCAAGTCTACTATGTTCACGATCTGTCTATTTATACCATCGCCATGTTCCTCCACATCATGATGAATCGCCTCACCGTCTCACACCTCGTCGATTCAAGCTTACTTGTAAGCTTTTTTGAGCCACCCTTTCTTTTGGTCTTTGTTCAGTATGCGGCCTCTGTCTTCACAACTCCTTGCGTTGTCCTATGGCATTCTCCTAGGCACAGCACAAGCAGCAGTGATACCTCGCGAACCCGGCAAGACCTGCAAAAAGACTAAGGTCGCTGTTCTCGGTGCCGGTATCGCTGGAATAACGGCTGCTCAGACCCTGCACAATGCCTCAATTCATGACTTTCTCATTGTTGAACACAACGACTACATCGGCGGCCGAGTGCAGCACACTTCTTTTGGAAAGTCGTCGGACGGCAAACCCTTGACCGTGGAACTCGGCGCCAACTGGGTTGAAGGACTTGGGTCGAACCCTGTCTGGCGCTTGGCTCAGAAGCACAAGGTCAAGAACGTCTACTCCGACTATGACTCCCTCCTCACCTACGACCAAGACGGACCAGCCGACTATGCAGATGCCATGGAGGAGTTTGACGAGAAGTTCGACAAAGCGTCGAAAGAAGCCGGATACATCCAGACTGAGAACCTCCAAGACACTTCGGTGCGTGCAGGCCTCAGTCTTGCGGGATGGAAGCCTAGGCAGGATCCCTACAAGCAAGTTGCCGACTGGTGGGGATGGGACTTTGAAACTGCCTATCCCCCAGAGCAGTCCGGTTTCCAATTTGGAATTGCTGGAAACAATGCCACCTTCAAGCATTTCAGCGATGAGACCAACCTTGTTATCGACCAACGCGGCCACAACGCCTGGATCATCGGAGAGGCTATGGAGTTCCTTACCAAAGATGACCCTCGGCTACTCCTTAACACGACCGTCAAGAAAATTCACTACGGCAAAGAAGGCGTTATCATTCGAAACGAGGATGATACCTGCATCGAGGCCGAATTTGCGATTTGCACATTCTCTGTTGGCGTGTTGCAAAACGACGCCGTCACCTTTGACCCCGTCCTGCCCCGTTGGAAGAGGGAAGCTGTTGAGCAATTCCAGATGGGAACGTACACAAAGATCTTCTTGCAGTTCAATGAGTCGTTTTGGTCAGACGAGGCTCAATACTTTCTCTATGCCGATCCCGAGCGAGGTTATTACCCGCTATTCCAGTCGCTGAACGCGAAAGGATTTCTCGAGGGCTCCAACATTCTGTTCGCTACCGTGGTGGCGTCGCAGGCATACAAGGTAGAGTCGCAGTCTGACGAAGAAACCAAGGACCAAATTCTCGAGGTTCTCCGGTCTATGTTTCCCGACAAGCATATCCCTGAACCAACCGACTTTATGTACCCCCGATGGACCAAGACAGAGTAAGTCTCTTTTCTATGACGCATGTGTCACAATGATTAACCAGATTCGTTAGGTGGGCGTATGGCTCGTACAGCAACTGGCCAGTTGGCATGACCCTCGAGAAGCATCAAAACCTCCGTGCCAACGTCGACCGACTTTGGTTCGCAGGTGAGGCCAACTCTGCAGAATTCTTTGGATATATGCATGGAGCGTGGTTTGAGGGTCAGGAGGTAGGAGAGAGAATTGCCAGAATTATTAGTGGAAACGATACCGAAAAGTCGCAGCAGATGAAGAAGTATAAGGTCCTTCATGGAACGACGACGTTGGATGAATATGATGACTCCAACGGCTGGTCGACACCTTTGGACGACTGAGGAAGGATAGCATAGTCTAGAACCTTGATGAAGAGAAAAACATTAGGGAGTTAAGACTGATCTTGAAAAATTAGACATGAGACCCCGTCGCCCCATTAAACCCCGTTCCCGTAGCGCAGCCGACGTATTTTGCTTTTTATAATCATAGGGGACTGTTATCCTAAAGATAGCAGACAGGAGACTGGAAGAAGGAAAGAAAGGAGAAAAAAGAAAAACCCATTAGGAGGCCTAAAAATAACTTCGGGCTGTAGAGAGAACGTAGAGGTTGCAGCTAACGCGGAGCCGGGCGGCTCAACCATGCATGTCAGGCAGCGGCTGAACGCATCGCCCAATGCTAACCTGCAGCGTCATCTCTCCCACTCTTGGTCATTGCAAAATCAGGCTGTAGAGGCATGTTTTTCATCACTAAACCGTCCTAGAGATTAACACCTTTCGAATCCTAGTCATTGGAAGAGCCAGTCTCGGAAAGTCTTCTTAATCACGTTGCGTCCTTGGCGTGTCCTGTCTTATGGTCCCCACGCTCATGGCTAGGAGAAGGTTTCAATTTGCTGGGGTTTAGCAACAACGCCAACTGCCTAAGCTGGACGACGAGATACATTGCGTCTGGTACCGTATCAGCTGCATGCTATGTGGAGGGACATTTTTACTAAATTTTCAGGTTTCAGCCACAGCTAAAGAGACCTATGACACGGCTCACAACAGGATCAGGCTGTGGTGGCTTCCTTGGCATGCTTGAGCCAAAGTCGACTCAATAGGTCAATGGGGCGGCAAGACGATAACTACCGCTTGGGGGCTGGATTGTAAGGCTCTTGATTCTACTGCTATGCTCGTTGATGGCTTCTCTTTGGCTGCACAAGTTGTGTAATTGCCGCAACCTTCCAACCATCCTGTTATATTTAGCAACAAGCCTAGTCGCCTGAATACAAATACCTGTGCTGTTTTCCCCAAGAATCGCTGAAACCTTCCTTCCATAACTACTCTAATTCTACCTATTTCACTCTGCTCCGAACTTTTCACCATGTCCTCCACTCACAAAGACTCTGTGGACAATGACTTTGTGGAGGTATCAGCGGGCCAACTATCCACATCAAGCTCTGAGACGACGTTAATGAGTCGTTTGCACTTGCAATTCCGCTCCTATTGGTTGGTCGACAAATTTAGGACTCTTCTTCGAACGCTTGGGCTCAGTGTAGTTACCTTCCTTGGAGGCAATGACGATGAACCTCCCAAGGTCTTAATTGACTCTTCAAGACGGCTCGCAATAGCCCGCTGTGCCGTCCACATCATTCCCGCATTCTTGTCCATCGGCCTAACCACGCTCAACTGTTTAGGTTTCTTCATCGGCAATGAACTGCAGGGCCTCCAGGACCTAGATGAGCTCAAGCTCGGTGCGCTCCAGGTTGCGGCCAAAGTTCAGGAACTTCTCATAGTCGCAAGCGTGGGCTCTGTCATCTTCCATCTTCTTCGCCACGAACTTGTCTTTGGTAACGGTATAACCCTTGGGTTGCTCGTTTCGGGCTTCTCTTTTGCTCAACTTAGGTGAGAAGGTTAGACTAGCCAGACCATTGGTATCAACTGACAGGGTCCATTGCAGCTATTTCTGGTCCCCCGAGTTCCTGGGGAGTCTCGGTTGGGGTTGGGGTCATGGCGAAAATATGTCTCACGGACAGCGATGGAAACGTCACGGCTTTATTCTCCTCGTATTCATCGGCGGCGCTCTAGCTCTCCTGGCTGGTCCCGCGACGGCAGTGCTTATGATACCCAGGAAAATGAACTGGCCAGTCGGCGGTGGCATTTATTGGCTCAATGGTAAGTAATCAAGAAGCCTGTCCTTAGTGTCTCATGACTGATCTGGCTCTCTAGGAAGCGATGACCAGCTATGGCCCAAGTTCCTCAACGCAGACTATTATTCCGAAATCAACTGCACGCTCGACGCCGGGCAATTCACCGATAACAGGTGCCCTTCACACGGCTTTCTTCCCCTGTATCAGCACTTCATCTCGTGGTGGAACGGCTACAGCGCGGGATACACCTTTGAGCTGAACGATGGGTTCCAGCGAAAGGCAATCCACGCAAGGCCTGCGTTGGTCTCTGACGCCAACACCTGGGCCTACTCTGCGAATGCCGCGACTGCGGTTCTGCAGGACGCGATGAGAAGCTACCACAGGGGCGCTTTGAAACATCTGATCACGAAGCATCCATACCTGCATCCCTTCCCTAAGCGTCTAGATTGGGCGAAGCCGAAGCACTACCAGGTCGAGACAAAGGCACCAGCTGCGAGGGTCTTTTGCGAGCTCCAGGGCATCATGGATCTTGGTGGCAGAAACTTGACAGTCAAGTTCCCCAATTTGAAAGGCCTTGACGATTCAGTGAACACTCTACGCGACACCTTGATGTCGAACCTCATTGACAAAGCCTGCTGGCTTAGAGAATATTGCTACGCCTTGCCATTGTTTTGCCGCCGAGAGCTGCCCGAAACTCTGGCCGTGCTGCTTTTCATGCTGAGCACGACTGTCAAGAACTAGAAGATGAGAAGGGGCCTGAAGAGCCTTTTTAGTCTTTTATTGCGAGAAGCGCATCTTCTCAAAGCGATGCATAATAGGTTCCCCGCCTTGGGCAGTCGGTATTGGATCCATGGCTGGTCGGGCTCTCAACGCCCGACGACAGCCTGTGTTACAGGTAAGGCAAGGCGATCTCGTCCGTGAATAAGTGTATGCTTAAAGAGGGCAGCCGGTAGCCGAAGTCGCAGAGCCGCATTTTGTCAAGTGAACAGCGCCTTCCCCCCGCTTCCTTCCTGCCTCACGGCGGCCTGGCCGATCATGCTCTTCTCCAATCTCCGACAAAGGGACTCTTTCAAATCCTCATCCTCCAAACACTGTCATTTCTCGCTTGCGCTTCTGATCTCATCTCCCGCAACAGCGCTGATACCTACAGCGGCCTCGCCACCTTTTCTCAGCTCACGCATCACCCTCGCCCTCAGCCCTTTGGGGAGCTCCCAGCGCAGAAGCCGATGGCGCAGTTCGAGACCAACCTCGCCGGAGGGCCCAACACTCAACGGGCCCTGCTCGTGGCCACGGCCCAAGATATTCAACAGCTTCTAGGCAATAGTTCCCTCACGAGCGAGGCGCTGATCGACCTTTCCTTGCGACAGATCGAACAGTTTGACCCGAAAGGGGCAGCTCTGCAGGCTATGATCAAGGTTGCTCCTCGCGAAAAGCTCCTGGCGCAAGCACGAGGGTTGGATCAAGAGAGACAGCGAGGCCAAGTGAGAGGCCCATTACATGGCATTCCCATCATTCTCAAGGTGCGTTGAGCATTCGGCCAGCATGGCAATGCCTTGCCGCGTATCGCGCATGAGACCCTCCCAACACTGACCGAGAGTAGGACATTTTCAATACCCATCCATATTGGGAACTCCCCACGACGCAGGGTGCCAAAGTCCTGGAGCACGCTGAGAACGCTGGTGAATCCCGACTTGTGGAGCAGGTACGTAAACGCAAACCCTCCCAGTGTTCCCAACCTTCCGGGCCATTCTAACAATGTGCTGCAGCTCACCAAGGCAGGCTTGGTTGTGATCGGAAACGCGAACCTCCCCGTAAGTTCTTGACACCTATCGAATAGTCTTGAAAGCTGGTCCTAACTATTTTGGTAGGAGTTCGGAGCCGGCAAGTAGGCTATTCCCATGCTGACATTGGATCAATGCATGTCTGACGTGAAGAAAGAGGCGAAGGCGGCATCGGCGGCCTGTCAGCTCTCGGGGGTCAAGCAAGGTCTGCATACGTCTTTGAGATTGTCAAGAAAGAAGACAAACATCTTGCAAACCCGGTATGAGTGCCCCCGTTTGCTCGCTGTTTACTGACCATTCAATACCTAGAATCCTGGAGGCTCATCGACTGGGTCTGCCCTGGCTGTTGCCGCAGGATACTGTCCCATCTCGATCGGCGGCGAAGCGGACGGCTCGTTGACTACGCCAGCCAGCAGAGCTGCAATGTATGCTCTCAAGTGTACACCCCAAACCAATTCTACAGATGGAATCTTTCAAGTTGTGCCGACGTTTGAAACAGTTGGCGGCATGGCCAAGCCTGTCAGGGACTTAGCCAACATCACAAATGTCATCCTCCAAGCGGTCAAGGAGCCAAGGTCCATTCAGGTTCAGTTCAGGAGCGACTGGTGAGGAATTCGTCTACGCTTTGTTGATCCGCCAAAGTTCAAGTTGCCAGATTTTCTTTTCGACTCGTACGAAGCATATCTGGCGCAGGTTGTAAGTGCCCTTCGGCTAACCGTACCTTTCCAACTAATACATATTTGCCGTAGAAAGGAGCGATTGAGAAGGCCATCAGCATCATCAGACAAGGCGGGGGGCCGTTGATTATCCCGTCGATCTCACTCATCCTCGGGAGGTTAAGTTCAAAGATGAGTCAGGTTTCTTGAAGGTCCTGTGTGAGTTCACCGAGCTCAGGCTTGCCTTACGGGCTCCGGTCACTAACTGCTTTCTAGCCGCTGAGGTCCGTGACTCCGTCAACGCTTACCTCGCCGGACTCACCGACACCCCCGTCAGAACTTTAGAAGAGATCATCGACTGGAACAAGAAGCACCCCGAGCTTCAGGCTGGGATAGGTCTGCTCTCCTTGCCCCCCATGGCCAAAACGCTCCTGTTCCCCATCGAAACTAACAAACATACCAGAGCAAACATATCTGATTGCGGCACAAAACGACACGACGACTCCAGAGGAGCTCGCCGAAGCTCGAGCTTTTGTAAAGCAGGCCTCTGGCCCCGACGCGCTCTTCAAAGTCATGGATGAGCTGCAACTTGACGCTATCTGCACCCCCACAGATGGCCCGATCTGTACGCTTGTAGCTATGGCAGGTAAGTCTTCTGGCAGGAAGAAGAGATATCAAGCCATCTTCTGATGCCCAAATTCTTCAGGTTGTCCCACTGCATCTGTTCCCTTAGGTTATCTTGATCCCAGCGGTCGACCTTTTGGTCTGAGCTTCGTCGCGAGGCCCGGAAAGGAAGACACGCTGATTCAGCTGATGAGTGCTTGGGAAGCGACGTTTCCAGAGTGCAAGCTTCCCTCTGGGGTTCTTGATGCCATCAAGGGAGAGTCTATGCTTTGAGGCGCCCGACTAGGAGGGAGGATCGGGATATTTCTTGAGGCGCTCGATTAGTGTGTGATGAGGAGCATCGTTTTCTTTGAAGGGAACTATCACTTAAGCAGAGGAAATCTGGGCGTTGACTGCATTATTTGACGCCCCCATGCCGCACTGTCTAGAATCATTTGCAAGCAATCCACAACTTGCCGAACCTCAGACTGGCCATCCTCAACAGATACCTCAACCCCCACGTCACACCACTAGACTTAGCAATGTGTATTCTACAAGCATTGGGAGTACCACTGGTTCTGTACCTGGCAAGTCGATCCAGACTCACACAGAGTTGGTCCAGTCCATCCAGATCCGCCACACTGTCCATATTTAACCTGCCGTGGGCCACCAGTCTGGGTTGGCCCGGGAGTGGTTCCGGTGGTGGTCGAGCTTGGGGGTGGCACTTCGCCGCCGTTGACGGCAGCAGCGTGCTGATACACCAACGGCTGTGCCTCGTCGTCCTCAAGATAGATGGTGTTTCCGTCGTCGTGGTTCTTGCCGTAAGAGTATCCTGAGTAGCCGAACTGCCAGTACATATCGCTCACCTCGTGCTGCAGTGAGACTTCCTGCCACTTGCTCAAGACACTGACGCGGGTCGATTTGTCAGTCCAGCCGTATTCTTCATGGACAACAGGCTTTCCATTGGCTGCTTCGGCATGGTCGACGATCCACTGCTCAACCCACTGTGTCGTCTTGCTCCATGCCTGAGGATAGGAGTGGAATGTGTTGAAGTCGATGTTAGGCAACTTGAGCTCAGCGTCAAAGTCAGCACCGTCCGCACCGTTGTATGCCCAGTCGCTAGACACCCGGTTAAAGCCACCCTCGCTACCAGTGGTGACCAAGTGATCCGCATCGATCGACTTGATAAAGGTGCTCATCTCATCCATCCACGATGTCAGCAGTTTAGGACCGCAGTCGGGACCACGTGGGAGGTTGCGGCTGCCGTCGGCGCCGCAGCGGGGCTCATTGGCAAGCTCCCATGCGAAAACGGCGGGGGAGTCTTTGTATCTGTTCACGACAACCGAGACGTAGTTCTTGTACGCCTTCTTAATAGCTGGTAGGCGGTAGAACTACGTTGTTCCTTGTTAGATACTGACAGCCGGGGACAGGTGTTTCCACTTACGTCGTCGTGGTATTTTCCACCAAGGTTGACCGTGTACACATCCATACCTCCGTAATCAGCCCAGTTGTTCGTCAATGCCAAGATGAGCTTGATGCCAGTAGCTTCGGCAGCCTCGATGACAACGTCGAGAACGCCCAGGTCGATATCGACAGTCCCATCGGCGTTGAAAAACTGCATAACGGTCTCTTCTCCACCCGTGTTATACTTAGGCAGTCCACCTGAAACATAAGTTCTGTTGTTTTCATGGAACGCCCAGGTGCGGATGACCTTCAGACCAGCGTCCTTGGCGGCGACCATGCCAACCTTGACGTCCTGGTAGTGATCCTTTCCCCACTGCGAGGGTTAGAAAGAATTGTGAAAACTGATAACTAGCAGACATACAACGTTGAAGGGGAAATAGTAGGCGTTGCTACCGGCGAAGAAGAAGTCCTCGCCGCCGAGAGAGAACTTTTCTCCATTGGTAGTGACGAAACCAGCTGGTACTGCGGACACAAGAGTGCCTGCGAGTGCAGATCCAAGGGCGGCGATGGAGGTGCACTTCATGATGGAGTATTGTCAGGTCAGAGAGTTAAGGTGGAGATCAAGGGCATCCAAGTCCTACTGAGACTCGAGGCATATACTCCAAGACTGCTATATCAGACCTTTTATAACCATTTCAATGCAGGCACCTCTTTACTTTTACTCTCATTCCCCTCACTTACACATGTCTATGAGGCGAGAAGGTTAATTCATCTGGCGATGCCGGAGTTGGACACTCCGGAACGTCCAGATTCGGAACGGAATTGACGGTTCACCGCCAACGCGGGCCGGCCCGCCGGCTCCGAGGGGAAGCGGTTCAATATGCCCCTGCAAACCATAGAAAAGGCTATATACACAAAATTGTGGTCATCAGATGACCTCATTTTCATACCAAGCAGCCTAAAGATAATGCCCGCACGTCCGAGGCAACGGGATCAGTCCTGCCGATAGACAATTTCGCCCTGACGTCCGAACTCGCCAAGAATCATAGCATTATGAGATAATTTGATTACAAGAGCAGAACTTCAATCACGGCAACATTTTACACATTGAGGACCTCAAGTTCCATACCTTTGTTGTTGTTCTGCATTACAACTACCGTGTCACTGCGAAAACATAGCCATAGATTCTATACACTCAACCGGACCACTCCAAAGTATCGTCGATCGGTCCAAAACCGCAAAGTGACCACCCTACAAGATTAGCAATATCCCGTCAAAGTCATTTTAAAATTTACGTACCTTGGCATACCATCGGTACCACTTGACCTTGCCAGTGGTGCCTATCCATGCTTTCGGAGGGTTGCCAGATTCATACTTGAAGGCCGAGAACCCCATTGGCGCGTTGACATGTTCCCATTCTGTTGATGGATTTCCACCACTCATGTATTTCCGGTAGCTCCACAAAGCGTCGGTAGACGGCAGGTAAGCAAGTAGAGAGGCACACTCTTAAGGGTGAGGTCGAGAGTCGGGGTCTGATCAGACCACTGGATCATTTTCTCCCCAATCCAGATCAGCATTGCCACCGGACTATATCCTATTGCAATGCCGACAATTGAAGGGCGAGTTACCTAAATCAGAGCATACGTTTTCCCGTTGGCCTAAAAGGTATTCTCGCGCCGTAGGCCCGTTAGCCCCTCTTGGGACAACTGTCTTGCATGTGCTCTTGAACGAACCCCTGCATGGCCAGCATAACAATCAAGCTCACACGAATGGGTTATCAGGTAGGGGCCATGTGCAGCAATACTGGCCGCAATAGACGAACGAATATCTCTACCCTAGATCATGCAGCTGATGGCCTTGAAACCTTACACGTCTCCACTATATAAAAAATAACATATTACAGCAAATAACTAAACTCTTCACTCCAATTGCGACTGGCCGTGTCAGAGTAACCCACCGCCACATAGTCCCAATATCCCACATAGATAACTATTAGAACCTGGGCTTCAGTCAAGGTTGTATGCCGCCTGTAACTACTCCCATCTTATTCTGGATCCAGCTACCTTTCTTAATGTCGACGATACTGAACCTCGTCTGGGTTGCTTTGTGCCCAAAACCTCATGCGACTCGTAAAAGCATCCATCCCTGATATCCAGACAGTATAGAAGAATTCGCCCACCACTGCAAACGGCCTTGTAAATCTATTGCTTAACAAAACCGCCTTAATTCGTTCCACAAACGACAAACTGCCCCATTTGTTGCCCAATGCTGCGGCACGGTGCTTGCCACCTGCACTGGTCAGCATCCGACGCAAATCAGCCGTCTTTGCGTTGTAACGCTCAACAGCTTCAGCTCCCCTATTGACTACCGGGCTGGGCGCCCTGTCTCGGTCTTCAACTAAGTCCAGAGGAGTCTTCCAGACGGGGCTCCAGAAGAGGTTCGTCATGATGTTCACATCTGCACCGACTCGCTTCATGGCCCGCAGAATCAGGCCCGTGGCCACCACATCACGCGAGAGACAGGCGAAATGCAGCGCAGTGTAGCCCCGGATCTCACGGGCTTCGAGCTCTTCCCTGGATTGCCACTTGGCCAGCAGCTCCTTGAACACGTCGCCAGGTCCTGCCAGTTCAAACTCGTCGAAGTAGTTGTACCGGAACCTGCCGACGACTGGCGCGTGGAGGGCTGTAAACTGCTTCCGCGGCGATACGTTGAAGGAGATGTTGGGTAGGCTGAGGAGGAACCTTACGGCGGTGATGTCGTGTTCCGCAGCTAGTACCTGGAAGAGGGTTGTGCTCGTGCCGTGGAGGAGCTGGTTCGGGTCAGCGCCGAACTCTAGGAGCAACCTGGCACAGCTGAAATCGTGATTTCGGACGGCGGCCGAGAAAGGCGAGTCCCAGTAGCTCTCCATAGCTGCGAGCTTGGGTTCCCTTGAGAGAAGCAGTCTGGACACGTCCTGGTCAGGGAGGAAACTGGCGGCGCAGAACAGTATGGCAGTTTGGCCGCTCGAGCTCTCCGCGAGAATATCTGCGCCTGCATCAAGCAGGGCCTTGGAAATGACAAGGTTGCTCTGCAAAGCCGCAACGTGAAGCGGCTTCTTGCCCCATCCGCCAATAAACGACTTCCCCAGAGTGGAATGACAACCGGGGAGAGACAGTATGTGCAATACAAATTCCGTATCCCCAGATAAGCAAGCAGCGAGAAGGGCACTCTTCCCCGTAAAGCTGACCCGATCCAAGGTCTGTCCAGATTTGGACAGGAGAAGCTCAAACGTTTGGCCGAGAGCGTCCGCTTGCCTTGGACCATGAATGCACATTCGGGAGAATCGACTGATGGGCTCGCATGCGTATCCAAGGAGGGAATAGGAGAGGTAGTTGATGGCACCTAACCCGTCGTCTTGATCTACGTTCAGAGCGTCCCGTATACCTCGTGGTTGACCTGTCTGACAGGCCTCCCCTGGAAGTTTTATTGCCCCATGGTCTAGAAGAAGTTGGGATCATCTTGTCATCGTGAGCTTGGCACGCCCTGTGGATAGGCAGGAATGCCATGCCGTGGGCGTCCGGGACTTCGTAATTTCGAGATACTCCGGCTTCTTGGAGGGTATCCTCATCGTACCCAACTAATCCCGGGGAGAAGCAGTCGGCACCACCATTGAGAAGGAACTCGACGACAGTGTTTCGTCGAAGAGCCACAGCCCGTTGAAGAGGAGTGCCGGGCACAACCGTCAGACCTGTGACGGCGATGGTTGGAGTCTGCTTCCTGGCCAAGGCGTAGCAGACCAGCGACTTGGGGGTGACAAGGAGAGCCCCAATCACCTCGACGACTTCATCAGGAAACGACACTAGCCAGTGCAGCGCTGTCTCTCCCGTGAAGCTAACATGGTCCACCTCGGCACCGCGTAAGACGAGTTCTCCCACGCAGATGGCGTTCCCGTGTCGGGCGGCGCAGATTAGGGAGTTTCCCCGACGATGTTGATGGCTTCAAGAAGCTCGGGGAATTCATCCAGAAACCGAGACAGATGCTCGGATAGTCCACAGGTTGCAGCCCAGTGCACGATCGAGTCTTTGCTCCCAGTCAGGTCAGATATCAGGTTGCTGTTCTCGGTCAAGAATTGCACCACTTGATCAGGCGTATCTGAAGCATGGACTGGATATGCATCGGGATCGGGTAAGGCTACAGGCTCCCAAAGTCAGAGAGCGTGCTGTCCTGTCTGGTGACCTGCGCCTGGACGAAGCCCGCAACCTGGTGTCCAAGAGATACAGCCCTGCAGAGCCAACACAGGCCCTTTTCTTCGGATTGGCTGGTTCCAATGCCGTTTATATGGCACTGTGAGAGAAGAAAACAGGCCTCAGCCGCTCTCCGGTCATCGCGCTTCTCTGAGATTCTCTCGAGACTGGAGACAACCTGGGTGAGGAGAACGGTAGGAGACTGGGAGAACTGCTTCAGATCAAGTAGCGCCTTCGTTTTTGGGTTAGTATGAATAGCCAGTGCCCTCCAATATTGGAATTTGGGTCCTGGAACTTGCCTGGTCAGGATGCGGGTGCAGAGCAGCGGTCGATGAGCTCCAGTCAAACTCGGAACTGGCATCACAACGAGTTAGCGTATGTTTGAAGCATTGAAACCGCAGTATGCATCACGAGGAAGGCTTACCTCCGGACAAGGCCAAGATCTTGTCAATGCTGCGCTGCGTGGGTACAGGACAGAGGGTGTTGTCAAGGATGCAGTTGAAGTAGGTGAAGTATGCGTCGTCTGATTCACCCACAGTAGTCCTAACCGAAGCCTTGACCTTGTCGACAAAACCCACCTTTTCCTTAGCGTCCTGAATATAAGCCAACCAGGCCGATCTCGACGCGGCCATCGGCGGGCATTCAAAGGGTTCTTGGCAAAAGACGTCTTCATCATGTACACCATCGAGCAGCACTTGCCACACAAGCATCCCAAAGCAGAAGTAATCGGTATAGATCAAGGCCTCTCTCTCGAGCAAGTGTGTAGCCTCAGGAGGCGTAAACGGCTGGGTTCCGCCAACACGGATGCACGCTCCTGGCTCATGCTCGGCAAGGAACACGGAGAACCCAAAGTCGATCAGCTTTGCCTTGAAGGAGCCGTCATCTTGCTGAAAGACAAGCACGTTCTCACACTTGACGTCACCGTGGACGACGCCAACCTCGTGCAGGACCGCAAGTCCCTTGAGGACGTCGCGGTACAATGATGCCTTGGTCTTGAGATTTGCGGTGCGGCCGGATCGGACAAAGGAGGCGAGGGTGCCGCAATCTGCATATTCGAGAACGAGTACTGGTCGTAGAACGCCTTGATCGTACTCCCAGAGCAGATGCAGGAGGTCAATAACCTCCGAGGTGTCGCGCACCCGTCCATGTGTGAGCACCTGAACCTCTCTGACAAGAGCATCCATCTGCCGAGAAACAACGTTGTCGTCGCTCCTGCCTTGAACCGCAGTTCTGCCTGCCATGTAGCCATGTGCAATCTTGAGGATCACTGTGTCGCCCGGCACAAGCCTCCTGTTGTACGCGTGGATGCGCCGTCCAAGAATATGGCGCCTCACGGCAAAGGTCTGCTCGGAAGACAGGTTTGCACCGTCCAGAGCGTTGACCACCTCTGGACTTAGCCATGGGTTCTGGTCGAGCACAGCGCTGAGTGCTTCTAGAAACGTAACGAGGTCTTTTTTGTCTCCGGTCGTCCTCGGTGATGGCAGATGTGAGGGACCCTCGGAACCGGGTACAGGAGGTCCAACGTACACGGCTGAGCTAGAGAGAGGAGGGCGGACCCCATGAAGGGTTGGGGATAAAGTTTCCATTGTTTCGGTAGCTGGCCTGAACGACGTTCCAAGCGTAGAGGGTAGAGGCTGGAGAGCACAGGGGTATTTGAGAGCTTGGTGAACTCTAGGCAACTGACACCACGCTCTCGCCAGCCTAGCCGTTGACACGCCTCGTGGGCTGATATCTGTGACCTGCCAGGTTGAGCTGAAAGCCCAGTGCCCGCGCGTGATTCAGCTTCCCCTCATCGAGCAGCCACAGCAACGAAACCAACTAATCCAAGTTCCGACGGCAGACAAGGTTTGCAGTTTATTGGCCGCCTGATCTTAGCCAAAGCGAGCCCCTTGCTGTGGCTGCAGACGCTTGTCGGATGCCTTCAACTCGCATAAATAAAGTGCGCAAGAGGCCCCCCCGAGGCTGCAATTGGCATATTGTCGGATCCATCCTAACCTCTTTACAGCGGACGCATCAGCTCCATCAACACCATGGCAGACGCAGCAGGCCTAGTGTTCAGCATGCCTGGCTTGCTCTTCACCTGCGTACAATATTACCAAGCCTTCCTCGCCTACGCCAATGAACAGAAGGATAGACAGGACCTCTGTATACGGTTTGAGATCGAACAAAAGGTCTTCTCCAATTGGAAGGCCAAAGCCATGCCAGACGGCAGGACGGTCCTCACCAGCGACCCTGCCATGGACAAGTTGACCGTGTCCTGCCTGGGTCAGATCAAGGCTGCTTTTGAAGAGTGTGCTGCCATTTCAGACGTCCACGCCGGTGCCAACTCAAGCCAGCCCGTCGCCTTGGAGTCGCTCGTCTCGCGCCTCAAGAAGATCGGCTGGGCTTTGAACGGGGCCAAGACGGCAAATGAGCTCTGGAAGAAGCTGAACATTTACAACGATGCCTTGAACAGACTCTGGAACCTGAGCGATGGGTCCGTTCAGCGCCGGCTGCTTCCAGAGCTAGACAACTTCAACAACACCGAGGGGCTGCGGCTCATGGAGGTGGCGCTCAGAAGGGCAGACTTGGCCGAGTATCGGGAGTTGGCTGCGGCTGTTCGGCTTCGACGAGTCGCCCTCGAAGCCAGGGAAGCAGCAGACAAGTCCTTCCTGGATCTCGATGCCGACTTTTCGCTAATGCAGTTCGACGACAACATGGAGCTCGATGCAGGAAGCTTCGAGCCGCCCATATCGGCCGATACTTGGCAGCTGCCACGTACTGCCAAGGTGCACGGGCAAGATGTCCTCCTGGAGTGGAAGGTTTACGAGACGCAGAACCCAACAGCCCTCATCAAGCGGCAGTACGAAAGACTAGTTGGCAGGAGCATGCGCTCCCTTGCAAAGCTGCTATCGCAGGAACCCAAGCCGACCAGACTGAGAGCCCTCAACTGCATCGGCTTCTACGAACCACCAGCAGAGGGCCTCAGTTCTCCAGTGTGCTTTGCCTTTCGCCCTCCGCCCAACGCGTTTACCCAGCCCATCTCGCTGGCGAACCTGATAAGCAGGAAGAAGAGGAGCTTCAACCACAGTGGCGTCTCGGTAGACACTCGCCACTTCCTCGGTGACCGCTTCGCCCTGGCTCTCACGCTCACCAGGGCCATCTACCAGCTTCACTATCTTGGCTGGCTGCACAAGGGTATCCGAAGCCACAACATTCTCTTCTATCCGCCTAGCAATGCCGAACACAACTGGAGACCTGACCCAAGATAGCTTTTCCTTGTAGGCTACGAATTTGCTCGCCCAGCCTCGCAAGCTGGCCTGTCAATACCGATGGAGAACACGGCCGGGGTAGCGGTTTACCATCACCCCAGGTACATCGACAGCGGGACAGCTGGCTACGAGCCCCAGTTTGACCTGTACAGCCTCGGAATCGTGCTGATTGAGGTAGCACGGTGGCAAACAGCCGGGGAACTGGCGAGGTATGCCAATGTCGATACCTCGAAGCCGCAGGAGTGGAATCTCTACGTGGTCGACTATCTGTTGCCAGTGGTCGAGGAAAAGATGGGCCAAGTATGCGGAGATGTCGTTCGACGATGTATCAAAGGAACCGTTGGCGGCAGTAGCCCCACCTCCCAGACGGGATATAAGGAATACTTAAAGAGTCTTGATGCAGACGTGGTGGCAAGACTAGAGCTTTGTTTTGCGTGAGCGGAGCATATATTTTGTCTAATAAGATGCGCTAATGAAGAAAAGAAGTTATTATAAAGTAACTTATAGTTTTTATTTATAATTGTATTTATATTATATCTAAGAATTAATTATAAATTATTTTTATTATTTATTATACTTAACTCTTAATTTATTAATAATTATTTTATATAAATAAGTAATTTAATTTAAAAATTTAAATAATATATATCTTATATTAATTATTATATTTTTAAAATCTATATAACTTAAAGTTAGATATATCTCTTTTATAAAATCTTAATATTAAAAAACCCTTTTTTTTTTAAAAATTATTTACTAATTAAGAAATAAATTATTAGCTACCCTATAGTCTACTAGCGTAAAAAACTCTCTCATAGAAAAAACTATTAGTAGCTTAACCGATGGTTTTCAGAGGTGATAGGGTGACTCGGGTATTTAGAAGCAGACTGGCACTGGCTATTCAGCTTTGTACACTCATTACCTCCTATCTAGTGGCTTTCAATCTGGTTCGACTGTGCTATGAATGCGGCAGATTTGATCGCGGTGAGGTAGCAGATTCAGTTCGCTGATGCTCGCATGGTACGTGTCAGGGTCATATTGCTCACGGTATAGAAACGTAAAGAGATGTACATGGTTAACTAAATACAGCAGAAACCTATCAAGACTATCGCTAACCCTTTCCTATTTAACTGATGTTGCGGGCAAGTTCTTGCACGGCTTTTTAAGGTGAGAAGTGTTGGTCTTGGTGTTCCGAATCCTGTTCGCCCGCCACAGCGTCTCTATGGTGCTGAGCGCAGGCATTCCCTTTGAACTGTAAAGCGCAAGTCAACGTCAGTAACTAGCATTGTAGGGCGCATCGTGGGCTGGGCAGGCAAAGACTCACCGTCTGTTATCATGAAGCCAGTCCCAGCTCTTGCGGGTGCATGCAACAATGGAGTCGAGAGCCGCGCGGTTGTACTTGTCCCACTCGTCAACTAGAGCAACATCTGGATCATTCTGGCCCTTGGGATAGAACTTGTCAAACTCGTCTAGATGGACTCGCATGGCGTTGTAAGTATCGCACCACACGTCCCAAACATCGTCGTGGTTCATGTAGTTGAAAAGTAAACCTATACAGCGCGTATGGGTCAGTCGTCGAATCACTACATGGCCGATGATTAGCTATGTCTCACCAATCTCCTTGACGAGCTGTAATTGCTCATCCGAACTCATTTTCTGATATTTCCTGTCCTGGTACAGCTTTGTCTGGCCGAAGAGCTGCTGTCGTTAGGTCCTTTGGCCAGTATATCGGCTGAAGAGCATCACTTACATTCTGCTTCTTGTTGTTGAGTCGTCCGATCATAATTGTCAGTCGGTCCTTGTGGACTATGTTGCCAAGTTCCGTATGGAGCAACTGGGCGAGCGAAACAGCTTCGCCCCTGACCAACGGATCTTCCCACGGGTAGGCCGTGCCATCCGGCTTAAGAATCCAATCTTTCAACCACTCACAATCGACCTTGCCTGATGTTGTTCCAGGATCTGGGTCTCGCCTAGGGACCTTTCCCTCGACCAGCCATGTGGTGAAGAACTCACCAAGAAGTTGGCCTTCGTACACATGCTCAGCTGTAGCAGAAACATGCCAAGTTAGCCTCAGAGGTTTCAGAAATAGGTACCCAAAGAGCGTGTGTGAGAAGGGTGGTGCGACTAAACTTACTCTCATAAGGTGTCCGTCTGGTAATGCCATTACCAACATGAAGTACGTCGGCTGTGGCCAGTTTCCCAATTGACCAGTCTGCACAGTCTGCAGATGCATTGCCCCAGTACCGAAAAATGCTGTTCGTATTTCCTATTGTTGGCTCCATCCCATTGTTTGGTCGCGCTAGCTGGGAAAGCTGGATATCGGTATTCGACCGATGATTGAACCGAGTCCTTGCAAATGGACATGGGCTTGTAGGATAACCTGATAGTTGCTGGGGCTCGCGAATAAAGAGGGTTGGGCGTGGTTTCCTCATCGACCTCATCTTCTCACCCTGATCGTCGCCCGATTGGCATTCCTCGCACGGCTCGATGTCATCACGACGGCCCCATTTGCAATGCATGCAGACACAGCCGCAGCATTCTCTAGTTTCCTCCGTATCCAGACAGGTCCCACATTTGCCGTTTTCACAGTCGATATTACCCAGACGCTGATCAAGGTTTTGCTGGACAAACAGGTTGGCACCGTCCATGAGAGCATCATTAGGCCTGAGATGGATGACCCCAAAGCTGTCCTTGGGGTTGTCAATCCCTCGCTTGCTGAGCCCGTGTGAGAAGGCAGCGTTGTCCGAGTTGGCAAAGTTGTTGAGCGCTTCTGGGGCTTGTCTCTTGCCTCTGTCCGTGTCCCAGCAGAGCGGCTCACCGGGTTCGATCTGACAAGGTCAATACCGGCAGTTTGGTAACTAGCAAGCTCCGCTTACACTCTCAGTAAAGAAGACGGTCACTCCAGTATCCTTCCATCCCATATTCTTGCTATAGCGCACGTTAGTCATGGCTCGCCGAGGGGATGTCAGAGGGTGAACAAACTATCCGTCGGCGCTTTGGGAAAAGTAACTGCTGTTAAGAGTCAGCTGGTTCCGGGCATTTCCGCCAACCAAGCAGTCTGGGCATATCATTACGCACCTGACCGAGACCTCAGCGCAGGCATGGCCATCGGCCTCCTTGGCAATATCCCAAATCGTGCTTGTCAGACTGTGAACCATCATCTGGTCATGGCTTAGCAAGTCATATCAAAGGGGGAAGAGAACCTTACATTGGTTGACGAAGTCGAACGCTCACGTTGACCTTGGACCCTAGGCAGGATGACAAAGTTCAGTTGGACACCAAATGTGAGAGAGTGCCCGACCGTTATCGAGCTACCAGTGTCACCGCCACCACTGTAAAGTACATCATCCTCGTGGGGCTCCATCACCGCCTTTTTGCGATCCTTTCTCGCCACTTTGATATCATTATCATTCATCGTGTCTGGGAGGGTTGCTGAAAACCGTCCCAGATCTGTCGTAACGCGTGATGTAAGGCGGCCGTTGAAGGTAGCCGCATTGTCGGACCCGACTACAGGACCACCCACGCCCCCGTTAGAAGTAGCCAAGACATACTCGCGAGAGAGATAAGGGTTGATTTCCAAGCTCCCCCACCAGGATCCTGCCCGGACTGTGTGACCATCCATCCACTCGGTGGGAATTGTCTTGTGGACAGGGTTACCTTGCCCAGCTTGATCGATATCAAGCTGACCCATGCCTGCAATACCGAAAGTCAACTTCGTCTGGCCGAGGACCTTGATAAATCCGTTGGCTTGTTTGACGTCGACACTGCTGTCGCCCCTCCTGGCAGTTGCCTAGATCGGAATGCGGGTCAGCATACGTACATGTTGCCTTTGTCAGGGAGGCAAATGGGCGGAAAGGGGTCATACAATAATCGAGACGGCGTAAAACATGCTGGCTTCAACTTCACCTTCGACAAAGGCTGCTATGCCTTGGCCATAATCTTCGTCTCCAACAGGACAATCCTCAGCTGCCTGCCAGAAGACAGGTGCGCTCAAGTCCTTCTTGATTCCGAGCGAAGTTCCCGCGTCCCAGACGAACTTAGTGTCGTCTCGAAAGGTGGCCTTCCAGTCGGTGTTGAGGGCCGAAAAGTATCTGGTCTCGAGGTCCCGGGTCTCGACTCCAGGAGAGTCGACAAGGTGATCCCAGTACCCTTTGTCATTGGACACATCCATTCGGATGGCAACTTTGGCGTCATCTCTCGTTTCTAGTCGATCAAAGTCGAACGAAAACTCGAAAACCTGAGATGTTGGTCTGCTTCTCTTGGCCAAGTCCTCGGGGATGCTCTGGTCTTTTCACCACACCTGTTAGTCGCACTATGGCCTCACAAACAAACAGCGAGGGCAGAAAACCTACCTTTGGCGGGCTCAAGAGATATTGCTCGAGAAAATGATTTTGGGGCGCACTCGTCAGGCATCTCAACCAAAGTGCCCTCGACGCCACGCTCCCTTATCCTAAAGCAGCCCTCGACGTCTTCACTGGTGCAAACGACCCGAGCCGTTTGAGTCTCGTTGATGGGCTTTTCCAGAACGTTTTCGGGACAGTCGAGAAACACAAAGGGTTCTGGTCGTCCTTCTCTCTTCCTCAACTGAGTAAGACCGTGTGAGTCTCCAACGGCGAGGAGGAAGCCGAACCCCGAGCTCGTCGGGTCGACTGCGCCAGAATTTGACCCAGACCCAAAGGTGATGATCCCATATTCTGGGTCAGAGGTGTTTGCCGGGATGTACTCCTTGGGGAAGATTCTCTTGAGATCGACGAGATCAAAAGAGCTGTGGCTTGAGCGTCTTGGAGGAGTGCCACCAGTAACTGCGCCGAGCGCGGATAGCTTGCCATCATCCTGATCGATGGCCCAGACCATCAGTCCAGACAACCCCATCTTGTTGGCGTACTCGATCTTGGCCTTGAACGTGGATTCATCATCATACCTGAGCACGGGGTTAGCCCAGACACGGTCTTGAAAGGATTGAGACGGAGGGACCTACGAAATCCAGCTGTCTCCGTTGTAGACAAGGTATCGCACTCCACCAAGCCCCTGGCAATCAAATACGCATCCAGAAAACAAGACAGTTTGTTCCACACAAGCATGGGCGCTTAACATGACATGGCTTGCATGGCTGGACGGTACACAGTCTCTTACTGACTCCACACTGTGATCCTCCAACCCCTCCTCTTCCCTTTATTATCCCTCATCACGCCGCCATCAATCACTCAAGCAAGCATCTCCCACTCCTCTCCTACCATCACATACTTGCCATCATCATCCATCATGACGGAAGCCAGCAGCCCGGCCCCGGCTCTGGCTCCGGCTCCATTTCTCCGCCTGCCCAACGAGTTGGTTGGCTCCATCTGCCATCTGCTGCCAAACAGTACCATCAAAAATCTCCGCCTCACCTGCCGCTTTCTTGCCGACAAATCTCAGTTGCGTCTGCGCCGTGTCTTCATCTCCCCTAGTCTACACGACCTTGATGCTCTTCGCGGCATTGCGGACCACGATAAGTTTCGACACGGTGTAGAGGAGATCATCTGGGATGATGCCACTTTCAAATCCATCCAAAACCACGAAGAGGAGTATCCTTACGATTGGATCTCGAGCACAGAGGAGGAGGATGAAGAAGAAGATGACGATGAAGAACCGGTGCCCGGGTGGTTCGCCCGGCTTTGCAAATTCAACATTACCTGTCTCAAAGCACGCATGAACGGCGCCAAACGGCCCGACACTATTATAAGACAAGAAGAGCTAGACAATGCCATGTCTTTACGGGAATCATTCAAGCACTATCAGGTCCTCATGCAACAACAACAGGACATACTGCAGATACGTGCTGACGAGGATGCCTTCCGGTACGCCCTACAGCGTTTCCCTCGTCTAAAAAGGGTCACCGTCACACCAGCGGCCCACGGCTTTCTATTTGAGCCCCTATACGAGACACCCATGATTCGAAACTTGCCTTATGGTTTTCTCTACCCTATCCCACGAGGCTGGCCAGCCGCAGATAATAACCTCGATCGAGAGATCGCAGAGCCGTGGGATAGTGATGACGCCAGCGAGGTGGAAAAGGAGCAATGGCATGGGTTTCGCATTGTTATGCGCATCCTCGCAGAAGAGCAACACCACCACGTCTCGGAGTTAGTCTTTGACAACCATAGGATCACGACGGGCATTAACCACTTTGCTTTTCATCCACCAAGTAAAGAGTATCATAGCCTCTGCACCATCCTCAAGCGCCCTGGGTTCCGGCGTCTCGACCTTTCCCTACTTATGGGATACCTAACAGACGCGGAGTCTGAGGATTGGGACATATATCGCAACCAAGATTTATACAAGGCCCTCACCGGGGCACCCGATTTGGAACATATTAGCCTGCAAACCGACTACCAGGAGTATGGCTACCATCTAGGAGGCAGCATGGACGAGTTCGTTTCGCTATTCACTGTCTTCCCCGTCGACCATTGGACAAGGCTTAGGCATTTTGGGTTATCCCACGTGCAGGTGACCCAAGATGAACTTATCTCGTTTCTTGCAAAGCTTCCATCCACATTACGGTCAGTTGAACTCAGTTTTCTCTTCTTTCTTCAAGAGCAAGGCAATTACTCGGGCCTCTTGGGCGATATCCGTGATAAGCTTTATTGGAGGGACCGGCCTGTCAATGCGAGAGTCAAGATTTGCGTGCGCATCGTCTATAATCAACACCAAGTCGGGCGGTACGTCCGTCTTGACAAGGAGGTGCAAGACTATGTTTACGGATCTGGACCTGCACCCTTTTCGCCCAACGGCTACATCAGTGACGGTACAGGTGTGCAGGAAGATGAGTTTAATCCTCACTGGAAACGACCCTATTTGAAGGCTTCAGTATTGACGAGTCTTGGGTACTGACGAGTGATCTTGGCGAGTGGGGAGCGTTCGTTGCTAAGGCTAGTTATCTTCTATTAGTAGCTATTAAGTTGTAACTATAAGAAAAATCTAATTAAGGGGTTAGTAAATAGCTTATTAGCACTAAGTTAGGAGAAAAGGTTACTAAGCCGTTTTAGGCTATTAGGTAATTTCTTATATATAGAAAAGGGTTAAAGGCTAAGATATCTTTAATTATTATTATTACTATTATCTTAATTAATAAAAAAGAAATAACTTTTAAGCTCTTTCTATAACAAAGTAGGTATATAATATAATAACTTAGCAGAGGTAAAATAATAATCTATTATATAGTAAGACTAAAGCTTAAGGCTTTAATATAATTAGCCTCTAGCATAAGGGAGGTAATTCTCCTATAATATATAATAGTCATAGGATTAATTATATAAGGCTAGGCCGCTATATTATAATTATTCCCCCTTAGTGCCTATTATCCCTAAGAAGTGAGAAAATATAAACTTAATTATCTTAAGCTAATTAGGTACCTTAGTTTTATAATATCTTACCCTTAATTTATTAGCCTTTATTTAATAATAATAAGTAATATTAGCCTTTATATAAATAGCGTTAGTATTATTAATAATATTAATAGTTAAAATAATTTTTTTATTTATTTTAATTAAAAGACTTTATTTATTAGCTTTTATAAATTTTTTTTTATAATTATTTTTTCTTAATATATATATATAATTATAATAATACCCTTAAGGTTTTTTTTTAATTTTTTTTTATTTTTATTAATATTTTAATACCTCTTTTATAATAGTTTTTATATAGGTATAGTAATATATTATATATTAATATTAAGCGATTATTTATATTTTTTCTTATATAATATGTTATTTTATTAATAACTTATAATATACTTATTATTTTTATTTAACTAAGATTATATTTAAAAATAACTTTAAGAAATTAATTACCTCAAAGCTTATTAAATTTAACTTAATTTCTTATATATTTTTTAATATTATTTTCTTATATTATATATTTTATAATTAATATAATAAAACCTTATAATAACTATATCTAAGTTTTTTAATTATTATTTTATTATTTTATTACTGTATATTACTTAAAATAGAGATTAAAATATCTTAATTAATATCTTAGTAATTTTAATAATAAAGGCTTTATACCTAAAGCCTAAGGTCTTAATAGGCTTAAATTAATAAGGTATATTTATATAATTATTAATAGCTTTAATAATACGCTAAAACTAACTCTATTTATAATAAATAGCATATATCTTAATTAACTAAAGTAATTAAAATCTAACCCCTTTGCATAATAGCTCCCCTCTAATATTAATCTTTTAATTATCCTTATAATTCTTAATTACTTAAAGAAATTAAAATCTTAAAAGATTATATTTTTATTATTCTTATAAGAAGAGATTTAATTATAATTAATAATAATTATAACTAATTAATTAATTAATCTATAATTAGCTAATTACTTAATAATATATTAATAAGGTTATAATAGCTTTCTATAAAGACCTTTAATTAATAAATTAAAGTAATATAGCTAATACTTATTAATATACCTTTTTATATAACTAAGATAACCTTATTAAAGAGGTCTATAAGCTTTATAGAGGTATAAAAAATACCTATAATAAGTTATAAGAGATAATATTATATAAAGCTATTTAAAGTATTATAATAGGCATATAGCTTATTAAATAAAAGGTTTAAGTTAAACTCGCGATCTTTAGTTATAACCTTTTTTTTCTTTTATTTAGCCTTATTTTACTTAGTTATAATATAAATAATTAATTTAATTTTATTAAAATAAGGCTTTTTTTATTAAAGGCCTTTAAAAAAAAGCTAAAGAAATATAAATATTTTACTTAGAAAGAAATTAATTTCCTTAATAGCTTAAGAGATAATAATACTATATACCTATATAAGGTATAGCTTATAACTTTTATTATTAATATTAATATCTTTTATAATACTAAATAAAAAAATTAAAGAAGTCTTATAACTAGCTAGGATTTAGCTATATAGCTATAAGTATAATTATATTAAGAAATAAAAGTTATTAGCCTTATAGGTTTTAGAGAGATTAGTTTTTAAAGTTAATATTAGAGTTTATTAAACCTAAAAAGTATTAATGCTAAGGCTTAATACTAGACTTAGCGGTAAATAAAAGTCTATAAGTTTAATTAATTAAACCTATTTAATTAAATATATAATATATATATCTTAGCTTATATAAATATATAAATAATAGTAATTTTAATAATAATTTTAATAATAAAAGTTTTTTAATTATATTTTTATATATATTTAAAGTTAATTCTTTTTTATACTTTTAATAAATTTTTAATAAATATTTTTTAATTTTTTATAATATTTATTATTTCTTTTTTAATATAATATTTATTTATTTAAGGCTTATATTAAGTATAAACTTATTAATTTTAAATAAAAAGATAATAATTAAGGTAATATTCTTATTAATATACTTACTAAGAATAATAACTTTTTTTTTATTATATTACTTATATTTTATATATTACTTTTAAGGTAATTTATATTACTTATAAAAGCTAATATAATCTAATAAGCTCTAAGAAAGAAACTAAGGTTAAGCGCTTCTTAGGCGACTTAATCTTAACTTATTATCTTATTATTATATCTTTATTAATATTTCTTAAGAAGCTAATATAAAGTATTATGTTTTTTACCTTTATTATTAAAAAGTAATAATACTTACCCTTAGGCCTAGGCCTCTTAACCCTATATATAGCTGTTTCTTTACCTTAATATCCCTTTTCTTTTATTAATACTCTTATTAAAATACTCTTAAATATAAGGCCTAATACTTTAATATTTTTTTTATTTTAAGTTTAATAATAAATAATACTATATATAATTAATAGCCCTTAAGGCCTTTTATAATTTAATATTTAATATATTAAATTATATTAATAACTTAAATAATAAATAAATTATTAAAAAAATAAAAAACTTATTTATATAAGCTCTTAGATTACCTTAAGTCTTTACTTAGTTTTTATTAATAATTTCATAATAATTTATTATAACTTATAATAATATATAATTTAATTTATTAATTTAAATAATAATTTTATAACTTATTTTTATTAAGTTAGAGATTACTTTAATATTAAGGGTTTTTAATAATTTAAATATTATAATTTTTTTTTTTTTTATTTATTTTTTTTTTTTTTACTTTAATATAATTCTTAGGATTTTTAAGGTTTTTTATATTTTTTATTTTATTATATCTTAACCTTAATATTTTATTTTATTTATTTCTTTTAATATTTTTAAATAAACCTTAAGGTATTCTTTATATCTCTCTTATTAATTTATTAATTATATTTTAAGTATTATTTTTTTATTTAACTAAGAAATAAATATTATTATAAATAGCTCTCTTATTTATAACCTTTTTTATTTTTTCCTTAATATTATCTTTTTTTAGCTTAGATATTAATATTAATTTACTTATATTTCTTTTATATAAGTATTAAGGTTCTAAGAGGCTAATATAAAAGATAATATATATTTATTTATATTATTATAATAAAATAAAATAATAAGCTTACTTATTTACCTTCTTAAAGATATATAAAAAGCTAATATATTAAGGTATTAGCTTTTTTTTTCTTTTTTTAAACTTTAAGTTTTTTTTAAAAAGTATTATTAGCCCTCCTTTAAGAAACTTTATTTCTATTTATTTAGAGTTATAATATTTTATTTATATCTTTATAGCTTTTTTTTAATAACTCTTAAGTATTTCTTATAGCTCTTTTAGCTTTTAAATCTAAAGATATATCTTTAATATCTCTTTTTTTATAAACTTATTCTTATGATATATATAAAATTTAAGCTTATATCTTATTAATATTATTATAAGTAATACTCTTATTATTATATTTTTAATATTATTATAAATAAACTTAGCTAATATATATAATAAGTAAGTATTATAATTATATAAGTATTATAAAACTCTTAACCTTAGAGATAAAAATTAAAATAAAAATACTATAAATTATTTAATTAATTAAAATTATTTATTATATTTTTCCCTAGATATCTTAATTATTACTTAATAAGTCCTTATATTATACTTAGGCTTATTTTAAATATTATAGCACTAAATATTAAGTCTAATTAATTTTCTTTAATTATTATTTCTTAATACTTTAGCTATTACTTATATATTTATATCTATTTAATTAATTACTTATTTCTTTTCTTTTATTATTATTACCCCTTTTCTTTATAATTTAATCCTTTTTATCTTTTAATATTAACTAAATATCTTATTTACTTCTTAAAGGTCTTTAACCTTAGCTATTAGTAAAGTAATTTAATATATAATAGCTTTTATCCCCTTTATAAGAGATTATAAAGCCTCTAAGATTAACTCTAATAATATCACGGCCTAATCAAGTCCTAATTATATGCCTTATATAGCCCTATAATATTTACCAATTAGTAGCGGTAATAAGCGGCTTACTTATATATATATAAGCTAGTATATATAACTTACTATAAGAGTAATAAGTAATCGCGACTTATTTACTCTAGTCTTAGTGACTTACCTAGTATATAAAATATATTTATTATATTTTCTTATATAATAGTTACCTTAGCTATTAATATAACTTAGTTATACTTAATACCTTAAATATATTACTAGATATAATTTATACTTTATTTAAAAATAATATAATATTTTCTTTTATTAATATAAACCTAATATAACTAGTTTATCCCTTAGGAATATATATAATTATTATATATTAATAGCTCTTATTTAGTAAATTACTTATATTACCTTAAATAATATTAAATATAATAATTACTTAGGTAATTCTTATAAATAATTATTAATAGGTCTTACTTATTAATTATTTACTTATTATACTTATTTAAGTTACTTTAATTAATAAAAATATAAAAAATAAAAATAATAATAATAAAAATATTAAGTAATTTTATATATAAATTATTACTATAAATATTAAAATAGATAATATGTATAAACTTATTAAGAGGATAGGTAAGAACTAATATATCTAAAATATAAAATATCTAAATAATATCTAGAATATTACTAATATAATAGCTATTACTATAAATAAAAGAGATATAAGAGAAATCTTAAAGCTAAGCCCCCTAGAACCCTTTAATAAAATTACCTATAAGCTACTTATATTTCTTACTTAGCTAAGGGCATTTATAGTATATTACTTAATATAATTTACCTTATTAGCTAATAAAGTTTAATATATTATAAAAAGACTTAAAAACTATATTACTATATAATTTAAACCTATTATAAAGAAATACTTTATAGCCCCAGCTAGCTAATATTTATTATATACTTATTATCTTTACTTAGACTATAAAGCCTTTAAGGTAATACTCTAATAAGCCATTAAAACTATTAATAAGAAGATATAAGCTAAAAGAGAAATTAAGGCGCTCTAATAGACTTAATCTATCTTAGAGTATAAGATAAAATACTTTTAACTTGCCTTAAAGCTTAATTAAAATTAAGAACCCCTAATATCTTTATTTTTTAATAAGCTTAAGAAAAAAATATAAATAAAACTCTATAAAAAAAATAACCTAATAACTTTATTAAATATATTAGTAAAATAATTAAAATTAATAATTAATAATTCTCTTAGAAGAAATTATAAAACCCTAAGTTTAATAGTAATAAGGTTAATAACTTATAATTTAATATTAACTAAGATAAGAAAAAAAATAATAATACCTCTTATAATATTAAAGCTAGCCCTATAATACTTAGAGCTATATAAAAAGGCAAATAAGACTATTATAGCCTTAAATGCTATTATTACTATAAAATAAATTATATTATAAAAGTTTATTATAAGAAATAGCGAGATATTAGAGAAAAATATTATTAACCAAATTAATAGTAACCCTTCCTAAAAGGTAAGAAATATATTAACGCGGCTTAATAAGCCTAATAAGGAGATAAGAAACCCTAAACTATAATTTAATTAATTAAATTTATCGCGATATTATAAAATAGATATAATATATTAATAAGATAAAACTAAGATAAATATAAATAAAAACTAAATAAAAGAGTAACTTATAGCTAAGTAAGATATATTAAGAAGTAGCTAAAAGAAACCTAGGATATATAATAATAATTACTTCTAGAACTAATAAAATAAGGAAACTCTATATTAGATATAATAAATAGTAAAAGGGTTATTATTATAGTTACTAAAGAGCTTAAATATAAAGAAATAATAATATTATTTAAATATAAATAATAACTACCTCTAATATTAATTAAATAAATAGACTATAAAGAAGCTATTATAAAAGACTTTAATTATAAAGAATAAGTTATAAGATATAATAAGTAGTCTTTATTATTATTTATTATATATTAAAGAGATTACTAATAAGATAATCTTATATAATATAACTGCAATCTATGCCTATGATATTAAACTAAAGTATTAAAAAAATATAATAAAACCTATAAATAATAAGAATAAGCCTATAATAATAAAAAACCCTAATAAATAGATTAGCTTATTAAAGTAAATAGCGCTAATATTAATTAAACTAAGTTTAAATATAAGATAAAAAAAACTATAAAGAAAACTATATAAATTATATACCTAATAATAAAAGGCAAGGAAAAGTAATAAGGAATTATAAGAAAAAAAAAGCTACCCCTACCTATATAATAAGAATAATAATTAATACTAAAATAACTTATAAGAAAGATATATCTAAATTATATAAAAATATATAGATATAATAAATATATAAGAAATTTATATCTAAGCTTACTATAAGGAACTAGCTAAAAACTTATAATATTAAGAAGTATTATTTAACCTATAAGATAATATAAAGATATACCTAATATATAAAAAATACCTTAGTATCTCTTAGATATCTTATTAATATTATAAATATAAGGAATATAAAGAAAAAAAGTAAAAATAAAATTATTTTCTTATTACCTTATTAGCTTAATTAAATAATAAGCCCTATATATAATATAAAATAAAAAGCTATTAGAAATTTTATTAATATAATACTATTAGTATTATATATATATAATACTATAAAGACTTATATTAAGCTATTTAAAAGTATAAATAAACTATTTATAAAGTAAAAAATTAATAAAAGTAAATTAATTAAGAAAAAGTATTAAAAAATAAAAACTAATAACTTAATTAAAAAATAAGAAAGACTTAAGATAAAAATAAAAATAATAATACTAAGATTAGTTATATAGCTAAGATAATATATATAACTATAAAGTATATAATAATAATAAATATAAGTATAATTATATTAGCTATATATTATTAAAAAATTAAAAAGCCTATTTATAAAAGGGCTATAAGTAGAAAAATAGCTTATAGTATTATAAAAGGCTTTATATATTACTAAAAAAGGATTAATATAAAGATATTTTAAAATATTAATATAAGTTAAAAGAGAATAACTATGCGCTTTAATAAATAATAAAGCTAAGTAAAACCTATTTAACCTAAGGATAATAAATAAGCTTAAGTTACTATAAAGGTATAAGGTAAAGCCTTATATAATAATTAACCTTAAAGGGAAGTAATTTAATTATAATAATAGAGTTATTAATAATAAAATTAATTACTTTAAAGTTTTTATTAAAAGAAAAAACTAAGGAATCTTATTTAATATTATACCTATAAAAGGCTATAACTTAATACTTAGGTACTTATAATTATACTAATTTAACTTATATTTTAACGAAAGGATTAATTAAGTATTCTCTTTTAATAATAAAGTATTTTTTATAATAAATAATAACTTAGAAAATAATATAAGATCTTAAACTTTTATTAAAAATACTAAAGAAATTAAGTAAAAGTAAATATAAGATATCTCTTTACTTAAACAAATATAATATAAATATTATAAGAAATAGAAATAATAAAAATAATAAATAATTATATATATTATATAATAATTCTAGTAATTAAAAAAAAACCTTAAGTAAATTAAGAAAATATTAAAAGAAAAATAACTTAAGAATATACTATTAAAATACTATATCTATAAGAAACTCTTTGCGGAAAAACTTAAAATAAGTTTATTATTATATATATATTATAATTTAAAAATTAAATTTATTAATAGAAAGTAACCTAGCTTTAATAAACTTTACCTATTTAATATAATATAATTACTAGTATTAAAAAAATATATTAAAAAAATATTATAAAAAGAATATATTAAGGAAAGTAAGTTATTTATTAAATACCTTATTATATTTATCTTAAAAAAAAATAAAAAGCTTTATTTTTATATTAATTTTAAAATACTTAATATTATTATAATTAAGGATTATATATTATTACCTCTTATTAATAAGTTAAAGGATTAATTATTTAAAATAAAATATTTTATAATATTTAACCTTAAAGGAGCTTATAATCTTATTTAACTTAAAAAAAGATATAAATAAAAGATTATTTTTTATATTAAATATAAATTATTTAAGTACCTTATTATGCCTTTTAGACTTATTATTATACTTATTATATTTAAATAAATAATTAATAATATATTATAAGAATATCTAAATATATTTATTATATATTATTTAAATAATATCTTTATTTTCTTTAAAATAAATAAAAAAATATAAAATATATTTATAAGGTATTATAAATATTATAAGATATTAACTTATTAATAAAACCTAAGAAAAGTAAGTTTTATGCCTCTAAGGTAGAATTTCTTAGATATATTATCTCTTATAATAAGATATATATAAACCCTAAGAAAGTCTTAGTAATTAAGGACTAAAAAGAACTAATTAATATTAAGGAAGTATAAGCCTTCCTTAGTTTTATTAATTATTATTATAAATTCCTTAAATAATTTAAGAAAATTATAATATTATTAATTAAACTTATAAAGAAAAATAAGATATTTATATTTAAAAATAAAGTATAAAAAGCCTTTTATATAATTAAGGAGCTTATCTTAAGTAAATTAATACTTAAGATATTTAATTTATCTTAAATAATAAAACTTAAGATAAATACCTTAGACTTTATATTAAGAGCTTAAATTAATTAATAAAATAATAAAAAACTTTTATATTTAATTATTTTTTATTTTTATAAGCTATATAAAATAAAGCTTAATTACCTTATTTATAATAAAGAGTTTTTTATAATTATTAATGCCTTTAAGGAATTTTAATATTATTTCCTTAGAAATAAATATTAAATTAAGGTATATATAAACTATAAGAATATTACTTACTTTATAAAAATATAAAAACTTAATAAATAATAATTATAATATATTAAATACCTCTTAGAATTTAATTATATTATTATTTATATTAAAGAAATAAAAAATAGCTAAGCTAATATTATTAGCTAATAACCTAACTTAGATATTAAAAAGATTAAAGCTAAAAAATAATTATTATATTTTATCTTAAAAGGATACTTAAGATAGAAGTTTATTAAGTAAATATAAAAATTAATACCTTTATTAAAATATTTTATACTTATTAAGAAATATAAAAGACTAATTATAAACTTTATTAATTATATATAAGGATATTAATAATAAAGCAATAAAGCTTAGATTTATAAAAGAAAGATCTTTATCTCTAATAAAATACTTTAAATTATTTTTAATTATTATTATTACTAAGTTATATAATATAATAACCTAGAAAAAATAACTTAAGCTATATAATAATATTATAATAATTATAACCTTAAGGATAAAATATAAGGAAAGATATATTATTATAAAAAATACTATAAGTAAATTAATTAATAAATTTAGGAATAATAAAAAAAATTAGAGCTCTATAAATAGTCCGGGGTTATAAAAATACTATATTAGATTAATAAAGTAACCTATATAATAAAATAAAATAATTTACTCTTAGAATAGATCTAATAATATAATAAATAACTCTTAAATAATAAAAAGACTAATAAATAATAAGTCTTAGATAAACTATGCTATAAACTTATATATAAAATATATAGCTACTTATTATATAAATATTAAGGAATTAATAAAACCTTAAAATAAGTTAAAATAATATTTACTTTTCTTAATATAAAAAAATTTATTTTAATAATTATTAAATAATATAACCTCTATATAAAAACTAAGGCATAATACTATAAGCCCTATAAGAAATTATAGCTACTTTTAGTTATATAATAACTATAAGATTTAATTACTATAGATTTTATTATAAAATTACTATTATTAAAAGAACTAGCTATTAAAAACTTTTATAATAGTATTTTTATTATTATAAATAAACTTATAAAATTCTTATATTTTATACCTTATAGAGAATTAATAATAATAAAAGAATTTACTTATTTTTTTTACTTTTATATTATTAAGATATATAATATACTACTTAAAATTATTATAAATTAAAAATTATTATTTACCTTAAAATTCTAATAAAGCCTTATAAGATACCTAGGAATTAACTATAAGCTCTCTATTATATACTATAAGGAGATAAATAAATAAATAAAATATATAAACTAAATATTAAAATAATACCTTTAATACTATATTAATTATAAATAAATTAATTAAATTAAAAAGCTACTTATTATATAGCTAGCCTATAATATAATTATAAATAAAAGCATAAAGATTATATTAGCTTATATTAACTTTAAATTTATACTAAATATATATTAATAAAGATAAGATATTATTATTAATCCTAAGGTAATCCTTATTAATAATTAATTAAAAAACCTATATATAGAAATAAAAATAAAACTTAAGTTTATTAAAAATAAAATAATAAATTATATTAATAAAAAAAGAATTAAAGGATTAATCTTCTTAGAGAGAGATATAATTTAATTTATAATAAAAAATATTAAAATAAAATAATAAAATAAAAAACTTAATTATAAGTATATTAAACCTTATAAAATTAAATAAAAAATCTTAAAATATAACTATAAACTAAACTTATTACCTAAGGTTAAGCTTTATTTAATCTTTTATATTTTATTACTTAAATTAATAAAAAATACTATTTACGTTAAAACTAATAATAAATTAGAAATAAAAATTAATAAACTAAAAGAATATATTATAAAAACTATCTTAAATATAAATAAAATTAATAATAAAATAATATATTTTATTAAATAAAAAGATTACCTTAATTCTAAAAATATATAAAAATTACTTAAATACTTTACTAATATATAATACCTTTTAAGAAACTTCTATTAATAATATTAAAGAAAATAATAAAACTATTAAAGAAACTAAGATCTAAGATATTAATATAAACTATAATTTAAATATCCTCTATAAGTAAAGACTCTTACTACTTTAACTACTTAAGCTCCTCTAAGGAAGCTAAACCCTTATATATTATCTCTATACCCCGCGAGACTAGCTATTACTTATACTTACGGCATAACTCTAACTAAGAAAGTAACTTATCTAAGTCCTATTACACTTTTTATAAGGCCTCATAATAAGAGGCAAATAGCTCCTTAGTAATAGCCTCTTATTTATCTAAATAATAAGCCTTCTTAATAATATAAGATATTAATATTATTAGTAAGAGCCCTAAAAAAAGAAATAAAAAAATATATATAAAAATTTAAAGAGATACCTATTGCGTTATAAGGGTAACCTAAATAAGTATATAAATTATATTTCTTAAAACCTAAGACTATTTTATAAATAATATCTTATTTTAAATAATAAGAATAAGATATAACCTTAAAACTAAATTAATTAATACTAAAAGTAAGGATATAATAATTTTTTATAAAAAAAGAAGTATTAGACTTTTTAATTATATAGCCTAATATCTTATTAGTATTATAATAGAAATAATAATATAAGTTAAAGTTAATTACTTATAAAAAGGGTAGCTATAATTATAAGAAATAGCCTTAGGGATAAGATTAATAAAAGAGGAGATATTATATTATAGCCTAATTAAGTCCTAATTATATACCTTATATAGCCCTATAATATTTACTAATTAGTAGCGATAATAAGCGGCTTACTTATATATATATAAGCTAATATATATAACTTATTATAAGAGTAATAAGTAATCATAACTTACTTACTCTAGCCTTAGTGACCTACCTAGTATATAAAATATATTTATTATACTTTCTTATATAATAGCTACCTTAGCTATTAATATAACTTAGTTATACTTAATACCTTAAGTATATTACTAGATATAACTTATACCTTATTTAAAAATAATATAATATTCTCCTTTATTAATATAAACTTAGTATAATTAGTTTATCCCTTAGGAATATATATAATTATTATAAATAAGTTATTTTAATACCTTTTAATTTACTTTTTAAGGTATTTAAACTAAGATTTAGCCTTAATTATAATCTTTAAGGTCTTTAAAGCCTAAGGGATTAATAATTTAATTATCTTTTTAATTAATATTAATATCTATAGCTAAATATTAAGCTTTAAGATTATAATTATTAAATTAAAAGAAATAAACTTAGTTGTTTTAAAAGTCTTATTAATATTTCTTTTTATTATAATAGTTTTATATATAATATAAAAGGCTAAAAAAAATATAATTTTTAAAATATAAGTTATAAAATATTTAATTAAATATTTTTTTTAATTATAAGTCTTTTTTTAATATATTAAAATAATTAATATTAAGGGGCTAAAATAATTAAAAAAAATAAAATAATATATAAAATTAAATAATTTTTTTTTATAATATCTCTTAAATTTAATAAAATAATAATTTTTATAATTATTAAGAATTAAGAAATAATAATAATTATTTAATTATTTAATTATATATTAATTAAAATACTTTAATTACTTAAGATTAAGTTTATTATTAATTTAATTATTTTAAATTATTATAATAATTTAATTACCTAAGAGGTTATTTTCTTAATATTAATTAATAAAGTAATATTCATATATCTTAATAATAAATAATTAAATTATTTAGTCTTTTATATTAATTACTTAAATACTTATAATTTATTTTTAATTTTTAAATTATATTAATTTTAGCTTTAAATACTTTTTTAAACTTATAATAATTATTTTATTTATAATTATATTTATATAAATACTAATTTTATTAAAGTTATAAATATTATTTAATTAAATATTATATTTTATTATTATATTTATTATAAGCTAAAATTAATTATAAATAATAATTAAATTATTATATTTAGCTCTTTAGTAATTATATTTATAAAAAAGTATATCTTAAGATCTAAGTATTACTTAATAAAATTATAAGCCTAATATATATTAATTAATAATATATCTTAGTTAATAAGTAATTAATTAGTTATTTCTTTTATATTATATAGCTATAATAGAAATCCTTATAGATTTAAGTTAAAAATATAATAAATAAAGATTTATTTCTTTAAATTAAATAGCTAATATAATTTTTAAATAATATTATATTAAGATTAAATATTATATTAAGATTAAATATTATATTAAGATTAAATATTATATTAAGATTAAATATTATATTAAGATTAAATATTATATTAAGATTAAATATTATATTATTAATAATATAAGGTATAATAATAAACCTTATAGATAGTTATAGCTTATTAAATACTTAATTTAGAGTTATTTTATATAGCTTAAAAAGTAAAAAGTATCTTAGCCTTATTAAAAGCTTATAATATATTAAGTAATTAAAAAATAATTAATTAAATAAAAAAGATATAAGTTAAGGGATTTTTATAATACTTATATAATTATAATATTTACTTATTATATATATTATATATAATAATATAGCCTAATTACTTTATTATTTATTAATAAAATAATATAAATAATATTTTAATATTTAATTTATTTATTTTAATTATTTATTAATTTATAAATATAATATTATTAAAAGGTATTATTTAATCTTTAATAAATAATAAACTTAATATTAAAACTTATTTATAAATATTAGCCCTTTATTTAAGATAATTTTATTTAAGGCTTTATAATTTAATTTAATTTCTTAATAAAAGAATTTTATTAACTTAAAAGTAATTATTTTTATATTAATAAGAAATAATTATATTATCTTAATATAATAATTTATAATAATAAAGATTATATTTATAATTTTATTTTTTTAAGTTAAGATTAAAAGTCTTATAATAAAGTCTATTATAAATTTACCTTAAGGTCTTTAAGGAATAAATAATAATTTAAGCTTATTATAAGAGTAATACTTCTTAGATATTATTCTTTAATATATTAAATAGCTTTATATATAATCCCTTATATCCTTAATAATACCTTTTTAATAAAATTTCCTTTAAATTAAGTTAGATATATAATTAATATAAAAATACCTTATTAATAGGTTATTATAATATAGCTCTAAGATCTTATATTATATATATTTATTTAAGGGTATATAAAGGTAATTTTTAAATTAAATTAAGCTATTAAACCTTATTATTTATTACTTTTTATTTTAATAATAATTTTATTCTTAATAGGACTTAATATTTCTTAAGTCTAATTATTATATTTTTATTAATATATTATTATTTCTTAGAGTAATTATAAGGTTTTATCTTTATATATATCTTTTTTAAATATAGCCCTCTTAGCTTATTTCTTAGGGACTTATTATTTATAATTAATATAATTCTTAGCTTACTTAGCTAATTATTCTAGATTTAATTATTCTTTAATAAGACTTAGTTTTATTTATATTAAGCTTTTATTACTTAGGGCTTTATTTTTAATAATTCCTTCTTTTAAAGATATTTATCCTTAGCGCCTTTATAATTATATAACCGCTTAGAGTCTTATAAGCTTTTCTTATAACTCTAATAATAACTTATAATTTAAGAGGTTTTTTCCCTTATATTTTAACCTCTTTAATAACCTATTTATAAGATTAATTTTTTTTACTTAATACCTAATAGTAAAGTTATATAATACTAAGAGTATATATTACTTAGCTTATTATTTATTTACTTAAAGTATCTTTATAAAGGTTTAAAGGTTATAATAATTATTAAATATTTTTATTTAATTTATTTTTTCTTTAATAAAATATTATTAATATTTAAAGGACTTTATAATAATTATTAGCTTTAAATTTAATATATTATAATTAAATTTTAAATTTTTATATTTTTAAGATTATAAAGCTATAAAGTAATACTTATTTTTATTATTTAATTAAGATAATATACTTATTATAATAAATATTAAGGTATTAATCTTAACTTTAATTAATCTCTCTAAGTTATAATATTATAATAATAAAGCTTTTTAAAAGACTTAAATAAGATAATAAAATATGTTTTTTTTACTTTACCTTAAT
Organism: Fusarium solani; assembly: GCF_023522795.1. Classification (NCBI taxonomy): domain Eukaryota; kingdom Fungi; phylum Ascomycota; class Sordariomycetes; order Hypocreales; family Nectriaceae; genus Fusarium; species Fusarium solani. The sequence goes on from NW_027072157.1 coordinate 6,426,893, forward strand.
ATTATTTTTCTTAGCTTTTTATTATTTTTATTATTTTTTATAAAGTTTATAAGAGGCCTTATAATATTAAAATATCTTTTAATAAAATAATAATATAAATTAAAAAATCTTAAAAAGATCTAAACCTTATAATAAGTCTTTAATTTTATTTATTTTTTAAATATTTATATTTATTTTAAGTTTATTAAAATATTATTAATTCATAAAATAAACCTTACGAATTTTATAATATCTTAATAAAAGGTATACTTAAATTATTTAATATATTGCTTTATTTTTTTTATTTTTTAAAAATTATTTAAATATATTAAGTATATTTTTTTTATATTTTTAAAGAAAATATAAATATTATTAAGATAAATAATATATATAATATTAATAAGCTATTAAAGCGCTTAATAAATATAATTTTAAAATATAATTAATATATTAATAACGCTAAATAATATAATAAATATATTAATAACGCTAAATAATATAGTTATATACTTAAAGTAATTTTAATAAATATAAGATATTATTTTTAATTTATTTCTTTTAATAATATAAATATAATAATATATATCTTTTATATTAATCTTAATAAAAGACTAAGCTCCTTAAATTTAATTTATAATCTCTAAAATTTAAAAAAAATAATTGTAATTCTTAATAAATACTTAATTAAGACCTTAATAATTTATATAAAATTAAAAGGTCTTATTTTTCTTAGAGATAAAAAAGATTAAGGATTTAATTAGGCTAGTAAAGGGCTAAATATAATTAGAAGTAGGGTTTTTTTCTAGGTATTATTATAGCTTAATAAGCTTAGCCTAAGAGAGGGAATAAATTAGCTTAAATAAAAGCTATTTCTTTAATAATAAGTTAATATATAAGTATATTAATTTATATTTTAAGATAATATTTATTTTCTTTAATAAAAAGGTAATAATTAAATCTTAAAACTTTAATAACATATTATTAAATTCTTCTAAGTTATATATTTTATTCCTAAGAAATAAAAAGGTTTTATTTACTTAGGTAATAATAAAAATCTTAGCTAAGTTTTTATAAGACTTTTAAAATTACTTTAATATAAAAATCTAAGCCTTTTTTTATTTATAATAATAATATTATTTTTTTATAATATAATTTATAATAATTTATATATTAATTATAAATCTTTTTAATAATAAAAAAAGATTTCTTTTATTTTTTAAATTTTTATTAATATTAAGATATATTTATATATACCTATAAGTAATATTATTATAATTAATTATTATAATTAAGACTTTTTATATATATTTTACTCTTAAAAAGGCATTTTTTATTATAATAAAATTAAGCCTCTAAGTATAGGCTTATTATAATATATATTAAATAATAAAAATCTTATTAATAATCTTAGCTTTAATACCTATATCTAAGATAGCCTTAGTCTTAATAAAATAGTATTTATAAATAATTATAATAATATTAAAAATACCTTTAACCTTAAGTTAAGGAATTTAAATTAATAATTAAGTTATTTTATTAGCTTTTTATCTTTCTTTTAATAAGTATTAACCTAAGACCTTAAGAGCTTATTATATATTTAACTTAAGTATTTAGTATTATTATAATTATAATAAATTAAGATTTATCTTATCTTAAGAATTATAAAGTTCTTAAGACCTTATTATAGTCTTAACTTAATAGGTATTAACTAAGATTTTTATTAAAATTATAAAAATATAAATATAAATTTTTCTTAATAATATTTATTATTCTTCTAAGTATATAACTCTAATTAGCCTTTTATTTTATTTTATTTTTATTTCTTATATAGTTTTAAAATTATATAACTATAGTAATAATAGTGTTATAAGTATTAAAAGTCTTTAATAAATATATAGCTAAGTAGTCTTGAAGAGAGAATAAGAATTTTTTAATATTCTTTTTTTATTAAAGTTTTTTTCTAAGGAATTAAGATATTAATAAAAGGCTTAAAGTAGTTATTTCTATTTTTATTTAATATCCTTAAGTTACTTTATTAATATAAGCTCTTAATTAATTAAATCTTTAATTAAATTAAAAATTTATATTTTAAATCTCTTTTAATTTTTTTTAATAATTTCTCTTATATTTAAAAATAACTTATTAAGGTATTAATCTTATCTTATTATATTCTCTTAATTAATATTATAAATATCTATAAAGATCTTCTTATAATTTTATTTATATTTATATTAGGCCTTTATAAAGGCCTAATATATATTACTTAATTAAATATTTTTTCTCTAAGATATAATAAATAATATAAGTTTTATAAGGTTTTAAATTTAAATCTCTTTTTTATTACTTAAAAATAAATTACTTATATATTAATAAATTTTTAATTTAATTTTACTTTTATAAAGCCCCTTAATCTTAGCTTATATTTTAATCTCTTATTTTTATAAGGCTTTTAGCTTTTTAAGTTATATTATATATAATTAAATTTATTATATAAATACTTTAATATCCCTAGAGGTATTTTCTATAATAATAATAAGATTATTATTACTTAGCTTAATTATAAGTATTTACTTATATAAGGGCTCTAAAGAGCTCTTTAATATAGGATTTTTAAGCTAAGAGGGTATAATTAAAGCTTTTTAGTTTTAAGGGGCTTTTTTTATTATTTTATCTCTAAGAAGCTATATATATAGAAGCTTTAAAATTATAATAAAGTAAGTATATAATATAATAGCTTAATAAAGGCGTAATAATAATTTATTATATAATAAGATTAAAGCTTAAGGCTTTAATATAGCTAGTCTCTCGCATAAAGGAGGTAATTCCCCTATAATATATAATAGTCATAGGATTAATTACATAGGGCTAGGCCGCTATGTTATATAAAGATCCCTTATATAATAAATCTACCTCTATAATTATTAAATCTAATAACTAATAAATAAAAAATTAACTTAAATTAAATTACTTCTTATATACTTTTTTTATATTATAATTTATATTTATTTTAACCTTTTAGCTACTAAAACTAGTTATCTCCTCTTTGCTTTTAGTAATATATAGACTTCTTACTAGAGCTAAGGGATTTATAATAACTATTATAGAAGTAAGAGCTATATAAGAAGCTAGCCCGGGGGGCTAAAGAGATAATCTCTTAGCTAAATTTATATAATATAGCGTCTAGAAAAGTAGCGGCCTTAGAGACTTAGGCGGTGGCTTTTATTATAGATATTATTAATATTATTATATTAGGTATTACTAATTACTTTAATTTACTTTTTTTACCTTTAAAAATTACTCTTTATAGCTTTTAAAACTTAGAGGATAAAAAAAGTAGCTTTTTAAGGGGGAAATTAAGGCCCTATAATGTCTTATAATTTTATAGCTATCTCATAATTTTATAGCTAACCTAGCTTGCTAGGTTGGCCCGCCTAGGCCTTGGCCCATATGAGCCAACGGGTACTCTAGAAATAGTTACATAACTTAGTTACTACAGTTGGTATCGTAATTATTCCATAGGGGCCATACGTTGCGGCGCACCAACACCCTTTTCGCAGTATCTCCCCCTTCTCTCTTTTCTCTCCCTTTGATAACACTTCTGCAGTTGCTGTATGGCTTACAAGGTACCAGTATAAAGCTCGGGGCTTCCCGCAATGAGCTCTGATCCACCAAGTCATCGTACTTTCCTCACGGGGGAAATGCCCCTCAGAGACGGACTGCGCCAACCGCCGGGGTCGGTGCGCCAAAGCCCTGGCCAGCTGCAATATACCTCGTGCTGCGCATTGCCATCACATGCCATGGGGAGGCCATGCATGGAAGCTTGTGTAACGTGGCCCACGGCCTCGCACAACCTTGAGCAACTCCCTTCTGACTTCCCGGTGCAGTCGCAATTGCTTGCTTGGCCTCGCATATGATAGTCGATATGTCAGGGCAACGAGAGGTTAGTACCAAGGACGCCATCAAGTGAGTCTTGCACGCCTTCATCTAGACTTGACGCAAAGCGTCACGAGGTTTAGGCCTAGATCATAAACGGGGCCTGGATGAATCCCTATTATTAGAAAAGATATCTTATCGCATAAAATTAGCATAGCTATTATCTTATACCTAAAACCCTATTAATTTTATAGCTATTCCTTAATAGGCGAAGGCCTTAATTGCCTTCCCTTGCGTATTAGAGTATTATAGTAAAGTTATTATAATTATAATCTCGAGGAAATAAATATATTATATTAAGACCTTAATTTTAATGCCTTAAGATATAATTTTTAAGAAAAAGAATATTATTATTATAATTCTTATAGAAAATATATATAAATTAAAGAGATATTACTCTTATAAGCCTATTAATAATCTAAGAAAAACCCCTTATTATTACTAATTATATAAAAAGAATTAAAGATATTATTTTTTTTCTTTTATAACCTTAATATATAATTAATTAAGTTATAGCCTTATAATAATTAAGGCTAATATTAAATTAATAATTAGATATTATATTTCTTTTAAAGATTATTAAAAGCTTATTAAAATAATAAATTAAATATTAATAAAATAATATTAATTTATAATATATTAAAAATATTAATAAAATAATATTAATTTATAATATATTAAAGGGACTTATTTTTAGCTTTTAAGTAAAGTAAAAAAATAATTCTTAAGAGTATAAAACTATAAAGAATAAGCTATAATATCTAAGGCACTTTTAATATATTTTTTATAATAAATATAATTTCTTAAGTAAGAATTATAATTCTTAGATTAAGAAACTTAATATTAATTAAAATAATATTAAGAAATTAAAAGAAAAAAACCTATAATATAAGAAAAAAATAATAAAAGATCTTTTTATTAATCCTTATATAATTATTAATTCTTAAAAAGAAATCTTTTTTAATAATTTATTAATAAGTTATCTTATTATAATGGCTTTAAATAAAAGTATATAAATAGATTATAAGGTAAAAGGTATAAAAAATAAAAAAGATTTTAATATTATAATAATTAATAATAATAATTAAAAAGCTTAAAAAAAAAATTTAAGGTTATAAATAAAATAAAGAATAATATAAATAATTTATTATAAAGTTAGCTTCTTAATTTTTTATTTAAAGAAAAAGACTTATAACTAATACTTTTAATTTCTTATATACCTATAAGAGATATAATTTTTTTTATTATACCTTTAAGAGTAATAATATATTATTATTTCTAAGTAATATATATAATCTTTATTATTATGAAAAAAAAATTAAAAAATATAAGTTTAATTATAATAAAAGAATTAAAGGAATTACTTTATAATAATTCTTATAAAAGCTATTTTTTCTTAATATAATTAATTAGATTAAAAGATTTAAAAAAAGCTATTAATAATTACTTAGAGATAATTAGAGAAATATATAACTTAATATATATTATAAGGGTAATCTTATTATTTAAAGATATAAGAAATATAATAATATAAAATATATTAGGTTTAAAAAAAATAAAAAAAACTTAAATTAAGAATAAGATTAGCTTAATAAAATAAGGCCTTATAATCTATATATTTTAAAGATAAAGCTATATAATATTATACTTATTAAGAAGGTATTTTATATATAAATTAACCTTAATTTAAATACCTTATTATTAACTTTAATCTAATTATTATAAACCTAATTTTATAGCTTTAAATTACCTCTTATTACTTTTAGCTTTATTATAGCTTTTTTTTTTTTTTTTAATATTCTTTTTATTTCTTTTACCCTTATTTCTTATTTCTCTTTTAATAGCTTTCTTATTTCCTTTATAATAATAATAATTTTTAATTATGTTTTTGTTTTTTCTTATTTTTAATACTTTGTTATATTCCTTTTAAATTATTTTTATAATTACCTCTTATAACTTAATTAATAACTATATAGATATAAAATTATTTATATACCTCTTAGCTACTTATATTATTACCTAAGACTAAGGGAAGCTATTTAGGTATAAATAAAGATTAAGATTATACTTATTAGGCTCTAAGTTATCTCTTAATATAAAGTTCTATAAATTAATAACTATAACTATAAGTATAATATAATATTAATCTTATATATTATATTTTATTATATTATATTTAATAATTTTAAATTTCTTTTTTACTTAGTTAAAAATCTATTTTATAATAACTTAAAGCTAAATATATTAAAAATTATATATCTCCTTTTTACTTTATAGCTAATAATTAATAATTTCTTAGTCTTAGAGATAATATCTAGTTTTTAAAAAAAGAATTAAAATATTTCTCTTAGAGCTAAAACTAATATTAATAATAAAGAAATATATTAAAGGGATTTATAAATTAATTATTTTTATAATTTAAATAAAAAAAGAATTATTATTAGATCCCTTAGCGCCTATAAGTATATATATAAAGAATTTATTAAGGTTTATTATTCTAAGAATATTTTATAATATATTATTTTTTCTTAATTAATATTTTCTTTAATATTACTAAGTATAAGGATATAGGCCTAATTAATATAATTAGGGTAATATTAGAGATATAAGATAAGTTATATTTATTTATTAGACTTTAACTTAGTAAAGCTTTTATAATACTTTGCTAAGAAGTATTTTATATAGCCTAATGCCTATATAACTATCTAAGGATTTCTTAACCCACTAGTAATAACCGGCGTAGCCTAAATGTTTTTATACTAAGGTATAAATATAAATATATAATACCTATTTATAGCCTTAATAATATTATTAAATACTTTTATTTTTAGAGATAATTTAATAAAAGTAAATAAATTAAAAAAATAATTAATTAATTATATAATAAAATATATATATAATTAATAAAAAAATTTAATAAGTTTATAAAAGATATTTAAAATAATCCCTTAGTAAATATAAAAGTAAAAAGTAATATTTTTTTATAGCTTTTTATATATTAATATTTATAATATAATTATTAACTTTTACTTAAGGGATAAATATTTTTTATTATAAGTAAAAATATTCATTTTTAATTATTAATAAAAGGCTTAAAATAAGGCTTATAATATATAAAATAAATACTTAAATATATTATTATTCTTAGTAAATAGCTATAAAATATATTTTTTTATAAAATAAAAATTAATATAAAAATAATACTAATAATAGCCTTATTAATTTAATCTCTTGTTTTTAATAACTTTAAAGAAATATAATAAAATAAAAACTTTATAATATAATAAAAAAAGTCTTTATTATTAAAAAGGCTATTATTATTAATTAGGTTTATAATTTTTTTATTTTCTTTATTTTTAATTAATATTATTAATAATAATTAAGAGTTATAAATCGCCTTATTATATTCCCTTTTACTAAGAATAATTTAAGCCTAAAAAATAGCTATAATCTTTATCCCTATTATTAATATAAGTAACCTAAAGCTCTTAGCTAATATAAGATATATTAATACTATTCTATAGGTAAATATATAATTAAGATAATTACTTCTTATATCCCCCGCGAAAATAAGTACTAAATTAAGGAAAGTATATCTTCTTATTTATTTATCTAAAAAATAAGGGAATAAAGATCTCTTATTCTTAGTTTATAATCAGGGCCTTAAGACTTAGAGCCATTCGGTAAGGGGCCAAGACCAATAGCTCGGGTGCGGGGCTGGCCGGTCGGAAGCTGGAAGGAATTTGCACTTGTGTTTGACATACGCGTTTGCTATACGCGTTTGCTCAACCCGCAACAACTGGCTGAAAGATAGGCCATATGCTCTTCTGCAGCTACCTGTTCGTAGTTCGGCTATAGCACGTAGATGCACTGACGGCGGGGCTCGTCATTGAGTTTTAATCGTAGACTTTATTACCCATTGCCCACGATTGACTTTCCGTACTCCAAAAGTTGCCAGAAACGGATATCCGAGCTACCTGGCTTCTGCCCTGTGCCATTCCTCCGCAATCAATACGCCATTTAAGGTTGTATTATCTAGAACGATCTAGAGCGAATGTGGCGTCTGCGGGTAAGTGCAATTAAGGTAAGGTGTCGCAGGGCAGGCATGATCTTCACGGCCTCAGGAAATAACTGCGTTAGTAGTTTAGCCGTCTGCTTCAAGTAACTCAACGGGATGGAGTACCCCGCACAAGAGACAACCTCAGACAACAATCAATCAACACACTGCTGCTGCTCATTATCGTTTACCTGACCCTTGATCCTTTTAGCACGCTCAGTGCGACATAAGGTCATAACGGTGGCGGATATCTGAGAACTCCCTGACATCACAAAATGTAAGATGCTCACAGCGCGTTGCACCTGTTGGTTCCCTGCACTCCTCCGAAGCAGGCGATAAGTTGCATCTGACCTGATATTGTGCCCTTGCTGGCTGACAGGAACCAAGGTCACTAGTTGTCACCAAATACCAGGGCTGCTATTGCGGCACGGCAATTTGCCTTGATTCTCGCGGTCGCCAATTGTGTTGGAACAACCCTGCCAATCCCATGGGTGAAGAGCGATAGGCGTTACAGAATAATTGACATATCAAGATTTAACAGGGGTTAACGCATTGCAAAAGTCCAAAAACAACATCGTGCATTACGCGGCCGAGCGACGTCACCAAGGAGGCTGCTGTAGGTGCCACTCGGGCGGTGTAACCGAAGATCAATGCGCAGTTGCGCACCAGTTCATGCTCTAGGGCTGCGGGAACTGCTATCCAACGTTAGCGCGGTGATCAAACCTGCATACGCCCCTCCTTGATTATATTACATAGCTCTTGAGTGTTGTTCTCAACCGGTGAGAGTCAATGAATCCCAGGTGGCATGTCGGGCACGGCGGCTGTTGATAAGAGTTTCGGTTTCACAAGTGGCGGAGACGGAGGCACCGACAAAGGGGAAGAGTCGCCCTTTGCAATAGAGTCATCCACGAATTGTTATCAATTGTTCGTCGCTTAGCCCTGCTCAGCATGCACACCATTCCGAAATTTCCCCGCTTCTCAGAAAAATTATCGAGCAAAGAGGAGACACATTTGTGTGCCCAGTCCCATTGAGCCGCCTTCGTCACACCACCGCCTACGAGATGCTTACCACATTCGACACATCACGCAAGCCATTCTCGCAAGAGTTTAGTAATGCGGGTCAGCCACGAAAGACCCTGAAAACGGTAAACCCCCCATGGATGAACTACGCAACACAAAGAAAGTCTTTCAGCATGGAGTGGCTAACAGGCCAATTGCATCCCCGTCATTACGAATGCTTTCATATCCCCCTCCGCCTTCAACAAGCCACCAGCAGGGGCCTCTCCAATATCGTCCTGTCATCTCTTTGACTGCGCGAAGGCTCCCACACGGTACCAGTCTCCACTACTAGGTCACTATCTAAGTCGCTCGCTAGCTTGGTGGCAATGTGTTAGTCCTGTATCTTGATTTGGGTGAGGGTAGAGAGATACTGATCGTAATTGGCTAAGATCCCTGTAAGATACCCAATGGGAGCCTTCGTGCAGTCAAAGAGATATCATATGTCTTCCAGCCCCGTTTTAATCCCTCCTTTATCCTTGCTCGGTCTGGCCAGGCTGCTCCGGCTGCCAAGATGTGGGCCCTCGCTGAACCCCCTCCTCTAACGCTTGTACATATCGCTGGGACTCGTGGACGAGGTAGTTCTGGATGAGGGCGCAGTTGCACCCCGAATGCTGTAGAAGTTCCATCTTAAGGTTATAAATCTCGAGGGTCAGGTCGGCCACGCATGTGGAAAGATCGCGATGGATGCGCTCCAGGTCCTGCTCGCTGGACTCGAGTCTCAGCAGGTCATCCCTCTGCTTAGCTCGGAATTTGTTGGCTGCAAGTCGGTTCCGTTCCCGGGCATTTTTCATATCGTCGTTCCGCGGTTGGCCTGCGTAAGTATTGTCGCCCCTGGCACTTCTGTTGGGGCGAATAGTTGTATGTTGTGTCTTCTCCTTTGCCAGTGGCGTCGTGTCTTTGTCGCTTGATAGACTTTGTCTATCGGACTTACGAAGAGGAAGGCTGTTGGTGTCGCGATTCCGTTTTCGACGCTGTTTGGTTGGTATCCAGGGCCGGTGCCAGTCGTCATCCTGGAAGGGAGGTGACTCCTCAAAAGTAACCGGGTCAGAAGGCAAGAAAGAAGGTGAAGTCTCTGTGATAGGGATGAGAGCACCCCATGGATCGGTGCACTCGGTCATAGGGGTGTTGTCGCTCCATAGATCAGTCGAGCTGATACCGCTGCGATATACGAAGCTATCGTGAGGCGAGGGACCGGTCGGCGTGTAGACAATGGCTGCCGTGCTAGTCTCATCTTGGGATGAACCATATGGTCCTAGCTGGTCTACCGAGCACCATTGCTCCCATAGGAGATATTGAGAGATGTAAGGTGTCGCAAAGGTCCCGTCGTCTTCCACAGGATTTAGCAAACCTAGGGCTCTGTCGTCCATAGGATGCTAGGGATCAAATGGTATGCTTCTGTGCAAGAGGCTAGAGTTTTAGCCACGACAGTGGAACAATACTGAAAGAGAATTATTAACCACCTAGAGGCGTATCCTATGAACCGCTAGCCTATTGTTTGCGCTAGTAATGGCGGGTTCGAGTTGATGGTGGACCCTATTAGAAGCTCGGGATGATTGGAGATGGAAGAAGAAACTGTCCTGACTCGCAGAAGTGATTGCAGACAGAATAACCTCCTCTATATAACCTGAACAGACACAAAACGTGGAGCAGCCAATGATCGAGCTCTTTGGAATAATGCAGGTGGACGAAGGACCGACGAGGGAAGGCTGAAGACAAAGTTGACGGTGTTCGGTACGTGGACAAGAAGAGCCCGTGGCTCACCCTTGTCTCAATCTCACGGGCACTATTGAAACGCCAGACTAAGAACAAGGAAGGGTGGCCTGGCTCTGAACCGAGAACCCTCGATCTGCCATCCTTTTATCGCGCCATCACCGGCCGTCTACCTACCATTATTCGGGAGTGACGTGCTGCAATGGAATCTAGATCATCGAGGCCTGTCCGTGCGCTCACCGTGGCTGGCTTAAGACCGTTCCTCTTTTCTCGCTTATCCAAAGGGAACACATGGGACTGAGGGGCAGGCGATCCTAGCCTGAGGCTCAACCTTGACGTCGATTGACCTTGCGGGAACTTTGTCCCTTACAGTCGAAGTTCAGACTGTGCCTTGAATCGAAAATCACGTGTTTCCACGACCAGTTGTTTATTTCAGAGCCAGACGCAACCTGGTTCTTCTGGTTGGCCGGATTAGGTGTTGCCTCGCACAGCTCATCGCAGTTGGCGTAAAGTGGTACTTCCAATCGCTGCTATAACTGTAAGAAGCACACCGGTATCTGCACCAATACTCACAACGGTTTGACCGGCTGCATCTGTTTGTTCGACCGGAAAACAAATGGCGATCGTCTGTCCGAGCGTAATGATCGCCGTCTCCACGAGAACGGGAGGGATGAAGACGGCTCCCTCCGTGCCAATCAGCGCTGTTCAATTCAAGTAAGTGCAAGTCAGCCAATGCAATCTAAATTGAGCCAGGTTTTCTCTGGCTTACTTAATTTAAGACACATTTAGTGACTTGACAAGTCACTTAAGTCAGATAGGTATTTTCAATGATAAAATAGCAAGAATTAGGTGTTGTGGCCAATTCCGATGGTCTTCATTTTTGACCACCATTTGATGGCCGAAAAAGGCTTAGCTCGATCACGTGCTTTCGCAATTCGATCAACGCGCTCGCGCCCCCTCCCTTTCAACCGCCTCTCTTACACACAGAAATTCCTCCTCTTAACCCTCCAAAAGGCCGCCTTTTTGGCTGATCTGAGCGCTGTTTTATTGTCTTTTTCATTATTATTTTCGTCTTCGCCATTCTCGTCATTTTTATTGTGATGTGGGCCTGGCGGGCGTATGCAACGCGTCGAAGAAGCGCTAAGATTCAGTTGAGGGTGGCAGATCTGTTGGCTGGTTGGCTTGTTCTGATTTGGGTTTGGGGATCTTGGGGAAAAGGAGTGGAAAGTAGTTTATCTCCGCGGCTACCTCAAGCCTCCATGACGGTCAAGACAGGGGGTAGTCCAATCAGAGCACTTGCTAGCGATGATACCTTAGTCTCCACTGTCATCCGCCCCAGGAACGAGTAGACTGGTTATAAAGCAATGGCAGTCTTACTCCCTGAAGTCCCCTATACACGATAATGTTCTCTTGAGTGGGTCGGGATGCCTCCTCGGCTGGGGCGGAATATCGTTTGACAACAATAACCCCTCCGATGAGCAACAACTTTCAACCACTGGCAACAGCCCTGTGAGTATATCACGCTGCCGCACATGTTGATGAGAGGCCTATCCTGGTCGTCTGTAGGATCCTTGTCGGCTTGAATTTGACGTTTGGTGAAGCCTTTCTAGCGCTAGGTTGTTTACTCGGCTTGCATTACCACAAGTAGATTGATGGACACATTGATAAATCATTCGCTTATCTTGAATGTCTGAACCATGCGCATTATGACAGGGGCCCACCGTTTGTAGAAAAGGGCATTTGCAATTCGATCGTTGGTAGATGATCAGAGCGGGCTTCACAGTCCTGCAGAGATATGCCACACAGAGTAACTAAGCTAAAGATATCCGCACTGGCTACATATGCAAAGAAGTGAAGGGCCCCAATAACAGACCGCACAAGAATTCTGGCCAATTTCCATCTACTGTGCCTGAGAGTAGCCACCTTGACTCACATTGACCCTACTCCCTTCTCGATAAGAAGCCTCGTTACCGCTGCATGGCTGTTTCCTGAGGCCCATGAGAGTGTTGCTGATCCATGCTTGTTCCGCGAAGTCGTCGAAGTGCCGTGTGACAGAAGCAGGCTGACCATAGATTTTTGACCTGTTCGTGAAGCTGAGAGAATTGCCTCGTCCTTATCTTCATCCTCATCTTCACCTTGGTCTTCAAAATTCTTATCAACCTCCGGAGTTTTCAATGTATTTGGCTCGCGCCTCGAGCAGCCTTAAAACAAACTCTTCGAGAACTTAGTTATTATCCTTAAATGATAGCTCTTTTAATATAAAATAGACTGCTCCGTCGAGTTTCATGTTTTTCTCTAGGAGCTTTAAGAGCAATGGCTTATTTCTATTATAAATAGCATAGAAAACGAGCGCATATAGGTCTTAGGGGAAATAAACTAATTATATTAGTTTATATTTATAGAAAGGATATTAATATTATCTTAAATATAATATAAGTTATATTAAGTAATATACTTAAAGGTATTATTTTAATATTTAATTTATATATTTAATTTATTTATTTATCTTTTTATAATATATAATAATAAGTTTATAATTAATTCTTAAATATTTTATAAGGCTTTATTAAAATTTTAAAATAAATAATAATCTTTAATTTATAATAATCTTAAGTAATATATTATATATTTTAATAATATAAAAATAAAAGAAAATATATAAATTCTTTACTTATTATTAATTCTCTATAAGGTATAAAATAAGAAAATTTTATAACTTTATATATAATAATAAAAATATTATTATAAAAGTTTTTAATAGCTAGTTTTCTTAATAAGGGTAATTTAATAATAAAATCTATAATAATTAAGTTTTATAATTATTATAAAACTAAAAAATAATTATAGCTTCTTATAGGGTTTAAAATATTATATCTTAGTTTTTATATAAAGGTTATATTAATTAATAATTATTAAAATAATTTTCTTTATATTAAGAAATATATATATTATCTTAACTTATTTTAAGGTTTTATTAATTTCTTAGAATCTATATAGCTAATAGCTATAAATCTTATATATAAAGTTATATTATAATTTATCTAAGACTTATTACTTATTAGTTTTTTAATTATCTAAGAGTTATTTATTATATTTTTTAATCTTATATAAAAATAAATTACCTTATTTTATTATATAAATTATATTAATAATAAGATATATTATTTTTATAATTAAGTTATATTTATAATATTTAAAAAAAAACTTAATTATTAATATTATAACTTAATAAAATACTTATTATATAATTAAAAAAAACCTTATTACTACCTATTAATTAAAATATAATTATTATTAAAAACTAAGTAATTATAATAATTAATTTATAATTACTTATAATTACTTATATAATTACTTTAATTAATACCCTTAGGGTAATAATTAAGAAAAATCTTATAAGTATATAAAATATATTTATTATACTTTCTTATATAATAATTACCTTAGTTATTAATATAACTTAATTATACTTAATACCTTTAAGTATATTATTAAATATAACTTATATCTTATTTAAGGTAATATTAATATCCTTTTTATTAATATAAATTAATATAATTAGTTTATTTCCCTTTTAGACTTATATAATTATTATAATTACTTATAATAATATATCTTATAATTTATCAAATTAAGTCTTATATTAAGATTTTCTTATATAAAGTATTTATATATTATTTTTTAAAAATCTTTATTATTTATCTTTTTATTATATTTAATAATTTAATAATAATATTTAATAAAGTCTTTTATATATTATTAAGGTATAAAGATATATTCTTAATATATAATTATATTTTAATATTATTTAACTTAGTTTATTTATTTAATAATAAGTTTCTTAAGTTTTTAAATAATAAGTTATATAATAATTTATTTTTTTTATTTTTTTATAAGGTATTATAATATAGTTCTTAATTATATTTTAATAAGGATATCTTATTAAAAGTAATTATATTTTATAAATTATAATAATTATCTCTTTTTTTTTAAGTTTTCTTATATCTAGGTCTAGTTATTAATTAATTATATTAGCTTTATTATTTTTTATTTATTTCTTTAATATAAATAATAATATAATTATATTTTAAAAGGTATTTAATATATTTTAGTTATTATTTATTAAGTTATTAAATTTTTATAAAATAAGAAATATTCTTATAATTTATATATATCTTAACTTAGTATTTATTCCCTAAGAGGTAATATTAAAACTTCTTAAAAGTATTAATTATTATAAGGAATCTTTTATTATAAATAAGGTAATTAAGTTTTATTTTATATAGCTTATAAGAGTAAAAGGCTATAAAGTATAAAAATCTTTTATTATTTTATTATTTAATTTAGGCGCCTAGGGTAAAGTCTAAGATATTTATTTTAAGTTTAATTAACTAAGATAAATTAAATATTTTAAGTATTAATTTACTTAAAATAAATCTTTTAATATTATTAAAGGCTTATTTTATTTATATTTTTATTATTTATTATTAAAATTACTATTAAAATTACTTATATTTATATATTTATATAAGCTAAGATATATATATTATATATTTAATTAAATAGGTTTAATTAATTAAACCTATAGATTTCTATTTACCGCTAAGTCTAGTGCTAAGCCCTAGCGCTAATACTTTTTAGGTTTAATAATAAAACTCTAATACTAATAACCTTTATTTCTTAATATAATTATATTTATAGCTATATAGCTAGATCCTAGCTAGTTATAAGACTTTTTTAATCTTTTTATTTAATATTATAAAAGGTATTAATATTAATAATAAGAGTTATAAATTATGCTTTATATAAGTATATATTATTATTATCTCTTAAGTTATTAAGGAAATTAATTTCTTTTTAGGCGAGATACTTATATTTCTTTAGCTTTTTTTTAAGGGCCTTTAATAAAAAAAGCTTTTTTTTAATAAAATTAAATTAATTATTTATATTATAATTAAGTAAAAAGAAGCTAAATAAAAAAAAAAAAAAATTATAACTAAAAATTATAAGTTTAACCTAAACCTTTTATTTAATAAGCTATATACTTATTATAATACTTTAAATAATATACTTAATAAGCAAGCGCCGTGATTAAGCAAGTACTATATTTTTTCTACCTTATACCTAACCTTTTATTTAATTAATGAATTCTTAATAACCTAATATATTAACTATTACTATTAAAGCTAGAACCTTTCTTACCTTTTAGGCCCTTTAAAATAACCTAAAACTAAGTATTTAATATGCTATAAATACCTATATAGTTAATAAGTAATAATTATATCGCTATTAATAAGGCATTTAATCTTAATATAATATTATCTAGAAATTATATAAGCTATTTAATTTAGAGAAAGAGATTTATATTTATTTTATTTTTAATTTAAATTTATAAGAATTCGCCCCTAGGCTTTATAATATAAAAGAAATAACTAATTAATTACTTATTAATCGCGATATATTACTAATTAATATATATTAGGCTTATAACTTTATTAAGTAATACCTAGACCTTAAGATATATTTCTTTTATAAATATAATTACTAAAAAGCTAAATATAAAGACTTAATAATTATTTATAATTAATTTAGGCTTATAAGGAATATAATTATAAAATATAATATCTAATTAAATAATCTTTATAACTTTAATAAGACTAGCTTTCTTATAAGTATAATTATAAGCTAAATAGTTATTATAGGTTTAAAAAGGCATTTAAAACTAAAATTAATATAGCTTAAAAACTAAGAATAAATTATAATTATTTAAGTAATTAATATAAAAGGCTAAGTAATTTAATTATTTAATATTAATATAGGCTAATATTACTTTATTAATTAATACTAAGAAAATAACCTCTTAGGTAATTAAGTTATTATAATAACTTAAAATAACTAAATTAATAATAAGATTAATTTAAAGTAATTAAAGTACTTTAATTAATATATAACTAAGTAATTAAATAATTATTATTATTTCTTAATTCTTAATAATTATAAAAGTTATTATTTTATTAAATTTAAGAGATATTATAAAAAAAAAAAAAATTATTTAGCTTTATATATTATTTTATTTATTTTATTTATTTTAGCCTCTTAATATTAAATACTTTAATATATTAAAAAAGGCTTATAATTAAGAAATAAAGTATTTAATTAAATACTTTATAACTTATATTTTAAAAACTAAGTTCTTTTTAGTTTTTTATATTATATATAAGGCTATTATAATAAAAAGAAATATTAAGGGGGCTTTTAAAAAAGCTAATTTTATTCTTCTTAACCTAAAAACTATAATCTTAAAGCTTAATATTTAATTATAAATATTAGTTAAGAAGGTAATTAAATTATTAACCCTTTAGGCTTTAAGGACCTTAAAGACTATAATTAAGATTAGATCTTAGTCTAAATACCTTAAAAGGTAAATTAAAAGGTATTAAAGTAACTTACTAGAGTTAATCTTAGAGGCTTTATAGTCTCTTATAAAAGGGATAAAGGCTATTATATATTAAGTTACCTTATTAATAGCTAAGGTTAGAGACCTTTAAGAGGTAAATAAGATATTAAGTTAGCGCTAGAGGGTAAAAAAGATTAGACTATAAAAAAAAGAGGTAATAATAATAAAAGAAGGAAGGTAAGTAATTAATTAAATAGATATAGATATATAGGTAGTAGGTAAATTATTAAGGAGTAATAATTAATAAAGGTTAATATAATTAGGTATTTAGCGTTATAGTATTTATAATAAGCCTAATTATAATATAAGAATATATTAGGTAATAATTAAGATATCTAGGGAAGAATATAATAAATAGTTTTAATTAATTAAATAATTTATAGTATTTTTATTATAATAACTCTAGAGGGGGTTAAAAAAAGTATAGCGCTTATTTAATTATAGCGCTTATTTATTAAGTATATTAGCTTTATATAATATTACCTCTTATAGCTTATTATAAGTATTTTTTATATTTTTATAAAGCTTATAGACTTTTTTAATAAGTTTATCTTAGTTATATAAAAAGGTATATTAATAAGTATTAATTATATTATTTTAATTTATTAATTAAAAGTCTTTATAAATTATAATTATTATAATTTTATTAATATATTATTAATTAATTAATTAATTATAATTATTATTAATTATAATTAAACCTCTTTTTATAAGGATAATAAAAGTAATTTTAATTTCTTTAAGTAATTAAAAATTATAAGAATAATTAAAAGGTTAATATTAGAGAGGAGCTATTATATAAAGGGGTTAGATTTTAATTACTTTAGCTAATTAAGATATAAGTTATATATTATAAATAAAGCTAATTTTAGTATATTATTAAAGCTATTAATAATTATATAAATAAACCTTATTAATTTAAGCCTATTAAGACCTTAGGCTTTAAGTATAAAGTTTTTTTTATTAAAATTACTAAGATATTAATTAAGATATTTTAATCTTTATTTTAAGTAATATAAAGTAATAAAGTAATATTTTTATTATAAAGGTTTTATTTTTTTTTATAAACTTTATTAATAATATAGCTATTTTTTAAATATTTTAAAAAATTTATATTAATAATTAATAAATCTAAGAAAAGCTTATATTTCCTTAATATTAATTAATTTCTTTTACTTTCTAATTATTATAATCTTTTTAAGGTTTATTAATATTTTATTATAAGAGATAATATATCTAAGGAATTTTATTTTAAAGATATAAAATTTATTTTTCTTAGGTTTTATTAATCATTTTATATTTTATAATATTTATAATACTATATAAATATATTTTATATATTTCTTTTTTATTTTAAAGAAAATAAAAATATTATTTAAGTAATATATAATAAATATTTCTAGATATTTTTATAATATATTATTAATTATTTATTAAAATATAATAAATATATTAAGAAGTCTAAAAGCTATAATAAAGTACTTAAATAATTTATATTTAATATAAAAAATAGTTTTTTATTTATATTTCTTTTTAATTTAAATAAGCTTATAAGCTTTTTTAAGATTAAATATAATAAAATATTATATTTTAAAAAATTACTTTTTTAACTTATTAATAAGAGGTAATAATATTATTCTTAGACTTTATTTTACCTAAAATAGGGATTAAAGTATCTTAGTCAATATCTCAATAATTTTAATAATAAAGGCTCTATGCCTAAAGCCTAAGGTCTCAATAGGCTTAAATTAATAAGATTTATCTATATAATTATCGATAGCTTTAATAATGCGCTAAAACTAGCTCTATTTATAATAAATAGGTTGCATCTTAACTAGCTAAAGAGGTTAAAATCCCCTTCACGTAGTAGCTCTCCCCTCTAATATTAACCTTCCGATTATCCTTATAATTCTCAACCACTCAAAGAGGCCAAAATCTTAAAGAATCACACTTTTATTATCCTCGTCAGAGGAGGTTTAACCACAACCAATAATAACTAACCAGTTAACTAATCTACAACCGGCCAACTAATCAATAACATATTAACAACGAGATCATAATAGCTACTTTCCGCAGAGACCTTTAACTAAATAATTAAAGCAGAGCGGCTAATACCTATTAGTATAACTTCTAATATAACTAAGATAACCTTACCGAGGCAGTCTATAAGCTTCGCAAAGGCGCTAAAAGCACCTATAATAAGCTATGAAAAATAATATCAAACGGAGCCCTTCGGAGTATTAAGTTAAGCATAGAGCTCAGCTAATTAGCGTAAGTTAAACTCGCAATCTTCGATTATAATATCCTTCTTCTTTTTCTTAGCCTCTTTCTACCTAGTTATAATACTAATAGAAGGTTTAACTTTATTAAAAAAGAGCTTTCCTTATTAGAGGCTCTCAAAAGGAAGCTAGAGGAAGGGGAAGATCCTATTAGCGGAGATATTATATTCCTCGAGGACTTATAAGATAATAACTAGTATAAAGCGTAGCTCATAACCCTCATCATTAGCATTAATACCTTTCGCAACACTAAATAAGAAGATCAAAGAAGTCTTATAGCCAGCTAGGATCTAGCCACGTAGCTACAGGCGCAATGTTAAGAAATAGAGGTTATCGGCGTTATAGGTTTACTCAGAGGGATCAGTTCTTAGAGTTAGCATTAGAGTTCTATAAACCTAAAAAGTATCAGCGCTAGACTCAGCAGCAAATAGAGGTCTATAGGTTTAATTAATTAAACCTATCTGGTTAAATATATAATGCATATATCTTAGCTCATATAAATATATAAATAATAGTAATTTCAATAGTAATTTTAATAATAAGAGGTAATAATATATAATCCTTAATTATAATAATATTAAATATCTTAAAATTAATATAAAATTAAAGTTTTTTAATTTTTTTTAAAATAAATATAATAAAATATTTAATAAATTGCTTATTTTTTTTAATATATTTTCTTTATATTATATTTTTAATATATTTCTTTAATATTAATAATTATATCTTATTAAATAAATAAAATTTATTAAAGCTAGGTTATTTCTTATTAATGAACCTAATTTCTAAGATATAATATATATATTTAAATAACTTATCTTAAGTTTTTTTATAAAGAATTTCTTATAAATTATAAAATAATAGGCCTTAATGGCTAGATTAGGGTGAAATTATAGATAGAAGGTAGGTCTTTATTATATATAAGACTTTAACTTACTAAGTCCTCTAAGAGCCCTTAGCTATAAGATACTATACTTAGGTAGAGTTATATAACCTTATACCCGAGGTTTAGCTAATTAGCTAGCCTTAACTTATTTAAGAACTATGCTCTTATAATTGCCTCCCCTTTAAAGATCTTAGTCCCTAAGATCCCTTTAATTAAATTTAAATTCTAAATAGCTTCTTTTATTGCCTTTATGCCTAGCTAAGTTATATATATTATATTAGTAATATATTATTTATTATTATTTATTTTCTTTTATAATATCTTTATATTATATTATAAATAATTAAGTTTCTTTTATTAATTATTAATAGTAATAAATAATTTTAGCTAATAATAATATTAATAGCTCTTTTTTACTTTAGCTTATTAGTGCTTATAAAAAGATAAATATTATAATTATATTTATTATTTTTATTTTTTTTATTTTTATTTTTATAATATTCTCTTCTCTTATAGTTAATAATCCTTGCCTATATTATTACTAATTACTCTTTAATAAATTAATTATATTTGCCTTGCCCTCTTATATATATATCTTTATATAATATAACTTTAATCCTAATATTAGTTTTAAATACTTAAAACCTAATTATAAGCCTTACTTTTAATATATTACTAAGCTTTATTAAGATACTTATATCTTATATATATATTTTAAGGATTAAGCTTATAATTACTTAAAGTATATAATATATAAGTTTATTTATTATAAATATAATAATATAAGTATTCCTACCTATATTATTAATAAGTGCCTTATTAATAATTATTTAAATTCTTAATAAACTCCTTAGGGCTACTTAGTAATATTAAAATACCGCTATAGCTTTTTATACCTATAATCTTTTTATTAACTTAGCTCTAATAAATACTTTTACTCTTATTAGCATCTAATATATTATTAAGGCCCTTAATATTTATAATTTAATATAAAAAGATATTATTAATTACTTAAGAGCTTCTTATAAGGCTATTAATTCCTTAAAGATTACTAAATATATATTATAAAAATTAGCTATAACTTAAGAGCTTATTACTCTTAATATTTTTATATAAGTTTATCTTTATTTATTTTCTATTATCTCGCTCTTATTAACTTATAGTAAGGTAATTAATAGTTTAACCCTTTTAATTTATAGCGCTATATTATTATTACTTAGCCTTTATACTCTTAAGATAATACTTAACTTAGTATACTTATTTATATATTAATTTACCTTACTTTTACTAAGAATATTACTATAGATAATAAGAAGACTTTAACTTATTTTTATATTAATTTTACTCCTCTTTTTGCCATAGAGCTTTTTAATAATAAATATAAGTAATCTCCTTTATATGCTATTTATTATACTAGTGCTCCCTTAATTCCTCGCAGAGCCT
The DNA here is from genome assembly GCF_023522795.1 of Fusarium solani. Taxonomy (NCBI): domain Eukaryota; kingdom Fungi; phylum Ascomycota; class Sordariomycetes; order Hypocreales; family Nectriaceae; genus Fusarium; species Fusarium solani. The sequence goes on from NW_027072157.1 coordinate 6,448,696, forward strand.
AAGATAAAGATAAGAGCTTAAATCTTAATAATAATAATAGCACTAACCTACTAGTTATCACTGCCCTTACTCGCTCTTATAAGAGATATTATATAGCTATAAATAATACTTAGCCGAGGGCTTAGCCTATTATTACTATTAGTACTTCTTAAAATCTTCTTAACTCTTAAGTTTATATCTTAGTTATTTTTTATTTATTATTCTTTGCGTTTATCTCTTAGTTAGTTTATTTACTTTTACTTAGCGAGAGGTCTTTTTTTTTATTTATAGCTTTATTATTTATTATTTATTATATTTTTATTATTTATTATTTTTATATAAGTAGCTTAATTTAAATCTTTTACTTTATTCTTACTCTTACTTTCTTTATATATTCTCCTAGGTATTATTTTATTTTTTATAATATTTTTTTATTACTTTATAATATTTCTTAATTATTACTTATATATTTATAAGATAATAGTTTAATTCCTAGGTATTATATTTTATAGGCTATCTTTTTTATTTTATAAGGTAATATATCTCCTTACTAATAGCTTTATATAATATTACTTCTTTTACCTCTTACTTATTAGGCTTATCCTTAAGCTCTAATAAGTCTTAAGACTTATAGGCTTTTTCTCGCTAATTATTTTATAGTTTTAATAGTAATATATAAAAGATATTATATATATACTAATAGGCTTTAAGAAGTTTAATACTATAAGCTTATTTATTATATCTCTTAGTAATCTTAACTTTAATAAATCTAGGTATTAGCTTTAGGTATTTAAATCTTTAATTCCTTATTAATATATTAATAACTTATCCCTCTTAGTATTCTTAAGGAATATACCTTATATTATAGTACTTAGCTTATAACTTTAAAGCCCTTTACTAATATTTTTATACCCTTTACCTAACTTATCCTAAGATCTTTAAGCGCTTTATAATGCCTTAGATATTAGTCTTAACCTTAATAGGTATATATTTAATACTTCTTAGGTAATAGCTAAAAAGTATTTATATAGGTAATATTTTAATAATTAAATATCTATTATTATTATAAGTAAACGCAGCGTCTAGTAATTAGCTTACTTAGCGCTTAGGCTTATTTCCTAAGTATACCCTAAGATACTTTTCTAGAGTTTAATATATTTTCTTTATTTAGTTATTAGTCTAGGGATAATATATAATAAATAATTAGTAATAAATTTACTTTTTTTTTATAAGGTTTACCTAGAACTTACTTATAATAAGTTTATTATAATTACTAATAATACCTTTTAGTATATTAAAGCAGGTTTTTATATATTTATATAATAAAGCCGCGAGCTTTATAGCTCTAAGTCGCTTTATAGTTAATATAAATATCGCATATTTAATTATCTTATATATAATTACTAAGATTATATTATAGCGCTTATTATTACTTTTTATATTATTTAGTAATCTTATAATAAAGTTTAGGCTAATCTCTTAAAATAGATATAATAATAGTAGTAATAATTATAATTAATTATATAACTTATGCCTTAGTATTTAAATGCCTTAATAAGTTAAGTAGCTTTTTATATACTTATAGAGATTATTTATAATACTTAGCTAATAAAACTTCCTCTTAATTAGGTCTAAGGTCTTCTAAGACCTTATATATCTTACTCTTAGGTTATTATAGTATCTTTATAAGATCTCCTTATATAAGGCGCCTTATTTAAGGATTATTAATTATCTTTTAAATTATAATAATTATAAGTTATTAATTTAATAGCCTTTATAGTTTTTAATTACTTTATATACTTTTTTTATTAGCTCTTAATACTATTAATCTTAGCTTTATAGTTTTTTAATTAATATCTTAAGCCTCTATAAGGGTAAAAAAAAAAGTATTATTTTATCTTTTATAAGAAGTCTTATAACTAGATATAGGATATATTACTTTAAAATAATAACCCTAGCTATAGATAGGTCCCCGGGGGCTCTATAAGAGCCCTCTCTCTTAAGCTATCCGCGGAGTATTTACTTTAGTCTCCCTTACTCTTTAATGCTAAGTTATAATTATAGATATTAAGTAATAAGTAATACTCTTAGGCGCATACCTACTAGAGATAAGGAGTCCTCTTATTATAGCTTATATAGCATAGATATATGCCTTAGCTATTAATATCTTACTTTTAAGTTTAGTAATCTCTTTTTAAATACTTAATATAAGCTTATACATAAGAGTAAGCTTCTTAGCTAAGGTTAGAAGTATATCCTTATAAGATATTTCCCCCTTTATATAATTAGGTCTTCTTAAGAGGCTATTTATTAGATTTTTTATACTTAGCTAATATTAGATATTAAAGTTAAAAGTAAATAGCTTATATACCTATCTAGCTAGTCTTTCCCTAAGCTTCTTCGGCGAGGTATTTATAATGCCTATAAGAGCCTAGTAGTCTATAAAGATAAAGAACTTCTCTAATAGCCCTTAAAGGTAATAACTCTAATATTTTAGACTATTAATAATAGTAAGAAGCTCTTATTAACTTATTACTTAATATTACTTAGTATCTTAGAGTTTCCTTAATTAATAGGTAATAAGTCTCTATTATAAGTTTATAAGCTAAGTTAAGATACTAGATATAGCTTTAATTAATGCATCTATTTTTACTCTTATTAGTCTAAATAGGTCTTAGTACTAGAGAATAATTATAGAGTAAAATATAAGCTTTAAGTCTTAAAAAGCCTTATTAGCCTTTTTTTCTTACCTAAAGTTACTTATCTTTTTTTTATTTTAATTACCCTTAAGTATTCTTATTAATAGCCTTATAATTACTAAGTAGTAGGCTATGAACTTTTTATAGAAGTTATAAAACCCTAGGAAGATTTATATATCTCTAAACGAGGTAGGTATAGGCTATTCTTTAATAGACTTAACCCTTAAGGGCTTTATTTATATGCCTTTTTATATAATAATATATCCTAGGAACTCTATGCTTTATTAGTAGAAGTTATACTTAGATAGCTTCTTATAGAGCTATACCTCGGCGAGTCTATAAAGTACTTTTTATAAGTGCTTTATATACTTTTCTTAAGTCTAAGAGTAAACTAAGATATTATTTATATATAAGATATAATATATATCTAGGAGGTTAATAAGAGACTTATATATATATACTTAGAATATAGCTAATATATTAGTTAGCCTAAAAGGTATAATTATATATTTAAAATAGCTATATTTAATATAAAAAGCTATTTTCTAGCGGTTAGCCTTAATAATCTTAATTTAGTAATATATATCTTAGATATTAATCTTTAAGATTTATTTAATACTACTTAGCCTATCTAGTAGGTTACTAATTAAAGGGAGTAAATAATAATTCTTAATAGTGACCTTATTTAGGCCCTTATAGTCTATATAAAGTCTTAAGCCTCTATCTTTCTTTAAAATAAAGAGAATTAATACCTTAACTTAGCTTATAGAGTATTATATCTTATTATTAGCTATATTCTTAGTAATATACTCTTATAGAGCTTAGTATTATATTTTATTTATAGGATATAGTAGACTATATAGTAGTTTTTTACCTTTTACTAGGTTAATCTTATAGATTACCTCTAGGAGGACTAATATTACTTTTGCTACTTACTTATTAAAAAATCCTTTAAGTCCTTAAAGTTTAATAAAAAGCTCCCTTAGAGTTTTTTATGCCTTATTTTCTTCTAAGCTTATATCTTATTAGGCTACTTCTTATAAGGTTAGGAAAGCTATAATATATAATATATATACTTTCTCTTTATTTTTAATAAGCTCTTAGGCAAAGGAATTAAGGTTTATTATAGCTATTATAGCATAGTATTATTTATTAGCTCTATAGTTTATAATAATGCCTTCTTATCTTATTAAGTAATTAGCTATAATAATATTATAGTTCTTATATCTTAATTTTAATCCTATAAGTACTTATTAGACCTTTTAAGGCCTTTTATAAGAGTTAATAAGAAAAAAAGTAAATTAATATATATTTCCCTTATAGCTTTAATTACCTTTAAAGGACTTAAGATTAAGGGTAGTATAGTTTATAATAGACTTAAGCCTTAGCTTTCTTATAAGCTTTATATTAATTATATTAATCTCTGCGCTTATATCTATAAGGACTAAGATCTCTTTTTTAGTAAGCCCTCTAATAACTAATATAGATACTAAGACTACTTTGCTTATTAGTACTTATTAATATTACTATAAGGTTAAAGGTTTAAGTTTAACTTTTACCCTAATTAATTTTCTAAGTTATTTAGCTCTTTAGCCCTAATTTAATTAATCTTTATTAATTAATTTCCTCTTAGGCCTAGTAATATCTAATTTATAAGGTTTATTTTATTAATATAGGTTTTAATATAATATATCTAAGATTTATACCCTTACTTTTTATATCTTTAATATTTTATTATAGGTTTTTATTATTATTATAGCTAGTAGGATATTAATATAGAGGAGTTTAACCTACCTATACTTAAGTATTTCTCTTCTCTAGGGTTTTAAGAGGGATACCTTAAGGAGGAATTACTCTTATTACTCTCTTTAAAGCTTCTTTTATAAGGTAAGCGATGCCTCTTATATAATAGCTTAAAGCCCTCTTAGAGATACTTTTATTTAGAGCTAATATTCTAGGTTATAAAGAATAGCTAGAGCCTCTTTGCCTCTTAAGTAATATCTCTTATCTTATTTAAGGGAAATCTTTACCTCTTAAGTTTTTTTTTAACTTAGTTTTATAGGTAATAAAAGAAATAATAAGTAATTATTTTACTTTTTTCTTATTTTTTATTTAATATATTATAAGGTGCTTTTTAATATGCGAAGTATTATATTAAGGTCTTCTTTATAGCTTACTTAATAGTTATAAATTAATTCTTAGCTTATCTCTCTTAGAGTTTTAGATTAATATATTATCTAAATATAAATACTTTAAACTCTTTTTAAGATAATTCCTTACTTAATAAGTTAATAGTATAATTTCTTTAATAGGTTTATAATAAATAATATAACTTTATTAAAGATTATTTAATTTATTATATTAGTATTATGCCTATATATAATTAATTACTAGACTTAATAGCTTATAGCTAGTTATAAATCTTTATTATAAAGATAGCCTTATTAAGGGTCTTATAATTATATTATAATAGCTATTTATAATCCCTCTTAAGACCTCTAGCTAGTTAAGCTATAAGCTAAGTAAAGATATATATATTATTAGCGAGTACTTTTAGAGTAGCTACTTATATTTCTCGCTCTTTTTATCTCTTATATCTTTATTCTTACTTATAACTTTATCTAGATTATTTTAATAAGCTAGAGCTAATAAATAACTCTAAAGAGCTCCTTTGCCTATGGCATATTAAGCTACCTCTCTTATAATATATAGTTAATAAGACTAGCCCTCTAGGTTAGGGTTATTATTCCTTATTAAGGAGATAAATAATCCCTTTTAATAGTATTAATAAGCTCTTAGCCTTAACCTAGGGATTAATATAATATAGTTCTTATTATTTCTTATTTTCTTAGATTAGCTTATTAATGCTTCCCGCTATGGTTTAATACTATAGTATCTTAGGGTTAAGGGTAATATTCCCCCTTATATTAAGGGAGCTATTAGGGAATGCCCTTAGAGTATGCGGCCTAGGGCTATAATGCGGTTCTCTTAATAACCTATTTATTTTAATTTTGCGCTAATTATCTATTAGGTAAGAAGAAGTTAAAGAATTATAAGATAATAGGCCTTAATAGTTAGATTAAGGTAAAATTATAGATAGAAGGTAGGTTTTTATTATATATAAGACTTTAACTTACTAAGTCCTCTAAGAGCCCTTAGCTATAAGATATTATACTTAGGTGGAGTTATATAACCTTATACCTAAGGTTTAGCTAATTAGCTAGCCTTAACCCGTTTGGGAACTATGCTCTTATATAAATATAATACTTTTATAAGATATTCTTAAGTTATTTTTTCTCTTTTAAATTATTTTATAATTTTTTTAATTATTTAAGTTTCTTTTTAAGTTTATAAAATTATTATATAACTTATATAATTATCTTTTATTATTATTATTTTTATTTATTATAATATTTATATTTTATCCCTATAAGTAAAGAGGTATTTTATATTTATTTTTATTTAATTTCTTTAATTCTTTTAATAAAAGTTTAAGATCTTATATTATATTTTAAGTTTTTATTTATTATAAAAGATATCTTATTATTAAAAGAAAATACTTAATTAATTCTTTAATTAAAATATAAGTTATATTATTATAATTAAAAGTACCTAAGTATAAAGTTATATTATTTATTTAATATAATATTAAATAATATTTCTTAGTTTCTTTTTTAATAAATACCTTATTATAATTAATTTTATAATTAATAATTTTATTATTATAATTAAAAGGAGTTTTATTTAAGTTAATAATTAAATAAGGTATTTATTTATATTTTTATAATAATTTAAGTTTATTTATTATTACTAAGTTAAAGTAATTTTATTTAGCTTTATTATTTATTAAAGTATTTAATTATTCTCTTTTAATTTAGATTTTTAATTTTAAGTATTATTACTTATATATTTTATTTATAAAATAAAAAGCCTTTTATAGTAATATATTTTTATTTTTATTTATTTATTACCTTATATTATATAAGATATTTAGTTTTTTAATATTCTTATAATATAATTATAATAACTATATTTATATTTACATTTATTATTTTAAAATATATATATTATATATTTAACTAAATAGGTTTAATTAATTAAATCTATAGACTTTTATTTATTACTAAGTCTAGCGCTAAGCCCTAGCGCTAATACTTTTTAGGTTTATAAAACTTTAATACTAACTCTAGGAATTAATCCCTTTAGAACTTATAATACTAATAATCTCTATTTCCTAATAATAAGAGATTTATTACTTTTTATCCCCTTATATAAATACCTTAACCTAAGCTTAGTATAATAGTTATACTTATAGCTATATAGCTAAATCTTAGCTAGCTATAATAAGACTTTTTTAATCTTTTTATTTAATATTATAAAAAGTATTAATATTAATAATAAGAGTTATAAGCTATGCCTTATATAAATATATATTATTATTATCTTTTAAGCTATTAAGGAAACTAATTTCTTTTTAGGCGAGATATTTATATTTCTTTAGCTTTTTTTTAAGGGCCTTTAATAAAAAAAGCTTTTCTTTAATAAAATTAAATTAATTATTTATATTATAATTAAGTAAAAAGAAGCTAAATAAAAAAAAGAATTATAGCTAAAAATTATAAGTTTAACTTAAACCTTTTATTTAATAAGTTATATACCTATTATAATACTTTAAATAGCTTTATATAATATTATTTCTTATAGCTTATTATAAGTATTTTTTATACCTCTATAAAGCTTATAGACCTCTTTAATAAGGTTATCTTAGTTATATAAAAAGGTATATTAATAAGTATTAGCTATATTACTTTAATTTATTAATTAAAGGTTTTTATAAAAAGCTATTATAACTTTATTAATATATTATTAATTAATTAGCTAATTATAAATTAATTAATTAATTAGTTATAATTATTATTAATTATAATTAAATCTCTTCTTATAAGAATAATAAAAGTATAATCTTTTAAGATTTTAATTTCTTTAAGTAATTAAGAATTATAAAAATAATTAAAAAGTTAATATTAAAGAGGAGCTATTATATAAAGGGGTTAGATTTTAATTACTTTAGTTAATTAAAATATAAGTTACTTATTATAAATAAAGCTAATTTTAATATATTATTAAAGCTATTAAGAATTATATAAATAAACTATATTAATTTAAGCCTATTAAGACCTTAGGCTTTAGGTATAGAGCCTTTATTATTAAAATTACTAAGATATTAATTAAGATATTTTAATCCCTATTTTAAGTAATATAAAGTAATAAAATAATATTTATTATTTATATAGGTTTTATAATTATAATTATCTTTTAGGTTATTTTATTATTATTAATAGCTTTTTTTTATTATTTTATTTTCTTTATATTAAGTATTATTAAGCTTTTCTTTTTTTTTTTATTTAATTTATTTTAATTAATTCTTAATTTTATAAGTAATTTAATTTTTTTCTTAAGTAATATAATAAAGCTCTAATAAGTATTATATTATAATAATATTAATAAATTTATATTAATAAAATACTTAGTATTTTTCTATTTTATATTATAAGTAAGGTTTATTATTTAATTAATAAGGTAATATAATAAAAAAAATCATTTTATTTTTATTTCTTTTTTTTATATTTCTTATATTAATAATATTAATTTAATATCTATAAGATATTATTATATTTTTTATATATTATATATATATATATATTATCTTATAGGTTAAATAATACTTTAAGGTATCTTAGGTTTTTAATTAATTCCTTATAATATATCTTATTATAAATTTCTTATTTATTTATTATTTTTATATATTTTTATATAATTTAGATATATTATTTTTTTAAGTTATATTAATATTACTTATTATTTTTATTATATACCTAGGGGTAGCTCTTATTTTATTACTTTTTATTTATTTTTTATTATTCTTATTATTATATTTAGGTTTTATATTATTCTTTTTTTACTTTTCTTTTTTATATTTTTACTTAATTTAATAAATATTATTATTAATTAATTTATTAACCTATCTTAGCTATTAAGACTTATTATTATATTTTTACTTTTATTATTTATATATTTTATTTTATTTTTATAATACCTTAAGTTAATATTATAAATATAAATTATAATTATATTACGCGGGGTTATTTTACTTATAGTCCCTTTTATATATAAATAAAAGCATATATAATAATATAATATTATATCTTATAACTTAATTCTTATAATTAAAGCCTTTTATTATAGCCTCTTTAAAATTAGCATATTTAATTAGTATTAGGGGTAGCTATTATCTTTACTTTATTAATATTACTAGGGTTATAGCTATTAGCTCCGTGGGTTAATTATTTATATATCGAAGTATAATAATTATATATTATAATAAGGTTATTATAATCTTTTTTACTTAATCTAATTTTAATAATAATTCTTATTTATATAAGTTAATAAAGTATAATTAATAAGCCTTTAAAGATTTAATTAATTTATAATAATATTCTTTTATAATATTATTAATTATATAATTACTTTTTATTTATTATTTTATTAGGTAAATAGCTTAATAAGGTATTATAACCTCTCTTAGCTAAAGTCTTATCTTATTATATCTTTATTATATTATCTTAAGTATCTTAGTAATATATATAATTATCTAAGTATTATTATCTTAGTTAGTTATATTTAGATATTCTTTACCTTTAGGGAGTTATTAGGGGTTCCTTAGCTTATAATATCTTTCTTAGATATCTTTAATCTTTTTATAATACTTATTTACCTTATGCCCTTTCTTATAATAATAATAGTATTTAATATTATAAGGGTCTTACTAAGTAGCTCTTAATGCTATAGGGCCTAGGTTTATATTATATAAGGTCTCTTCTTATAATAATTATTATTCTCTATAATTATCTTTTTATTATTAATATTAATTAAAGGAATACAAGTTAAAACTTATTTTTCTTAGCTTATTTTATTTTAATAGCTTTTTTTATATCTTTGATATTATTATTTATTAGTCTTAATAATTATAGTAATATAATTATTAAAGTTATTAATCCTATTAGCTTTATAAAGTTTATTTTTAATTTTAGGCTTTAATTCTTTATAAATAATTTCTATAAGAAATTTATTTTTAAATTTTATCTTAGAGGTAAATTATTTAAATTAAGCTATATAAGTAATATATAACTTATTTTAAGTAAGCTTAAATAATTATATAATACCTTAGTATTTTTTATTAATAAGTTTAAATATCTTATTAATTATAATTTTAAAGTTTTTTTAATCTAAGAAGATATTAATAATATCTTAGTCTTAATTAGTTTTTTTATTTAATAAGAAATCTCTTATAATAAGTAAGTAAGTAAGAAATAATATCCTTAATATCTCTATTAAAGAATATTAATTTAAGAGGTTTAATAGCTTTATTAATATCTCTTATAAGTATAGCTAATAATAGTATTACTTATTATAATAGTTATTAATTAACTTAAGTTTAAAGTTAATTTATAAAAGCTAATAGCTATTAAACCTTAGTAATTATTTTAGTAGTACTTAGTAATATATTATAAGCTAAGGGTTAATTAATAAAAGTATTATTTAATATATTTTAATAATAATATAATATTACTTAAAATAATATAAATAATTCTTTAAATAAAAGCTATTAATATATAATAATTAAATAAGTCCTAGAGGAAATAAATTAATTATATTAATATATATTTATAAAAGGGATATTAATATTATTTTAAATAAGGTATAAGTTATATCTAGTAATATACTTAAAAATATTAAATATAACTAAGTTATATTAATAGCTAAGGTAATTATTATATAAAAAGGTATAATAAATATATCTTATATACTTAAGGTATTTTTCTTAATTATTATTCTAAGGGTATTAATTAAAGTAATTATATATGTAATTATAAGTAATTATAAAGTAATTATAAAGTAATTCTTATAATTACTTAGTTTTTAATAATAATTATACCTTAATTAATAAGTAATAATAAGGTCTTTTTTATATATATAATAAGTATTTTATTAAGTTATAGTATTATATTATTACTCTTATTTAATTAGCTAATTTAGTAGTAAGTTTAGGGAAAACAGTACTAAGTAGCTTTAGGCTATTAAGTAATTTCTTATATATAAAAAAGGGTTAAAAGCTAAGATACCTCTTAATTATTATTATTAATTTTATCGCGGTTAATAAGAAAAGAATAGCTTTTAGACTCTTTCTATAACTAGATTTTTATTACTATTAATTAATTATTTGCCCTTATTATTTTATATTATACTTACCTTACTAAGAAGTATATAAAATCCCTCTTTAAAAGTCCCTAAGAAAAAGATATAAAATATTTATATCTAGCTATAGTTAGTATGTTTTATTTCTCTTATAAAGTAGTGCTATTGCTATTTCTTAGTAATACTCTCTAATAGCGAGAAGTAATAATATATTTCTTTAACTTATATATTATAGCTATAATATATACTAGGCGGGGAAGCCTAGTAGAATTACCTAACTAAGCTAGGGACTAAAGGGACTAAACTTTATTTCTATTAATCTATAGACTAATAACTAGAAATATTAGTCCTACCCTAGACCAAACTTATTAGATATTAGTCCTAAGATTAATTCTAAGTATATAAAATATACTTATTATACTTCCTTATATATTAATTACCTTAGCTATTAATATAACTTAGTTATACTTAATACCTTTAAGTATATTACTAGATATAACTTATATTACCCTTTAAGGCTATATAATATTTTCTTTTATTAATATAAACCTAGTATAACTAGTTTATTTATTAAGAATTATATAATTCTTATATTTATAAGATATATTAAAAAATATATATCTAAAAGTAAACTTTAATATAAATATATCTTCCTTATCTAAGTTTTTTTTTAACTTAATTATTACTTATAACTTAAATTATAAGTATATTATATAAATATTACTTAATTAAATATTATTTTATTTTTTTATTAACTTTAAGGCTCTTATAATATTAAAAATTTAGTTTTTTAAGAAACCTAGAGTTAATAAGATATAAAACCTAGGCTTTATAAGTAAGCTATTAGCGCTATATTAAATCGCTATATAAAAAAACCTTAAGCTAGCTAACCCCTAATTATAATATATAATAGGGGTTATCTTAAATAAAGTATTATAAAATAAATAATAAAAGGGCTAATTAGCTATTTAGTAATAAATAGTTTTATTAAAAGAAAAGATCTTAAAAGAAAATAATTTAAGTAATATTAAAAATAAATTATTATAATATAGCTAGGTTTTAAAGTAATAAGTAAATTCTCTTATAAATAATATTAAGGCTATTTTATATTAAAAAGCTAAGAGAGGTAAAATTAGTCTTAATAGTAATTCTATAATTATAAAGCTAGAAAATATATTATATTAAAATAGCTTTTAGCCTTAGTATATTATTAAGTATATATTATAATATATAATACTTTATAAGCTTAAAAATACTAAGGATAGCTTTTTATATAGCTATAATACTTAGATTATTATTTATATTTTAATTAATTTCTTTATATTTAATTAAATAAGTCTTTTTAAAGAGAAAAAATTATAAAACTATAATAATTATAAAGAGCTATAATATAAATATATTAAAGCTATATTATATATTATTAAGAGTAATATTAAGACTAATAAAAAAAGAGATTATAATAAAATTATATTTAATATTTTTAATATAATAATTATTATAACTTAATAATATACTTATTATATAATTAAAAAAGACCTTATTATTATTTACTAATTAAGATCTAATTATTATTTAAAACTAAGTAATTATAATAATTACTTTATAATTACTTATAATTACTTATATAATTACTTTAATTAATACCCTTAGGATAATAATTAAGAAATATTCCTTAAGTATATAAAATATACTTATTATATTTTCTTATATAATAATTTCCTTAGTTATTAATATAACTTAGTTATATTTAATACCCTAAGTATATTACTAGATATAACTTATATTGTATTTAAGATAATATTAATATCCTCTTTATAAATATAAACTAGTATAATTAGTTTATTTCTATTTAGGACTTATATAATTATTATAATAATAAAATAAAAATATAAAAAACCTAAGAGTTATATCTTTAAGTTAATTAAATATCTTAATAATTAATTAATTAAATAGATCTTTTTAAGATTATTTTTAATAGTCTTTTATATTATTAAAATATTTATAAGATTATTATAAGTTATTTTATATTTATTCCTAACCTTAAATAATAATTATTTAGCTAAGCTATTAAGCTTAAGGTAATATAAAATATATAATATAAGTTATTTAATTACCTAAGTATATTTTTATTTAGTTTTTTATTTATAATTATAACTAAAAGGCTTTTAATTAATTATATTAATATTAAATTAATTAATTTTAAATTAAGTCTTATATCTCTTAAATTAATTAATTAAATATATATAATATAAAAATAAAACTAAGATTATTAGATTTATTTAATATAATAAAACTTAGGTTAATATTAAAAAGAATTAATTTATATAAAAAAAAATTTAATTAATAAAGTTATAAAAGTAATTAATTAAATTAAATTAATTAACTTATAATTATAGCTATATAAATTAACTTAATTACTTTATAAGGTTAGCCTTATTTAAATAAAAATAAAAAGCCTAAGCTTAAAATATTATAAAAATATTTATTTAATTAAATAATTTTATAATAAGTTATTATATATTAATCTTAAAGTATTTATTATAATAATATTTTTAAAAAAACTATTAATAATATATCTTAAAATATTATAATTAAAAAAAAAATAATAATATAACTATTTAAGCTATAGCCTTAAGTAATCTCTTAGCTTAGCCCTTTTATTTAAATTATTAATATCACGGCCCAAGACGACCTCAGGCTATATAATAGGAAAGACCTATATTAGTTAACTAATCACATATGGATTAAAATAAATTATACCTCGCAGGCTATAATCCTCTCTAAGCTAGCTAAATAAATCATAATAGCTTAGGCCCTATAAGGCATAATCTATTATAAGCTATTATATTATAAGAAATATATAAGATATACTTATTATACTCTCTTATATAATAGCTACCTTAGTTATTAATATAACTTAGTTATACTTAATACCTTTAAGTATATTACTAAATATAACTTATACCTTATTTAAGATAATATAATATTCTTTACTATTAATATAAACTAATATAACTAGTTTATCCCTTAGGAATATATATAATTATTATATATTAATAGCTCTTATTTAATAAATTACTTATATTACCTTAAATAATATTAAATATAATAACTACTTAAGTAACCCCCGCTAATAACTACTAATAAGTCCCACCTACTAACTACTTACCTATACTTATCCTAGCTAACTAAGACAAGGATATAAATAACGTAGATAGCTTTAATAATAAAGAAGTTAAGTAACTCTAAGCCTAGATTACTATTATAAGCACTAAGATAAATAAACTCTATAACCTTATTAAAAAAATAAATAAAATATAAAGGGCATAAAATACCTAATATATAAATAATATCTAAGAAGTTAATAATATAATAATTATTATTATAAGAGGCAAGGATATAAGAGAAATCTTAAAGTTAGACCCCCTAGAGAAATTTAATAAAACTACTTATAAGCTACTTATATTCCTTATATAGCTACGCACTTTTATAACCTACTATTTAATATAATTTAACTTAGCATTTAATAAGGTTTAATATGCTGGGGTAACTTATTAAATATATTATAGTATAGTTTAAACCTATTATAAAGAAATACCTTATTACCCCCTTTATTAAACTTTTACCTAGGATTATTAACCTCTATTTAAGCTTTAAGACCTTTAAGGCTATATTCTAGTAAGTATTTAAAATAATTAATAAAAAAGTATAAGCTAAAAAAGAGATTAAAATACTTTAATAAACCTACTTAGCCTCTAAATATAAAACTAAATACCTCTAACTCACCTTAAAGCTTAACTAAGATTAAGAACCCCTAATATTATTTTTCTTTAATAGTCTTAAAAAAGAAATCTAAGTAGAACTATATAAGGAAAATTAACCTAATAACCTAGTTAATTATATTAGCTAAGTAATTAAGATTAATAATTAATAATTCTTATAGAAGAAATTATAAAACCCTAAGTTTAATAGTAATAAGACTAATAACCTATGATTTAATACTAACGAAGGTAAGAAAAAAAATAATAATACCTCTTATAGCATTAAAGCTAGCCCTATAATATTTAGAGCTATATAAAAAGGCAAATAGGACTATTATGGCCTTAAATACTATTACTACTATAAGATAAATTATATTAAAAAGGTTTACTATAAGAAATAGCGAGATATTAAGGAAAGATATTATTAACCTAACTAATAGTAATCCCTCCTAGAAGGTAAGAAATATACTAATATAACTTAATAAGCCTAATAAGAAAATAAGGAACCTTAAACCGCGACTTAATTAACTAAGCTTATTATAATATCACGAAGTAAATATAATATACCTAGAAGGAATTAAGATAAATATAAATAAAAACTAGATAAAAAAATAGCCTATAGTTAAATAAGACGTAATAAGAAATAGCTAAAGGGAACCTAAGATATATAATAATAACTACTCTTAGAAGTAATAAAATAAAGAGACCTTATATTATATATAATATAATAAATAGCAAAAAGGTTATTATTATAGTTACTAGGAAGCTTAAATAAAATAAAGAAGTAACCCTAGGATAAAAATAATAAATGCCCCTAATACTAGCTAAGTAAGTAAACTATAAGGAAGCTACTATAAAAGGGTTTAACTATAAAAAATAGGTCATAGGATATAATAAATAGTCCTTATTACTATTTATTATATACCGCAGGGATTATTAGTAGGATAACCCCACGCGGTATAGCTATAACCTATATCTATGATACTAAATCAAAGCATTAAGGGAATATAATAAAACCTATAAATAAAAGAAATAGATATATAATAATAGAAAACCCTAATAAATAAATTAACTCACTAAAATAAATAATACTAATATTAACTAAATTAAGTTTAAATATAAGATAAAAAAACTATAAAGGGAACTATATAAATTATATACTTAATAATAAAAAGTAAAGAAAAGCGATAAAAAGCTATAAAAAGAAAAAAACTACCCTTAGCTATATAACAAGAATAATAATAAATACTAAAATAACCTATAAGAAAGATATATCTAAACCATATAAGAATATATAAATATAGCAAATATATAAGAAATTTATATCTAAGCCTACTATAAAGAACTAGCTAAAAACCTATGATACTAGGAAATACTATTTAACCTATAAGATAATATAAGGATATACCTAATATATAAAAAATACCCTAGTATCTCCTAGATATCTTATTAATACTACTAATATAAAAAATATAAAGAAAAAAAATAAAAATAAGATTACTTTCTTATTACTTTACTAGCTTAATTAAATAATAAACCCTATATATAATATAAAATAAAAGACTACTAAATATTTTATTAATATAATATTATTAGCATTATATATATATAATACTATGAAGACTTATACTAAGCTATCTAGAAGCGCAAATAAATTATTTATAAGGTAAAAGACTAATAAAAGTAAATTAACTAAAAAAGAAGCACTAAAAGAATAAGAACTAATAACCTAGTTAAAAAATAAAGTAAACCTAAGGCAAGAGTAAGAATAATAATATTAAGACTAGCTATATAGCTAAGATAATATGCATAACTACAAAGTATATAATAATAGTAAATATAAGCATAACTATATTAGCTATACACTATTAAAAAACTAATAGGCCTACTTATAAAAAGGCTATAAGTAAAAAAATAACTTATAATACTATAAAAAGCCCTATATACTACTAAAAGAAAATTAATATAAAGATATTTTAAAATATTAATATAAATTAAAGGAAAATAGCTATATACTTTAATAAATAATAAAGCTAAGTAAAACCTATTTAACCTAAGGATAATAAATAAGCTTAAGCTATTATAGAGGTATAAGGTAAAACCTTATATTATAATTAACCTCAAAGGGAAGTAATTTAATTATAATAATAGAGTTATTAATAGCGAGATTAATTACCTTAAAGTTTTTATTAAAAAAAAAAACTAAGGAATCTTATTTAATATTATACCTATAAAAAGCTATAACTTAGTACTTAGGTACCTATAGTTATGCTAATTTAACTTATATTTTAACTAGAGGACTAGCTAAGTACTCTCTTTTAATAATAAGGCATTTTCTATAAAGAATAATAACTTAAAAGATAATATAAGATCTTAAACTTCTATTAAAGATACTAAAGAAGTTAAGTAGAGGCAAATATAAGATACCTTTTTACCTAAAGGAATATAATATAAATATTATAATAAATAAAAATAATAAAATTAATAAATAATTATATATATTATATAATAATTCTAATAATTAAAAAAGGACCTTAAGTAAATTAAGAAAATACCTAAAAAAGAATACCATAAAAATATATTAATAAAATACTATATCTATAAGAAACTCTTAGCGAAAAAACTTAAAATAGGTCTATTACTATATATATATTATAATTTAGAAATTAAATTTATTAATAAGAAGTAACCTAGCTTTAATAAACTTTACCTACTTAATATAATATAACTACTAGTATTAAAAGAATATATTAAAGAAATACTATAGAAAAGATATATTAAGGAAAGTAAGTTATTTATTAAATACCTTATTATATTTATCTTAAAGAAAAATAAAAAACTCTATCTTTATATTAACTTTAAAATACTTAATACTATTATAATTAAGGATTATATATTACTACCCCTTATTAATAAGTTAAAGAATTGATTTTTTAAAATAAAATACTTTATAATACTTAACCTTAAAAGAGCCTATAACCTTATTTAGGTTAAAGAAAGATATAAATAAAAAACCACTTTTTATACTAAATATAAACTATTTAAATACCTTATTATACCTTTTAAATATATTAATATACCTATTATATTTTAATAAATAATTAATAATATATTATAAAAATATCTAGATATATTTATTATATATTACCTAGATAATATCCTTATCTTCTCTAAAATAAAAGAAAAATATATAAAATATATCTATAAAGTATTATAAATACTATAAGATACTAACTTATTAATAAAACCTAAGAAAAATAAATTCTATACCTTAGAGATAGAATTTCTTAGATATATTATCTCTTATAATAAGATATATATAGACCCTAAGAAGGTCTTAGTAATTAAGGACTAAAAAGAACTAACTAATATTAAAGAAATATAAGCCTTCCTTAGTTTTATTAACTACTATTATAAATTCCTTAAATAATTTAAGAAAATTATAATATTATTATTAAATCTTATAAAAAAAGATAAGATATTTATATTTAGAAATAAGATATAAAAAGCCTTTTATATAATTAAGGAACTTATCCTAAGTAAACTAGTACTTAAGATATTTAACTTATCCTAATTAATAGAACTTAAAATAAATATATTAGACTTTATGCTAAAAGCCTAGCTTAGATAATAAAATAATAAAAGACTCTTATATCTAATTATATTTTACTCCTATAAGCTATATAAAGTAAAGCTTAATTACCTTATTTATAATAAAAAATTCCTTATAATTATTAATACCTTTAAAGAATTTTAATATTACCTCCTTAAAAGTACCTATTAGATTAAGGTTTATATAAATTATAAGAATATTACTTATTTTATAAAAACCTAAAAACTTAGTAAATAATAATTATAATATATTAAATACTTTTTAGAATTTAATTATATTATTATCTATATTAAAGAAATAAAAAATAGCTAAGCTAATATTATTAGCTAATAACCTAACCTAGATATTAAAAAAATTAAAGCTAAGAAATAATTATTATATTTTATATTAAAAAGATACCTTAAATAGAAGTTTATTAGGCAAATAAAGAAACTAGCACCCCTACTAGAATACCTTATACTTATTAAGAAATATAGGCAACGGGTTATAAACTTTATTAACTATACGCAAGGCTATTAATAATAAAAAGATAAACTTTGGATTTATAAAGGAAAGCTCTTTATTCCTAATAAAGTATTTTAAAATATCTTTAATTACTATTACTATTAAGCTATGTATTATAAGAATTTAAAAGAAATAACCTAAGCTATATAATAATACTATAATAACTATAAACTCTTATATAAAATATAAAGATATATATTTTATTATAAGAAATACTATAAATATATTAATTAATAAATTTAGGAATAATAAAAGAAATTAAGACTTTATAAATAATCTAAAGTCACTAAAATATTATACTAGATTAATAGAGCTACCTATATAGTAAAATAAGGTAATCTACTCTTAAAACAAATCCTAGAATATAATAAATAACTCTTAGACGCTAAAAAGATAAATAAATAATAAGTCCTAGATAAACTATAATATAAACTTATACGCGAGATATATAGTTATTAGCTATATAGATACTAAGGAATTAATAAAACCCTAAAATAAATTTAAATAATATTTACTTTTCTTAGAATAAAATAAATTATTATAATAATTATTAATTAATATAACTTTTATATAAAAACTAAGGTATAACGCTATAAACCTTATAGAAAATTATAACTACTCCTAGTTATATAATAACTATAAGACTCTATTATTATAGATTTTATTACTAAACTACCCTTATTAAAAAAACTAGCTATTAGAAATTTCTATAATAATATTCTTATTATTATAAATAAACTTATAAAATTTTCTTATTTTATACCTTATAGAGAATTAATAATAATAAAAGAATTTACTTACCTCTTTTACTTTTATATTACTAAGATATATAATATATTACTTAAAATTATTATAAATAAAAAATTACTATTTGCCTTAAAATTCTAGTAAAGCCTTATAAAATACTTAGGAATTAACTATAAACTCTCTATTATATACTATAAAGAGATAAATAAATAAACTAAATATATAAATTAAATACTAAAATAATATCTTTAATACTATATTAACTATAAATAAACTAACTAAGTTAAAAAGCTATTAGCCGCATAGCTAGCCTATAATATAGCTATAAATAAAAGTATAAAAATTATATTAGCTTATATTAATTTTAGATTTATACTAAATATATATTAATAAATATAAGATATTATTATTAACCCTAAAGTAATCCTTACTAGTAACTAATTAAAGAACCTATATAAGGAAATAAAAATAAAACTTAAGTTTATTAAAAATAAGATAATAAGCTATACTAATAAAAAAAGAATTAAGGGATTAATCTTCGCAGAGAGAGATATAATCTATCTCATAAAAAAAAAAATTAAAATAAAATATAAAAATAAAAAACTTAACTATAAATATATTAAACCCTATAAAATTAAGTAAAAAATCTTAAAATATAACTATAAATTAGACTTACCCCCTAAGGTTAAGCTTTATTTAATCTTTTATATTTTATTACTTAAATTAGCATAAGATATTATTTAAGTTAAATTAAGTAATAAGCTTAATATAAAAGTTAATAAATTAAAAAAATATATAATAAAAGTTATCTTTAATATAAATAAAATTAATAATAAAATAATATATTTTATTAAATAAAAAAATTACCTAGACTTAGAAAATATATAAGAACCCCTAGAATACCTTATTAATATATAATACCTTCTAAAAGACTTTTATTAGTAATATTAAAAAGAAATATAAACTTAAGGCTAATAATACTCTAATTAATAATATCTATAGCACTTATAGACTATATAGTAATTATAGCCTCTAACTTCGCCTTTTTTATCTCCTCTAATTTATCTAAGGAATAAAGGCTATAAATAACTATCTTAATACCTTTAGTGCATAATTAATACTTCTAGTAATAGAGCTAAGTTAAATAAACTAAAACCTTATTTACTTATGCTTAAGCCTCTTAGGCCTCTTACTATAAATATAAAAAGTCCTCTTTAATATATTTTGTTTTAAAATCTAGATAATTAGACTTTTAATAAATATAATTTATTAAGAAAATTATTAATAAAATAAAAAAACTTATAAATATAAATATATAAATAAATACTAGAAATATTTATTAATATATTATAGGAAAGGCTATAATAAGTGCATTCCTTATAGTAATTTAATTTTTTAGGTAAGGCTATATAGTATAGGCTATAAAAATAATAAGATAAATAAGATATAATTTTAAATCTAAAATAATTAATAATATTACCTAGTTTAATAATAGCTAATTACTTTTTAAAAAGGGTAAAATAATTAGATATATTAATAAAAGATTTTTATAGGTTTAAGATTAATATATATATATGAAATAATTAGAGTTATAGATATAGCCTTAAGGATAAGACTAATAGAAGAGAGATATTATATTATAGCCTAAGATAACCTTAGGCTATATAATAAGAAAGACTTATATTAATTAACTAATTATATATAGATTAAAATAAATTACGCCTTATAGGCTATAATCCTCTCTAAGCTAGCTAAATAGATTATAATAGCTTAGGCCCTATAAGGCATAATCTATTATAAGCTATTATATTATAGGAAGTATATAAGATATGCTTATTATACTCTCTTATATAGTAATTACCTTAGCTATTAATATAACTTAGTTATACTTAATACCTTTAAGTATATTACTAAATATAACTTATACCCTATTTAAGATAATATAATATTCTCTACTATTAATATAAATTAGCATAACTGGTTTATCCCTTAGGAATATATATAATCGTTATAATTAATACTTTAATTATAAATATTAATAGAGTTTTATAAGGCTAAAATAGACTTAGAGGTAATTAAAATTAAATATATACTTAAAGCTATTTTATTTTATTTTTTTAAGCTTAGGAATTAAAAACCTAAGTAAAATAAAATAAAATAACTAATTAAAGCCTTTAATATTTTTAATATAATTAAATAATTATATTTATTAAATAATTAATTAGATTTTTATTAATATATAATTATAAAAAAATTATTTTAAGTATTATTAAATATAATTACTAAGAATAATAACTTTATAAGTTTTATAAATAAAAAAAGAAATATAAATTATAAATAAATTATTTTATTTTTAATAAATAAATAAAGGTTTTTATAATAATAAGATTATAAATTAATTAATAATAATTATAAAAAACTTTATAAATTTTAACCTTAAGTTTATAACTCTTACTTTAAGTAAAATATAATTAATAATTAATTTTAAAAGACTAAGATAAAAAAGGTATAATTTAAATAAAAGTAAATTATCTTAAAATAATCCTAAATTTAAGGGTTAAATTAATATCTTAAAAATAAAATATATTTTAAGTATTATATTAATTAAAATTACTTAATTAAATACTTTTTTATCTTTTTATTAACTTTAAGGCTCTTATAATAATAAAAATCTAGTTTTTTAAAAAACCTAGGGTTAATAAGATATAAAACCTAGGCTTTATAGGTAAGCTATTAGCGCCGCATTAAATCCCTATATAAAAAACCCTTAGGTTAACTAACCCCTAATTATAATACATAGTAAGGGTCCCTAGATAGCAAACCTGGCTTCCTATCTAAGTTCTAGCCATTTAGGCAGTCTGACAGTTTAGTGGCCACTAGGATAAATAGCAAGACGATAGCGGCGGTGAGGGGACGACGCGCCTTGTCGCCCAACTTACGACAGGCCCGGCCGTCATGTGGAGATATCATGATGTTTTAAGATATCACGGTCGACGTTAAAGAAAGAAAGCCGAGAGCAGAGCAAGGGCCCGGATCGGAAGACTCAGACACGCTCACGATCGCACCGACGAATTCGAAGATATCACTGGTAGCAGGGATTGAGCTCCAGTCGATGGGCCACTTCGGAACCAACTTGCAGGCGGACTTACGGGTGTCCAACGAGATTGGGGCGCGTAAAAGTTCAGTGAACCATACGTTGCCGTTTGTGGATATTCTTTTTGTTGAGACTATTGAGAGCCGCGAGAAAAAGACGGCGAGAGAGGCGAGCGTTTGCTTGCGCAGGCGCACGAACATTATATATCACCTAGACAGATGGATAAGAATCACCGAGAGACTCTTGATTTTCCTAGCTAAATGAATATCTAATGGTGAGTCTCGTATTGTTGATAGCTTCATCTCTGTAACTGGGCTGTGCTGAGGGCTATGCTGGAACGATCTGATCCCCCTAATCTTTCTGACCCTTTGCCCTAAGCGGTTAGATTTCCACAACGGGACCATTATAGTCCTTCCTGGCCTGTACGAAGTAATAGACAACGCTGAAAATGGCAACTGAACCAGTAACAAGGACGCTATAATTCATCATATCAGGGGTTGGGTTCAGTACCGGAGGCCAAAAGCTGAAGAAGCCAACCACCGCCAGATAGCAGATGGTAAATATGTTGTTCGCAATACCAAAAGCGCCCGGAAGATAGAAGGGACCCCAAACGAGTTCGGCGCCTGTGGTGTTAGCCAGGGCTGGGAGATCCGAAGTAGCTGGCAACGCGAAACCTTTGGTGGTACGGCGGTAAAGGAGCAGAATAGCGGCCATGAGGTAGGAGGCGTAGAGACAGGAAATCGAAAGGGACGTAACGTTCATGAATGCAATAGGAGACCCAAGGTTGATGAGAGATAACAGTACCGAAATTATAGTAGTGACGGCGACAGCCCAAACGGGAACAGTGGTGCGGTCGTCGACCTTGGACAAGGTGGGCCAGAAAGGGAGACCGCGGTCACGGGCGAAGGACCAGAATACTCGTGAAGTCGACGCAAGCATGCCAACGGTAGCGCAAGCTCCAAGGATCATGATAATTGTAGCCATGACGGTAGCACCGGCCGTGGAATTGGTCGCCTGCTTGAAGATATACATATATGGAAATCCCAGCATGCCAGGACCAGAGTTAATAGCCTCATCAAAATTACCCATGCAGAAGACCATGGCAATAATCATGGCGAAACCGCAAGCACCATTGATGAATAGACTCAGTAGGACGGAAGCGGGAACCACGACAGACGGGTTCACAGTTTCCTCAGACATCTGCAAAAGCGAGTAAGTAACGACCTCCACTTGGTGTATATAAGCAAACTCTTAAACAGGGTAAAACATACGTGGAAAGCGGCATCAGTACCGACAAAGGCGAAAACGTTGCCCATCATACCGACCATAAAGGATAATCCCTGAGATGGCCAGCCGCCGTTGTTCACGAAGGACGTGAAGAGCTCTTCGACATCTCCGTGAGGGCCTAGAATAACGAGGGGAATAAGGATGGCGAAGAAACCCAATACGTGCAGAATCAGGATTAAGCCCTCGAATTTAGGCAGCACCGAACTGACAAGGATGTTTATGGACACGGCGAAAGCGAATATAGCCCAGAAGAGCAGAGTGCCTTGCCACAGCTTAGGCTCAAAGCTGTCGTTGTTCAAAGATATTAAACCCAGAATCATGTTTCCAGTGAGAAGAGCGCTAGAAGCAACGGAGCCTTGCCAGCCACCGACCGTCAGAATCCCTGTAAGGTAGCTTAAGAACTTGGCGCAGGATCGCGGTGCCATCATGGCAACCCAGTGGTATTGTCCACCGGATGTGGGAGCCATAGAGGCTAGCTCGCACATTGTAGAGAAGACGCTGAAGTTGCCGACCCAGACGATAAGGAAACTGTAGATGACGCCGGCAGTGCCGCCGTTGTTGAGGCCCTGAGCGAAGAGAACTGTGACAGCTTCCCAGGTAATCAGGACGGTACAACTAAAGCCGAGAATCGACATGAAGCCAAAATTTCGCTATTTAAGAGATGTAGTTAGTAATGGAATGAGGCTAATGTAATAGAGGCTGAAAGTTGATGACGCGGTAGCATACCTTGAGAACCTGCTTCTTGCCTAGTCGCGCCAATTGATCACTATCAGCGTAGCCGTTCGAAGACCGAGCAGAAAATGGCTTGTCCTCCATCAAGACGCCGGCTTCATGGGCCTCGACGGCCACAGTGTTGCCCAGCTCATAGCTGGAGTTGTCGCTACCCATCATAGCGGAGCGGGAAATGGAAGTAGAAGGCGAGTTTAACAAATGATGGACTAAAGAGGAAGAATGAGAGAAGAACAGGACAGAAGAGATTAAAATGTAGAGAAATGAAAGAGAAAAAAAAGATGATAAAAGGAGAAGCCAAGAATTCCAAACGATGTCAGGATGACGGCAAAAGGAGGATGTTGACGCCACCACCTCCTCCCTAAGGCGAGAAGTTGGTGGTGCTATCAGATGCTTGAGGCTGAGTTTGTTCTCGCGGTTTAACCGGCAGCCTGCTCCGGTGCCCCGGTGCATAACTGTGGAGATTAGCAACCCTGGAACCTGTCCAGGGGCCTTGACACTGCATTAGTCTACCGATGACGGCGCCTTGATGTAGGTAGCAGGTGAAGAGGGTCAGTGCTACGACGTCCAGGGTCCATATTTGCTGACAGCCAGACTAGCATTGCTTTTTTTACATCTCTCGGCTGTCCAGCACAAGAATTGAGCGGCGGCGGCATACGGCATTATGAGGCGCTTTGGGAAGACGCCACATGGAAAGTTGATCGTGCTCCATTCCAGGTCAAAGCGCCCCCTTGTCCGATCTAATACCCAATCCGCCCTTTCCTATCTAGTCACGTTGCCAAGTTGGCACCTCCTCCGTTTTCACCCTGCCCCTGTCATGTCCGTGCTACGATGTATACAAGCATTCTCTTACATCACTGCCATCCCGAACTACTCCTGTGGCTAACATGCGGCAAACATGTACAAAACCTGTTCCCCTATGAATTGAATTACCCCTGCCATGGCTCATCTACATATTGGGTCCTCGCTTTGGCCCCCGGCAGAGTGGCGCATCATCTTGATGCCTCTTCACGCCGTCAGCTTCCCGGACGATTTCGCTCTTGACAAGATTGGGGATTCAAGCTGTCCGACCCCTTGATCGATTTCCATTCAGGACGCTGGTATACAATGTTTCCCTGTGCGTGCGATCCAAAGCGCTGTGCCTCCTTTAGCGGGGAAAGAGAAATTCTCTTCAATCTTCCCCAAGGGCTCTTTCGTGCGTGCTCCGCACCTCCACTTGCCATGTCTGGTGGATGAGGATGGACTGACTTGAGTGGCTCCTGCGGCGGCTTTGCCCCTCCGGAGCAGCACCCTGCTGCTCCGTCGTCATTTTTACAGCCCCTTGTGAGTTTGACTTAGAGAAGTCAGCCAACTCGAATACTTGGCTATGCTGTGATTCAGTCGTAACAGGCTCCTCGATCAACCTGAACGGCCGTGACCCAGTGCCTAGAGTGGTGCTCCGGCTTGACTTGTTTCCACTGTACCCCGGCCTCCCACTCGGGTAGCCGTTGGTGCTAGTCTTGCCCTGTCGCCGAAGGTCATCCACACGGATCTGGCCGGATTCCACGCTGTCGAGAAAGGGCTTGAAGCTGGGGATGCAAACGGTGAGGATAGAGAGACACTGGACCAGCTGCAAAGCGATAGCGGCTTTCCAGATCGAGAATGTGAAATCGGTGGCACCAAAAGCCTTGTTGGAATAATAGATTTGAGCCGCAATTGCGGGTGTGACACTTTTCCGTCTTTGTTAGCATTTTTCTATTGCACAAAATCTAGATACATCAATCGCAATTGCGTGATTGAAACGTACAGGATACGGCTGCCAAAAACACCCAGCACCAAAGCCTTCTTGGACCATGATGTTTGGATTTTCAGAACGCTTTCGCACATGATGACAACAATAGCAATGTCCGAGGCAATATTTGTGATGGAATAATAAGTCCAGAAAGCAGTTCGGTCGATGCAGTCTTTATCGTCAGCGTACCTCCACGGCGTAGGTAGTCGGCACTGGAAGATGTTGACAACGAGCGCAGTGAAACCCCACCCGCCAACGACAGCCTCACAGCCAAAAATGATATACTTTTGGCTTTCCCGGCTCATAATCCGGAGGCCGACGATGCCTGATAGCTTGCAACAGAAAAGGGAGGCGATAAACATGGTGTTGGCCGCGTATTGGCTCTATATTCGCAATACTCGATCAGTTCTTCTGTCCATGACTCTGCGGGTCGCGGTCAACGCATTTACCTTGAAGAATGTGTCGATTTCGCGGGAGTTCAACGTGTTGAAATGCTGCCCCAGTCCATTATTACATCCTATGAACATAGCAATGGACTGGCCGATTGCAAGGACCTGCGGGTACGGGCGTGAGCACACAGCGGTTGGATGTTTCGCTAGGTGAATCGCGCTGACAGGTCTATCTACTTACACTTGCAACAATGGTGAGGATATCATCGGCCCTCAGGATTTTGATCATGCGGATCTTGGTTCCCGTGCGGACAGAGCATGCGAGAAGAGCGATGACGAGGAACATCAAGGTTAAGACCTGGACTAGCGGAGACTTATTGGTGTCGGTGATAACCTTTTGCGTAGGATTCATGTCAGGCGAAGCAGCGGTTGTTACGGTTACAATGGTGGGAGTAACGGAAGAATCGAGTGAAAAGGATTGAGGGGAACCATGACGATTGAGGAAAAGCACGACAGTTGGG
This sequence comes from Fusarium solani, assembly GCF_023522795.1. Lineage (NCBI taxonomy): Eukaryota > Fungi > Ascomycota > Sordariomycetes > Hypocreales > Nectriaceae > Fusarium > Fusarium solani. Next base: position 6,476,046 of record NW_027072157.1, read on the forward strand.
GGAGAACAAATAGAAACAATAGCTGCCCGCAGGAAAGGTGAGGAAGAAAGTCAAGCGCCGCAACACCCGGGGTTGGGGAACGTTGATTGTGCGAAAAATCCCAGAGCCGCTTCTTGGAAGCGGCGCGGGAAGAGGGCAGGGCGGCACTGTTGACCTAGATAGCAGTTGAGATTGCCAGAATCGCTTTCACTTACTTGGCTTGGCACAGTTTGTCGATAGTGTCTGGGCTGAGCCTTGTGGGTGCAAACGAGACTTGGTTGGATTCAATCACTGCTCCTCCACCGGCCCAAAACACCAAACAGGGGCACGGCCCGCCCACGACGGGCCACCAATGACGGAACACCTTCGGCACCCGGCGGAGGTCTGGAACAGCCTCCTGGAAAGGACGTAGCGAAGTGGTTCCATGATGCACCGTGATGAATTGAAAAACCTGCCCGTGACTTACTGGTCTTTCAATTACTCAGGACCAGTTCATAAGGGTGTAATATTGACGGATGTCCAAGCTTCCAGTTCGAATCAAGGTATCTTGGCATAGAAAGTGTGCGGAGGAGATACTTCGCCACCAATCTGCAAGCTTGGCCGAAAACAGGCAAGCTTCACCAAGACTGAGTTCAGGCACAGTGATAAGAGCCCACATTTCAAGGGGTTCATAGCCTTGTGACATGTGCATTGACATTCCATTCGATCAGGATGTGAGATATGAGATATGATATCACCAAATTGCCCCGTGCGTGCCTTTAAGGCTGTCGATCAATCGGTCCGCGGAGAACTATCCGGGAGGGCCCGCGCACCATGTAACCTTCATGATTGGTCCTAAACCCCCGGCCCTTAAGTTTGGCTCAGGCATTCACCCATCTTAGTTCAAGGTTAGATGTCAGAGAACACAGTTCCCGTTGGTGATACTCCGTTTAAAAGGCACAACCACCGTCCTGCCGTGTGCTTGGACGCAGGAGAAACTGCCTAGGGGTAATTCCCATCAGGCGTGGCGCAACACCCCCTCGATCCATTTGTGGAACTGGCACCGTGAGAAAAAATGGTAGAAACTTTTGGGGCTTGAGAGGTGATCAGTCAATCTTTCCGGGTCTCGGCATGCATTGACTTTGGCCCTGTCTGGACTCAAATGAACCCATCTTCGTATGCGATTCTGCGCATCAACAGGCTTCTCTGTCTCAACCCACAAGATCTGCATCATGCCTTTCAAGTTGCTCGAGGTGGACACCGCCACTGACTTTGAAGAAGTCATCGAGTGCCAATGGGCCGCATATGAGAATCCCCTTCAAAGTTTCTTCCGCCTCTTCTGTCCAGTTCATGGCGACGGCCCTACTGCCCGAGCAGAGTCAATTAAGGAATGTATAGCTCGCCAGCTAGACTGGCACAATTCGGATCCAACGAGTTACTGGGGGAAGGTCATTGATGACAACGGCAAGATTGTTGGCGCTTGTCTATGGAAGATCTGTCCAACCAACCCTTTCGAAAAGCACGATGGCTATTCTGAAGCCTATTGGTACCCGGAAGGAGAGACGCGGGAATATGTTAGCAAGTGTTTGGAGCAGTTCGACGCACCAAGACGTAAGATGGGGGCAAGACCGCAACTTTGTAAGTCAATGCCCAAATATTCCTTTCGATCCTCTCTATCATCGAGCTTTAAATTGGTCGCTACTTAGTATTTTGGAAAGTTTGCTGATTGTGCAAGACCTCAATATCATTTATACACACCCAAACTTCCGGCGTCAGGGCGTGGCAGACTTGATAATGGACTGGGGTAAGCAGAAAGCCGACGAGATGGGCGTTGAGATGTGGCTGGATGCCACCGAGTATGGTGTACCTGTCTACAAGAAGCACGGGTTCACTATTGTCAACGTTAACCGACTGCAACCGACAAAGACGGCCCCTGGCGAGGCGTGGAGGAAGATTGACGAGGAGTTGCAACCCATGATCTTCTGGCAGATGTGGAGACCCGCTGGTGGCAGCTACGACAAGGGTAAAAGTGTAAAGCCGTGGGAGTGAGCCGCATTCGCAGATGACATACCAGGCTATATCGCTCAAGCTATCTCTATTCCATTCGCGGCTTTCAATAACTATGAATTCTCCCCACTATAATAGGCATTAACCCCGAGAGAATAATATATACCGAAGAGATGCGCCTTTCCCGCCTTGCTATAGAAAACCAAGTTTGGGTCATAACCTGAGCCCTAGTCGTCGCGGTGCATCACAACGCCCAGCATGGCCGCAAAGTCGGTCTCGTTCGCAAAATGCTCTGTAGTGTTGACGTATTTGCTCAAGGAGTGTTCTGTCCTATTTTTTTACCTTCCAGTCTACACTTGGGTTCCCAAAGATGAATATTCTTAGCCTTTCCTTAATGATTCGTCTCTGAGCCAAATACGCGATAGCCCCATATGAGCCAACGGGTAGCACTATTAATATTACAACGAGGAATAGAAAGAACTTAGGGCGTATGCTGGCGTTAGCTCTTGGAAACCCGGACAGGTGGCAAACGTAGGGTAGCAGTAGAACGCCCTGGAATCGTTCGGAGGTTAACATTATGCATAATTCCATTACCCCTGTTTTAGAGTCAATGAGCGATCGATCGATCTTACTGGCTCCGTCGTCTACGATCTTTTATCACACCCCGCGAATCGATACGAGTAGTTCCATGTCAAGGCCTGACCCCGTAGTGGTTCTTCCATCATTGGAACTAGAACTACAAGTGCGTATCCCTTCAAATGTCGAGGACCTCCCGCCAGGTCACGGCAGGGGGGAGTAGCTAATTAAAATGCATCGGATCAAAGGTACCTAACCCCCCACCTATTTTAGCCCATGATAGAAGTACTAGCAATCTCTCGAGTTACAAATTGCTACATAACACTGCTCACATCCTCAAATTGATTGACGGATAACGGGTCCTGGGCTAGCTCCTTGACGGGAAACTCTCGTCGCGGCAACTTCGAAGGGTTAAAAATCGAAGCCTCGGTCGTCGGCAGGCGGGGGAGCCGGTCTCCGGGTGCCCTCACCGTCATGCTCTTGAAGGCTATTATCTTCATTGATAAACTTATCTTCATTGACAAACCTATTATCATCATACGGGTTAACTACCTCTATAGATAGTGATGAAGGTATCGATTGAGAAGTCATCGTTTAATTGAGAATGGTTTGTATAAGGATTTAGATGGTGATGATTAATGACGCATCGTGTGGTTCCCCTTTTGTACCTTCTTGATGACAGGGGTGGTGTGGGGCACGGTACGGCTAGGAGGTCCTCGACAATTGAAGGGATACTGAACAGTCGCTGTACGCGTCTATAATATGCCATCCTCGCTATCATTATCCCCAGTCGGGTTGTTCCCCAGCGACTCGTCTGATCGACCACCGTAGATGTTCACGTCCGTCTTGCCCATCCCCTCTGGCCGCAAGCTCACCCTGTTGAAATGGGGATCGTGCTCTAGCTCCACTAGTATATCAAACTTGCGTCGCGGGCCATTCGAGCCGCCAAAAGTGCGTAGCCCGAAGCTCGCGCTTCCGCTTTGTTGTTCGCTCGATTTTTGGGTGCTTCTGTCACCGAGGACTCGAGGGGCGACGTGCTTGAGAAAGACTCGGAGAGTGGGCAGCGAGCCGCACATGATTAGCAAGTTGGCCTCGATGATTCTGCACCGTGTCAGCTAAATCCACGAGGGTCGTCGAGAACAACTTACACCCAAAGGCAACCTTCTGCCAAGGACCAACTTTGGTCGGGATTCGACAAGCTCGGCAGCAGCAGGAGGAATCGGGCGATGTATGTGATGAGGGTAATCGAACCGATGGCGAACAGGCCAACCAGGCCGAACTTTTGTCGAGTGGACATTTGCAGCCCGACGATCGTCGGAATAGGTAGCAGCAGGAGCATTAGGTCGGTGACGCAGCCGAATGCAGCCTGGGTGATGTAGATGGGAGGGCGGTTGATGCAAGTCGCGTCGACGGAGAGCCTCACGTCCCAGCCTGCGGCGATGGGCTTGCAGGCAAACAGGACGCTGAACCAGATGCCGACTAGACTACTCGTGCAGACGAATGCGGTGAAGTAGACCGAGTACTGGTACCACAGGGACAGAGAGAGGCGGAAGTAGAAGAAGCAGAGGGTCAGTTTCGACAGGATCGTCGTCGGGATGTACGTCAGTGTTGTGCACATGACATGCTGGCAGTCTGTGAGCCGCCACCTCAAATCAATTTGTTCGCGAAAGCTAACGTACTAGGGCAGACTCGGTGTTGTTGTCTATCGTCATCTCTCAAGCATGGACGCCGAGCAGTTTGCGGCTGTAGGCATTGAGAAGACATGATTGAGCGGCGACCGAAAGTATCCGCTTGGATGGTCAGTACCGCGGCACCCAAGTGCAATCGTATCGACTCGTTCGTACCCAAGCGAAAAGGATCAAATCTGCAAACTGAGTCAGTAGTGAGTCCCAGAAACATTCAGATCCCGGCCAACCTACAGTCGTCTAGCATAAACTTGCGCAACAGCACAGCATTGGTATACATCCGCTGGCCCAGAAACGCCGTCGCTATCGCAAACTCAACCCCAAAAATCCAATACGCATTCCGAACCATGGACTTGTCTGTCTCGGGTTTATCAAAGTCGACCTGGTAGCCGACAGGCGGTGGCACCGCAACCTCGACGCCATCGACGCAGGGAACGACATGGCGAGATGAGATGCTTTATCCACAAGAAATAAAGGAAAGGACGGGAGATGTCTCGAGATCCATACGACCGTTCGGGACAGCAAAGCTTTTCAAATCCCCGTAAGCCACATTGTCTCGAAATCCCACCAAAACATCAAACACTGCTGAACAGTGCTTTCGATGATCGTTACGCTAAGGGGCAAATCTGCCATTTTCCTGTCATATTTGTCGTGTCCATCCACGCGAGCTTTGAGGCAACGTCCGAGAAAAGAGAACACAACGCGGAGGGTTGGGAACTGAACAGGAAGCGCTCGCCGGGGGGTCAAAACCTTAACCTTTGGAGTGGGCTTGACGTAACAGCGGAGATTCGAGGGAAAACCGTTCACGGGCCGCCTGGGTGGACACAATTAGTTATGCCGGCTTTCCCTAAGGAGTCTAGGGTCGGCAGGGGAGCAAGTGGTGAACAGAAAAGAAGAGATAGTTTTGGCTGGCCCGTCCCAATAGGCAGTCCCGCGTTTTCTGTCCTCCAGACGGGCAACAGCCGGGGAGTTAGGATGTCAATGACTCGCGATCCCAAGATCGTCATCGACCCCCGCCTTATACGGACCGTCAGCCACAACTGCCGAGGTAACGCTCGGGTATCATGCCCCTGAGGGTCGCAGAGTCGTTCGCATAATATGGGACCTGCCAAGACGATGGTTTCTGCGGTGAGATAAATGCGTCGTGTCGCCAATTGAGTGAGGAAGGCTTGCGTGGCTGACCTGTCATGTATTCCCCCTGTGAAAGACAGCACCCCTTGAAAACCTTTTTATGGAGTTGGACCGAATCCGAGGCGAGATTTCGGGAGAGCCGTATTTGTTTAAAAGGAGCCCGAACCCAATCCGTCAGAATGCTGACATTTCCAGGCTGCCCTTTTCCGCAAACTTGGCAAGAGTAACTCGCAGGGTCCAACAGCAGCGTGACATCGATTCAACAGCGTACATATTCAAGATTCAACACTAGCCTCGTCTACGTCTTGGGTCGTACTGGAAAAGGGTGGTTGAGTCAGTTCCCATCGGCAGTTCCAGAGTCCCCTCAGCGTCCTCGATCAGATAATCTATGGCCCTCAATCACCAATTCAACTCCTCCATCGTTTTCCAGGCTAGCCCCGAAAACTCCGAGTAGTAGGCAAGCCGGGCAGAAATCTTCCCGAACCCTGTCAGCTGGGCACGGCTCAATGTCATGAAATTAAGATATACGCCTTCGTAGTAGCTCAATCCTTCGACCTGACTGCTGCTTACCGTCGCGTACGTGTGGGATGGACCCCAAGACAAACTCCGGGGTCGTCGATGCCGCGAACGAGTAAAGGTCTACCGTGCCCGCACCCGGATCAACCAACATGCATATCTAAAGCAGTAATGACATGATCCCATGTCGAAATCCAACCTCTCAGTTTGTGCATTGGCCAATCGCAAGTCATCCTCTTCTCGCCCTCTGCAGGATCTCGCCTCCATCTGCGTGGTTTCCCCCCTCTCGGGGCCAGGGTCAAGACCCGGGAATTCCACAGACCGTTTCTGCAGAGGGCGATCTTGCTCACCAACAAAAAGAAAGAAAGTTCCCACACGGGCTTCTCTCGCCTTCAGATTTCTTGCAGTCAACGATCTCAGGGTAACCTCATCGGTTTCATCTCAATCATGAAGTCCAGTACATCAGTCTTGGCTTGGGCCGCCGCCCTCCTTGCAGCCTCGCCCGCTGTAGAGGTTGTCGCCATGGAGACTTGCGTAAGCCCCGACTTGTGTTCGCCCCCTTTTTCACGAGGGACCACTGACTTTCTTTGTTTCAGTGCGCCTCGCTTGAGGCTGCGGGTTTGAACGTCTACTACCCCGACAGCACCGGCTACAAGACCCGCACCCAGTCGTACTTTTCCGTCTCATCTCAGCTGCAGCCTTATTGCATCGTGCAGCCCGAGACTGCCAAGGATGTGTCTGTCATTGTCAAGACCTTGGCTTATGACACCAAGTGCAATTTCGCGATCCGAAGTGGTGGCCACACCGTCTGGGCAGCCAATAACAGTCAGTTGTTACTTCTTGGGCTCGTTGGGCTGAGCTTGTCTAATTGCTTGCAGTCAATGATGGTGTCACTATTGACCTGGGTTTGTTCTACCATTGGCCCTTTAACATGAGGCAGGCCTCTAACCATGCATAGGCTTGATGAACAAGACCACGTACGTCAAGAAGACAAAGGTTGCTTAGATCCAGGCGGGGTCTATCTGGCGAGAGGTCTACGAGGCCCTCGAGCCCTTTGGCGTCACTGCTGCTGGCGGTCGCACTTCGACTGTCGGTGTCGCCGGGTTCTTGACTGGAGGCGGCAATACCGTTTACACTGCCCGTCGTAGATTCGACTGTGACCTGGTCGACAACTTTGAGGTTGTCCTCGCCGATGGGTAGGTACTGTATGCACCATCAAATGGCATTCACTACTGACATTCGGCCAGACGCATCGCCAATGCCAACAAGGACAGTAACTCGGACCTCTGGAAGGCTCTCAAGGGCGGTTCCGCCAACTTCGGCATCGTCACCCGCTTCGACGTGTAGGCCTTCGACTCCCCCCTTCTCTGGGGCGGCCTCGTTACGTACTCGACTGACACCACAGATGCGCACGTCCAAGCTTACAAGGATTGGACTGACAACATCGAAAACTACCAGGATAGATCCGATATCCCCTTCTGGAGCTACACCCCTCAGGTGGGAGAGATCGGCATCACGGTGTCGTACGAAGACACAATCGGTGTGGTCGCACCCAAGGCCTTGGAAGACTTCTGGAAGATCCCCTATGAGACCTCCAACCTGCGCAAGGACACCCACCGCAGCATGACTGTCGAGCTTGAGCTCGTAGCTGGGTACCGGTAAGCAATCACAGCCTCACTTGTAAAACCTAAAGACTGAGTCGGGTTAGCAACGTCTGGTTCGCCATCACCTTCAAGAACGAGCTCGCCTTGTACAAGAAGGCTCTGGGCCTCCACAAGCAATCCGTCGGCGACTTCATCTGCCACGCCATCTTCCAGGCCATCCCCACCGTCTTCTCCCAGCACTCCCTCGAGCGGGGCGGCAACGTCGTCGGCCTCGACCGCGAGACGGACAACGCCGTCATGTTTCAGGTGCAGCTGATGATCAACGGCGTCGAGCAGGAGAAGATTGCGCGTGAGCGCATGGTTCGCTTCCGCAAGACGATCAAGCAGTACAGCGTTGATCAGGGCGGCGCTGTGGACTGGGAGTATCTCAACTATGCGGACTTCACGCAGGATCTCCTCTCTACTTATGGCCCGGAGAATGTTGAGTACATTCGCAAGGTTGCCAAGAAGTACGATCCCAAGGGAATCCTCCAGACTCGACTGCCTGGTGGCTTCAAGATTTCCAAGGTTGCTTGAACTACGCCGCAACATGAGCTTCATTAACAATACAGATGCCAATATCATCTCCGTAGCTCTAAGAACATTGATTCAGCATTACACCTGCATACTGGTGCTGTGCCCATTCCATGCGTATCCCCTTGGATGGCCGATGGTGCGATTTTATGTAATCTACCTAACAGGGGTCCTGCCGCGCCCCAACTTCCTGTATTCACCCACGTCATGTATCCATACAGTGTACAGATATGGCAAAACAGCCAAGTCGCAACTCTGAGTTTTCATGCTCTCCCAGTCTGTTTGTCCGACTGCTCTAGAAATGAATGGGTATTCAACCTGCCGGCGGAGGATACCTCAGATGAGGATGGCTTCAACCGGAGAAAATCCCTTATGTTTAATACGTACTTCTCGGGTTTCACGCCTCTCTAATATCCTAAAGACGATATTTGCTATGTCGAGTGAGTTAACAAAGAGTTTGCGATAGCATATACGATATTAATATATCTATTTAGTGTGATCGTGTTGGATTGGACCCTGTACAATAGCTCAGAGGGTAGTCACGTGCCTTCAATGTCGGGCCGGGTGACCTCTGGATCGTCGGCATACTAGGCCCAATTAGGAAGGCTACGTTATAGCCTAAAAGGGAAAAAGGGGATTCCCTTAAGAATAATAATATAAGTAATATATATAAGTTTAAGAATAAGCCTAACTTATTAATAATTAAGAGTTTTATATATAAATTAATAATTATTAATTAAAATATTAAATAAAAAAATACTTATTAATTACTTCTTAAATAATAATAATAAATATAAATATAAAGCTAGCCTCTAATAATAATTAAGTCGCCTAGTTTAATATCCTTAAGATAAAAATAAAAAACTAAGATCTATAAGTCTATATTAATTTATTAGCTAAGAATAAGCCTAGCCTTATATTAAATCCTCTTATAAAGCTAAATATATAAAATATAAAGAAAAAAGGCCTAAAGATAAAGGCAATAACCGCCGAGGGAACCCCCTTAATATAAGGCTTAAATATTACTTTTTTAAAAAAAATCCCCTCCTTAGGGCTAATATAAATAATAGCTAGAGGGCTAATAAAATCTTAGACCTCTTAGTAATTAATCTCTAGATTTATAACTCTTTATAGACCCTCTATAAATATCTCTTATTTAAATATAAAAACCTTAAAAAAAAAAATTAAAAAGGTTTAATATTAAGTCCTTAAAATAATTAATAAGCCTTTTATTTATTATTATTACTTAGCTAATAATATATTTATAAATTAAATAAAATCTTTATATAAGGAATTCTCCTTAGTTATAATAAATAATAAATAAAAGGCCTAAAAAGTATATAAGAATTACTTAATAAAGCCTTATTAAAATTACTTAACCTTTTATTAAGCTCTTAATAAATAAATTATAAAGTAATATAATATAATTAAGAAGATAAGAAATATAAACTTTTAAGAAGCTAAAAAAATAAATTAATAATTCTTAGATTTTTTTAAAGTATTTTATTTATTATTTCTTAAGTTATAAATCTTTATTTATAATATAATAAAGAGAAATAATATAAAAGAAAATAAATTTATAATAGCTCTTATAATTATAGATATAAAGTAAGCCCTTAGTAACCTTAAAGAATCCCTAAAGAGAGAAAAGGTAATATATAATACCTTTATAATAGCTAATAAAAATAACTTAAAAAAAGCTCTTAAACTTAGATAATAAAAGGCTACTTTAAGGGAATTTTAAGAGAATAAAAAAAAGCCTAAGAAATTAAAAATAAAAGTATATAGCTAATATACTTAGTATATAATTACTTATACTTCTTAATTAATTACTATAATATATTCCTTAAGAAATAATATAAAAGATATAAATTAAATATACTTTAAGAAAAGATAATAAAAAAAAAAGATTCTCCTTAATATTAATAGCCTAGCTAATTAGATATAAAAGATTAAGCTAAAAAGGTTAGCCTAATTATAACTTATTAGCTCTTATAGTTAAGAGGTAGCCTTATTAGCTATTAGGTATTACCCTCTAAGGGATAATATATTACTTAACTCTAGGGCTATATTATATATCTTTAGAGATACCTTAAGGTTTAAAAACCTATAAGCTACTTTAATAAAGGATTTCTTTTAATTAAAAATAAACTAAATATTAATAAATAATTATAAAGATATTATTATTACCCTAAGAGAGGCTAATAACTTAATAAAAAAACTAAAGCTCTAAGATATTACATTATATCTTAACTATATTATAAACCTTATTTCTTTTATTAAGCTAAAAAAATAAGACTTTTAATAAGATATAAGGCTAAGTAAAAATTACTTAAAAAGAATAAATAATAACCCTCTTAGAAAAATAAAAAAAATCTATAAATAATAAGTCTTAAAGTATTAAAAGATAGCTTAATAAAGCTAGCTTAATTAGGCTATACTTATAATTAATAAGGTAATAATTTTCCCTCTTAAGGTAAAGCATAAATATATAACTTATATAATATAAAAACTACTTAAGAGAGACTTTTATATATAATATTAATACCTAAGGTACCTAGGATTAAATATTCTTTAATACTTTATAATTACCTTAAGAGGTATTAAATTAAGGCTAAATAATCCCTAGGGCTTAAAGAGAATTATTATAATTAATTATAATATATATAATATAATTAAGGCCTAATAAATAATTTAAAGAGCCCCTAGAGAATTAATAATAGAAATAAAACTAAGGGAATATATTATTATAGACTTTTACTTAATAACTTAAGGCTATAATAATTATATCTTTATTTAAATCTTTATAGATAAAGCCTTAAGCTATTTATAGGACTATTATATTATTAATTATTATATAAGTATTATCTTCTTAATAATAAAAAAGTTCTTAAAACTCTTAGAGGTTTAATATTTCTTAATAATAAAGGTCTTTAAATATAATAATAAAATTATAGAAATCTACCCCTAAGTAATTACTTATCTCTAAGAGAGGAAAATATATTATAAGCTATTTATATTAAATATCTAAATATAAAATAATAAAGCTAAGAAGATTAAAATAATAATTATTTAAAAAGATAAAATAATAAAAATAAAAGCTAAGCTTTTAAAATACCTTTAATTAAAAATAATAAATGTAATAATATATCTATATAATTATATATTTTTAATTTAAAAAAAAAAGAAATTATTTTATAAAATCTTTTATTCTTAGTAATACTCTAAGTATATATTAAAACTAGACCTCTTATATTTATAAGTATTTAGCTATAAGGTATATACCCTTATAGCTAATACTTAGTTATAATAAAACTACCTGTAAAGATAAGCTCCCTAGGGATAAATAAGATTTCTTATTAGCTATACCTTAAGTAACTTATTTTATATATAAAATCTATTTTATAAAGAAATACTTATAACCTAAGATATTATATTTAATAAGATATAATTCTTTAATAATTAAATTAAATCTTTAAGAGATAATTTTCTTAAAAAAAACCTTAAGGTAATCTAAAGATAGATCTAAGAGCTTATAATAAAATAAAAGGCATTAAGCTAATAAGCTATATAAGCCCTAGATAAAAAACTAAATAAGATTAATAAATTAAAATATAATAAAAAGAGAAAAATACCTTAAGACCTCTCTTTAAAATTAATAAAAAAACTATATAAAAAGAGACTTTTTAAACTAAAAGAGTATATATTAGCTAAGTTTAAAATCCTTTTTATATTACTTAACTCTTTATTAATAATATTTATTTATACCTAGGCTATTAGCCTAAATATAAAAAAATATAATAAAAAAGATATATATAAAGAGGGTAGAAATATTCCTAGCGAAATATATATAAACCTCCTCTTTAATATTATATTCCTCTTAAGGACCCTTTAGTCCTTAAAGTATTATAAAAATACCTATTAAAAAGTACTTAGAGGCCTAGCTAGCCCTAATTTATTACTATTAAGAAAAAATATAACTTACCCTCTAGATATAAGTATATAAGAAGCCCTTAAAAATAATATAAAAAGCCTTATATTTATTAATAAAAAATAACTTAATATTAATATATATTAAAGGCTATTAAAATAACTTTTTAGCTTATATATAAATATAAAGAATTATTTATATTAAGATATAATTTATAAGGCTAAAGAGGTATACCTTTAAAGCTATAAGTAATTAAACTTATAAATAAAAGTCTTAAGGCTAATAATAAGAGGCTATAAGGTCCTAGGGTATTACTAAGTATATACCTATAAATTAAATAAATATAATAGGTTTCTTAAGGTTAAGATATATCTTATAATCTATAAAGATTAATAAATAAAAAATAGCTAAAATATATATATAATTATACTTATAGGTATATTATTTAAAACCTTAGTAATTATTATTAATTATTTTAATTATAAGATATTATAATATAATATAATTAATACCTTTATATATACCTTACTTAATAAAAATATCTTTATAGAGATATTAAGAGGGTATTAAAAGCTAAGTAAAATATTAAAGCTCTAAAAAGCCTTATATAAACTAAGAAAGTCCTTCTTATTATAATAATATTACTTTAAGAGAGGTCTCTTAAGTAATAATATAAAGAAAATATTAAATAAAAACTATTATTAAATAATTAATAATATTATTTTATTTTTTTATATAAATACTTATATTTTTTACTTTTTAAAATATAAATAAGAAAAAGTAATAATATTAATAGAAAATTTATAAAAATTATATTATCTTAAGAAAAAAAAAACCCTTTTATTAATTTCTAGGAATAAAAGTTATATAAAACTAAGAGAGTTACTAATTATAGCTCTTTTAAGCTATTTATATTAATAAGATATATTACCTTTTTCTTAATACTTTACCTTAGTTTAAGATAATTATTTTAATAATATAAAAAAAATTCCTTTTTTATAATAAATTAATATCCCTAGCGAGTATTAATTTATACCTAAGAAAAGTAAATATAATTATATATATTATAGTAATAACTTAATTAAATATTACCTTTATTATAAATAGGCTTATAAGATTTAATTAAAACTTAGGCCCTTAATATTATTAAGTTATTAATTAAGTCTTATAATATTTACTCTAGACTAAGGATTATACTCTTAGCTTTAAAGTAAATTAAGGATCTAAAAAAGATATATTTCTTATAGCTATTAATATAAGCTTTATTAATAATATAAAAAATTAAAAAAGCTCCTAAGTATTTATTATAAGGTTATTTAAAGGAATAATTACCTAGAGGGTAAATAAGTAAAATATAATTATTATATTTACTATAGAGGTAAAACTCTTAGCTCTCTTATAAGCCACTAAGAAAGGTATTTTTATAAGCTAATTATTATTTACCCTAGGAATTAAATTTATAGGACTAATAGCCTAGCGAGGTCTAATAATATTAATTAAAATTATAATTTAATATAATAACTAATAGATAATTTACCTTTTTAAGGTAGAGCTTATTTAATTATATATAAAGCTTTATTATATAAATATATATAACTATTAGCTAAGGTAAGAGATTAAAAAAAAGAAATTAAAATAAAATATATTTCCTTAAATAAGCTTATTATTAATAGCTTAATAAAAGTTCTCTTATTAAATAAGTTTAAATAATCTTATATTTAACTTAGCCTAAAAGATATCTTAGTAAGGCTATAATAGAAAGGGAATTAAGAGCTATTTAATTAATAAAAGGAAAAAGATATATAATTATATAATATCTTTATTAAAGCCCTTAAATTAAAGCCTAAGTAAAAAAATAAAAAGCTAAACTATTAGATTATTAGCCTTAAAGGCCTTAATAAAAGAAATTATATAATTATATACCTTTAATAAAAATAAATAAATTAAAGCTTAAAAAGGGCTATTAAAATTAGGTTATTAAAAAAAGAAATATTAGGTAAATAAATAAAAGGTATAAGATATATTATAAGTTTATTATAAAAAGAGTATAAGGCTTATTTATATTAATAATAATTAAAGCTAATAATAAAAAAAACTCTTCTTAGTAAAGCTAAAAGCCTATAGTATTAAAGGACCCTAGGCCTAGAAAAGAAAAATAATAAGTATAAAAAAAAAGTTAAGAAGATAGATATAAGTGGCCTAGTTATTATTAGATAAATTATTACTTAAGGAATTATTATTATTATTAATAATATATTACTATTAAAAAAAATAGCTTTTAAGAGTTAGCCCTAGGGTAATCTACTTATAAGTATTATAAACTAGAGGTTTCTTAATATATAAAATAATATAATTAAGGGCTAAGTTATTATAATAAAAAGATAAAAGCTATAAAAAATTAATATTAATACTTAGAGTTAACTTATTAATATTAACCTCCCTAAGATAAAAGGTATTTTTATAATTATTAAGCTATAAAATAATTTCTTTAAGAATATAAATAAAGGAATTATTAGAAATATATAAGAGAGTAATAATTATTATATAAGATTAAATCTTAGAGAGAGAGCTTAGTGCTTACCTATAAGATATATAAATTAATTATAAAAACTTAAGAAAGAAAAAAAGATATATATTAATTATAAAAGAAAAAAGGTTAATAATTACTAAAAAGAGATAAGCTCTTAGAATATTTTTTTATTCTTTAAGATAGCTTTAATAAAGGCACTTAGAGTTAGCTTAGTTAGGCGCTTAAGGATTAAGTTCTAAGTAGAATTATAATTAACTAAGATAATAGCTATTTACTTAACTTAATAGTAAGACTAATTATTATTTAAGTTATTATATTATTACTAGAGGTTTTTTATAGCTATTTAATAAGCCTAAGCTATACCTAGAAGCTCTAGGGGTATTTATAAGAGGTTAATAAAAATAAAGAGAAATAAGGATCTTAGTTATTTATTATATTATACTTCTTATAATTATAATTATAAAAAATATAAGTCTTTAACTTATTATTAATTATATATAATAAGATAAAATCTTAGTAAGCCTAAGTAATATAATAAAAATATAATATTTTATTAATTATATAATTAATAAAAATATAATTAGGGTTATAAAGGAAATAAGCTAGCTTAATAATATATATTATAAAAAAAGATATAATAAAGAATAATATTAATATTTAAATAAAAAAAAAATAAAAAAAGATTATATTTAATTAGAAATTAACCCCTATAATATTAAAGCTACTTAGGCTTAAATATTTTAAGCTCTTAATAAAAATTAAAGTAAATAAATTATTATAGGTATAAAGAAAATAATTCTATTTATACTTAAGTAATATAAAGACTTAAGAGAATATATAGAGATATTTAGGCTTTAATTAAAGGCTATCTTAATAAAAGAAGCTATTTTAAGATAACCTTAGCGGCATTAAGGTAATACCTTTATACTAAAAGGGCATATTAGATTAAACCCTATATAATAGCTTAGAGAGTAATTATATACCTTTAATATTAGGCTAGGTAATCTCTAGATTATTAATATATTAAGCCTAATTAAAAAGGCTATATTATAGCCTAAAAGGGAAAAAGGGGATTCCCTTAAGAATAATAATATAAGTAATATATATAGGTTTAAGAATAAGCCTAACTTATTAATAGATTATAATATCTAGCCTTAGCGGGCATGTATTTAATTCCTTTAAAGAAAGGCATAGGTCCCTTATATAGCGCTAAGATGCTTTTCTACTAGATATTCCTTATGCAAGGATCTTAATTTATAGATATAATACTTAATTTATTTAAAGTAATTTATTTTAAAACTTAATAAACTTAGGTAATAGGCTTTATATAAAGGTATAGGTTGGATTAGTATAATTAGGGTAATATTAGAGATATAAGATAGGTTTAATCTAAGTTAATTAGTCTTTAACTTATTAAAGCTTTTATAATACTTTACTAAGAAGAGTTTTATATAGCCTAAGGCTTATATAATTAGCTAAGGATTTCTTAACCCGCTAGTAATAGCTAGTATAACTTAAATGTTTTTATACTTTAATTTAATATATAAGGTATTTAGGTTTATAGAATTATTTTTATTTTATTTTAATTAATATATTTAACTAATCTAGTTAAGAATTTAACTAATCTCGTCTTATAATTATTATTACATATAGCCTTAGGGGTCTTATTATTAAAGAGGTTTATATTACCTTTATTAAAGATTAAAAAAGTAATATTTATATTATATACTTATAATCTAAGTCGCAGGTTATAGTTAAGTTAAAAGAAGACTTAGATAAGGAAAATAAATTTATATTAATATTTACTTTTAAATTCCTATTTTTTAATATCCCTTACTAAGGGATAGCTATTAAATTACTTATTCCTTTAGTTAAAGACTATCCTAATAAGAGCCTTCTTAAGTTACTTAATAAAAATTTAGCGCTTCTTTAATATAAAGGTATAGGCCTGATTAGTATAATTAGGGTGATATTAGAGATATAAGATAGGTTTAATCCGTTAATTAGACTTTAACTTGCCGAAGCTTTTGCGATGCTTTGCTAAGAAGAGTTTTCCATAGCCTAAGGCCTATATAACTATCTAAGGATTTCCTAACCCGCTGGCGATAGCTAGCATAACCTAAATGTTTTTATATTTAATATCTTAAAAAGGAGTTTAGTAAGGCATTTTATATAAAAGATTTTTAAATTATCTCTTTTTAAATTAAGAAATATTTTATTATAGTAAAGGTATGTTCTTAAAAGTCTACATATTACTATGTTAAAATATTACTTATATATTACTTAAAAAAATAATAAATAAAAACTCTCTAGACTTTTTAAACTATTAGTTAATATCTTATTTATAATATATAGTAATTATAACAAGTACCTAATTAATTATAATTGTTCTAAAATAGTAAAATATATTAACTATTATAATAAAGTTTATATATATATTTTAATTACTTTATAGGAATTAATAAATAAATCGCAAAATAGATTTAATATTATAAGTATTTTATTAAAGAAATAATATATATTAATTATAACTAGATTAATTACTTTATAACTTTTCTTAAGGATTTTTAAAGATAGATCTTATATACTTCTTAGTAAGGTAAATATAATATAATATAATAAAAGTAATTAATTACTTAATAATAATAAAGATTTAATTAAAAAAAGAGCCTAAAAGTTATTTTTTTTTATAAATTATAATAAAAGTTATAATTATAATTAAAGGTATCTTAGTCTTTAACCTTTTTTTATATATAGGAAATTACTTAATAGCTTAAAATAGCTTAGTATTCTTTTCCCTTAACTTAGTATAAAATTAAAAGTAATTATAAGTAATAAGGGTTAATTCTATAGTTAAATAATTTACTAATAGATCTTTTAGTATTAATATTATTTTTAAATATAAATATAACTTCATAAATTAAAAATAATTTATAATATAATATTAGTTTAATATAAAATATCTTAAGTTATTTTTTTTTTTAAAAGAATATATGTATTATTATATGTATTTTATAAAAAATACCTATAAGTAGCTTTTAAAGGATTTATAATACTAAGCTTAAATAAATAAAATATAAAGTCTTTTTTAAATTAAATAAAATCCTAAAGCTAAAAAGTTTATTTTTAAAAAGTTTATTAGTATAATAATAAATTATAAAAGGACTAAAAGGCTTATTATATCTTTTTATATTTATAATTAAGAAATACTTTTATTAAAATTACTATTAAGTATATTTTATATATTACTAATATACTTAATAAGTAAGCGCCGCAATTAAGTAAGTATTATACTTTTTTACCTTATACTTAACTTTTTATTTAATTTATTAATTTTTAATTACTAAATATATTAAACTTAAATACTAAGATTAAAACCCTTTTTACCCTTTAGGCCCTTTAAAATAACTTAAAACTAAGTATTTAATATATTATAAGTATTTATATAATTACTAAGTAATAATTATATTATTATTAATAAGGTATTTAATCTTAATATAATATTATTTAAAAATTATATTAATTATTTAATTTAAAGAAATAAATTCTTATTTATTTTTAACTTTAACTTAGATTTATAAAAGTTTTTTTTATAATTATATAATATAAAAAAATAATTAATTATTTATTTATTAATTATAATATATTATTATTTAATATAATATATATAATAAATAAGTAGTATAAATAAATAAATATTATATATTTTTTTATTTATTTATAATATATGATAATAAAAATATTATAAATTATTTAATTAATTAATATTATTAATTATATTTTTTTTAAATATTTTAATTATTACTTAATAAGTCTTTATATTATATCTAGGCTTATTATAAATATTATAATATTAAATACTTAATTATATTAATTTCTTTTAATTATTATTTTTTAATAATTTTATTATTATTTAAATATTTATATTTATTATATTAATTACTTATTTTTTTTTATATTATTATGAGTTTTTTTTTTATAATTTAATTTTTTTTACTTTTTAATATTAACTTAATATTTTATTTATTTCTTAAAAGTCTTTAATTTTAGGCCTTAATAATATAATTTTATATATATTTCTTTTTATTATTTTTATAAAAGACTTTATAGCCTTTATAATTAATTTTTAAGAGTTATTATAATATTTTTTAATTTATTTTTTAAGGTATTTAAATTAAGATTTATTCTTAAATATAATCTTTAAGGTTTTTAAAATTTAAAAAATAAAAAATTTAAAATATTTTTTAATAAATATTAAAGTTTATAATTATATATTAAGCTTTAAAATTATATTTTTTAAGTTAAAAAAAATAAAATAAATTTTTTTAAAAGCCCTTTTAATATTTTTTTTTATTATAATAATTTTATATATTATATAAAAAATTAAAAAAAACTTAATTTTTAAAATATAAATAATAAAATATTTAATTAAATATTTTTTAATTTAATTATAAATTTTTTTAAATAACTTAAAATATTTAATATTAAGTAATTAAAAAAAATAAAAAAAATAAAATAATATATAAAATTAAATAATTTTTTTTTTATAATATTTTTTAAATATATTAAATGAATAATTTTTATAATTAATAAAAATTAAAAAATAATAATAATTATTTAATTCTTTAATTATATATTAATTAAAATATTTAAAATATATAAAATTAATCTTATTAGTAATTTAATTATTTTAAATTATTATAAGAATTTAATTACTTAAGAGATTATTATTTTAATATTAATAAATAAAATAATATATATTTATATAAATAATAAATAATTTAATTATTAAATTTTTTATATTAATTACTTAAATAATTATAATTTATTTTTAATTTTTAAGTTATATTTATTTTAGCTTTAAATATTTTTTTAAACTTATAATAATTAATTTATTTAAAATTATATTTATAAAAAAGCTAATTTTATTAAAATTATAAAAATTATTTAATTAAATATTATATTTTATAATTATATTTTTTATAAAATAAAATTAATTATTAATAATTATTTAATTTTTATATTTAGTTTTTTAATAATTATATTATTAAAAGAAATATATTTTAAGCTTTAAGTATTACTTAATAAAATTTAAAGCTTAATATATATTAATTAATAATATATTATAATTAATACGTAATTAATTAATTATTTTTTTTATATTATATAATTAAAAGAAAAATCTTTATAAATTTAAGTTAAAAATAAATTAAATAAAGATTTATTTTTTTAAATTAAATATTTTATATAATTTAAAGATACTATTAAGTTAAATTTAAATATTATTTTATTATTAATATAGCTTATACTTTAAGACTTAATAAGTCTTTATAATATATTAAATACTTAGCTTAATATTATTTTAAAAAGCTTAAAAAAAAAAAATATTAATTTTTATATTTAAGTCTAATATATTTAATAATTAAGAATTAATAAATTAAATAAAAAATTAAATATAAAAAAGAAAAATATAATATTTATTTATTTATAATACTTATTTATTATATATATTATATTAAGCTTATAACTTTATTAAGTAATATTTAAACCTTAAAATATTTTTTTTTATAAATATATTTATTAAATAACTAAATACTATAATTTAATTATTATTTATAATTATTTTTAATTTAGAATAAATATAATTATATATTATAATATTTAATTAAATAATATTTATAATCTAAATAAAATTAATTTATATATAAATATAATTATAAATAAAATAATTATTATAAATTTAAATAAATATTTAAAATTAAAATTAATATAATTTAAAAATATAAAATAAAATATAATTATTTAAATAATTAATATAAAAAACTAAGTAATTTAATTAATTATTATTAATATAAATTAATATTATTTTATTTATTAATATTAAAAATATAACCTTTTAAATAATTAAATTATTATAATAATTAAAAATAATTAAAAGAATATTAAAATTAATATTAAATAATTTAAATATTTTAATTAATATATAATTAATTAATTAATTAATTTTTATTATTTTTTAATTTTTAATAACTATAAATATTATTATTTTATAATATTTAAGAAATATTATAAAAAATAAAATTATATAATTTTATATATTATTTTATTTCTTATATTTATTTTAATCTCTTATTATTAAATATTTTAATATATTAAAATAAACTTATAATTAAGAAATAAAATAATTAATTAAATATTTTATAATTTATATTTTTAAAATTTAATTTCTTTTTAATTTTTATATTATATATAAGGCTATTATAATAAAATAAAATATTAAAAAAGCTTATAAAAATACTAATTTTCTTTTATTTAAATATTATAATATTAAAACTTAATATATAGCTATAAATTTTAATATTTATTAAAAAAGAAATTAAATCTTTTATTTCTTAAGTCTTAAAAACCTTAGAGATTATATTTAAAGTTAAATCTTAATTTAAATATTTTAAAAAATATATTAAAAAATATAAAAATAATTTCTTAGAATTAAATATAAAAGCTATAAAGTCTTTTATAAAAAAAATAAAAAGAAACATATATAAAATAATATTATTAAGAGCTAAAATTAAAGATTTTTAATAAATAAATAAAATATTAAGTTAATATTAAAAAATAAAAAAAAATAAATTAAAAAAAAATAAATAATAATAATACAAAAAGAAAAATAAATTATTAAAAAATAATAATTAAAAGAAATTAATTAAATTAAGTATTTAATATTATAATATTTATAATAAGCCTAGGTATAATATAAAGATTTATTAAATAATAATTTAAATATTTAAAGAAAAATATAATAAATAATTTTAATTAATTAAATAATTTATTATATTTTTATAATAATTTTATTTTTTAAAATAATATAAAATATAATATATATTTATTTATATTACTTATTTATTAAGTATATTATTATATTATTATAATTAATATTCTTAATTAATTAATTTTTTATATATTACTAAGAATTAGATTTTTATATAAATATATAATAAAAATTAATTTTATTTATTTAAGTATTTTTTTTTAAATTTATATATAATATAATTATTTAAAAATTTATTTTAAAAAAAAGTTTTATTTTTTATTAAAGTTATTAAAATTGCTTATATAATAATTATAAATAAAAATATTATTATTAAAATTACTATTAAAATTATTATTATTTATATATTTATATAAGCTAAGATATATATATTATATATTTAATTAAATAGGTTTAATTAATTAAACCTATATACTTTTATTTACTACTAAGTCTAATACTAAGTCTTAGCACTAATACTTTTTAGGTTTAAACTCTAATATTAACTCTAGGAATTAATCCCTTTAAAACTTATAATACTAATAACCTTTATTTCTTAATAATAAGAGATTTATTACTTTTTATCCCCTTATATAAATACCTTAACCTAGGCTTATTATAATAATTATACCTATAGCTATATAGCTAGATCTTAGTTAGCTATAAGACTTTTTTAATCTTTTTATTTAGTATTATAAAAGGTATTAATATTAATAATAAGAGTTATAAGCTATGCCTTATATAGGTATATATTATTATTATCTCTTAAGCTATTAAGAAAATTAATTTTCTTCTAAGTAAAATACTTATATTTCTTTAACTTCTTTTTAAGGGCCTTTAATAAAAAAAGCTAATTTTTAATAAAATTAAATTAATTATTTATATCATAATTAAGTAAAAAGAGGCTAAATAAAAAAAAAATTATAGCTAAAAATTATAAGTTTAATTTAAAGCTTTTATTTAATAAATTATATACTTATTATAATACTTTAAATAGCTTTATATAATATTATCTCTTATAGCTTATTATAAGTATTTTTCGCGCCTTTATAAAGCTTATAGACCTCTTTAGTAAAGTTATCTTAGTTATATAAAAAGGTATATTAATAGGTATTAGCCGCGCTACTTTAATTTATTAATTAAAGGTCTTTATAGAAAGTAGTTATTATAATCTTATTAGTATATTATTAATTAGTTAGCTAGTTATAAATTAGTTAATTAATTAATTATAGTTATTATTAATTATAATTAAATCTCTTTTTATAAGGATAATAAAAATAATTTTAATCTCTTTAAGTAATTAAGAATTATAAGAATAATTAAAAGGTTAATATTAAAGGGGAGCTACTACGCAAAGGGGATTTTAACTACTTTAACTAATTAAGATATAAGTTATTTATTATAAATAGAGCTAATTTTAGTATATTATTAAAGCTATTAATAATTATATAAATAAATCTTATTAATTTAAGCTTATTAAGACCTTAGGCTTTAAGTATAGAGCCTTTATTATTAAAATTACTAAGATATTAATTAAGATAATTTAATTCTTATTTTAAGGTAATATAAAGTAATAAAATAATAAATAAAAATAAAAATAAAAATATTTTAATTACTTATAAAAACCTTATAAAATATATAAATTAAAAAGAAATAATAGAGCTTTTTAATTTTAAAAAAATAATAAATATTTTTTTAATAATATAATTAATAAAAATAACTTAAATATTATTATTTTTTATAATCTTAATTTAAGAAATATTTAAATTTACTAAAAGTAACTTATTACTTATATTTAAAATTATAAAAATAATAAAATTATAAATTTTATTATTAATTTCTTTAAATTAATAAACTTTTATAATATAATTAATAAAGACTTTTAGCTAAGAATAAAGATTAAAAACTTATTAATAATTAAGATCTTATTAAAATAATTAATTAAAACCTTAAGAGAAATAATTAAAAATAACTTAAAATATATTAATATTAAATTTTATAATTATAATATTAATTACCTTAAAGGTATTTTCTTAATAAAAAATAAATTTAATATTAAAATTATTAACCTTAAAGAGAAATAAATAATAAAGCTTTTTATATTAATTAATAAATATAATATTTATAAAAATAAAATATTATTTTTATATTTAAATAAAATTTTTAATTTAATAAATAATTAATAAAATTAAAAAAAAACTATTAAAGCTTACTTTATAAGAATTAAAAATTAATAATTTTTAAATATAATTTATAAGAAATTATATATTATTAAAAAATATATTATTTAAATAAATTAATATTTATTATATATTTAGCTTTTATTATTTAAAAAATTATAAATAATAAAATAAAAATTTATAATTAATTTATTTATTATTAAAATTATTATTAAAATTATTATTATTTATATATTTATATAAGCTAAGATATATATAATATACTTAATAAGTAAGCGCTATAATTAAGTAAGCGCCGCACTTTTTTTAACCCCCTCTAGAGTTATCGCGATAAAAATACTATAAACTATTTAATTAATTAAAACTACTTATTATATTTTTCCCTAGATATTTTAATTATTACCTAATATATCCTTATATTATAGCTAGGCTTACTATAGATATTATAATATTAAATACCTAGTTATACTAACCTTTATTAATTATTACTCCTTAATAATTTACCTATTACCTATATATCTATATCTATTTAATTAATTACTTATCTTTTTTCCTTTATTATTATTACCTCTCTTTTCTATAATTTAGTCCTTTTTGCCTTTTAGCGCTAGCTTAATATCTTATTTACCTCTTAAAGGTCTTTAACCTTAGCTATTAATAAGGTAACCTAATGCATAATAGCCTTTATCCCTTTTATAAGAGACTATAAAGCCTTTAAGATTAACTTTAGCGAGCTACTTTAATACCTTTTAATTTACCTTTTGAGGTATTTAGACTAAGATCTAGCCTTAATTATAGTCTTTAGGGTCCTTAAAGCCTAAAGGGTTAATAGTTTAGCTACCTTTTTAACCGATATTAGCATCTATAGCTAAATATTAAGCTTTAAGACTATAGTTTCTAGGTTAAGAGGAATAAAGCTAGCTCCTTTAAAAGCCCTCTTAATATTTCTTTTTATTATAATAGCCTTATATATAATATAAAAGGCTAGAAAAAACTTAGTCTTTAAAACATAGGTTATAAAGCATTTAATTAGATATTTTATTTCTTAACTATAAGCCTTTTTTAGCATGCTAAAGTACCTAATATTAAGGGGCTAGAGTAAATAAAAGGAATAAGGTAGTATATAAAGCTAGATAATCTTCTTTTCTTTATAATATCTCTTAAATTTAATAAAATAATAACTTTTATAGCTATTAAGGATTAAGAGATAATAGTAATTATTTAATTACTTAGCTATATACTAATTAAAATACTTTAGCTATTTTAAATTAGTCTTATTATTAGTCTAGCTATTTTAAGTTATTATAATAACTTAATCGCTTAAGAGGTTATTTTCTTAGTACTAATTAGCGAGGTAATATTAGCCTACGCTAATAATAAATAGCTAGATTACTTAGCTTTTTATATTAATCGCTTAAATAACTATAATCTATTCTTAGTTTCTAGGCTATATTAATTTTAGCTTTAAATACCTTTCTAAACCTATAATAATTATTCTACTTATAATTATGCCTATAAGAAAGCTAATCTTATTAAAATTATAGAGATTATCTAATTAGATATTATATTTCGTGATTATATTCCTTATAAGCCTAAATTAATTATAGATAATTATTAAGTCTTTATATTTAGCTCTCTAATAATTATATTTATAAAAGAAATATATCTTAAGGTCTAGGTGCTACTTAATAAAGTTATAAGCCTAATATATGCTAATTAGTAGCATATTATAGTTAATAAGTAATTAATTAGCTATTTCTTTTATACCATAAAGCCTAAGGGGGAATCCTCGTGAATCTAAATTAAGAATAAAGTAAATAAGGATCTCTTCCTCTAGATTAGATAGCTTACGCGATTTCTAGATAGTATCGCGTCGAGATTAGATGCCTTGCTAGCGGCGACGTAGTTATCACTTATCGACTATATAGGTGCTTGCGGCGCATCGGATACTTAGTTTTAGGTTATTTTAAAGGGCCTAAAGGGCAAGAAGGGTTCTAGCTTTAATAGTAGTAGCTAATATATTAGGTTATTCAGAATTAATTAATTAAATAAAAGGTTAGGTATAAGATAGAAAAGTATAGCGCTTGCTTAACTGCGGCGCTTGCTTATTAAGTACGTTATATATCTATAAGGTATAAGCTATTATAATTAAATTATTTTTATTAGATATACTAGTAGAGCTAGTTAAACTCTTTATAATACTAATAGATATTCTTACTATAGTATTAGCCCTCTAGCACAGCTTAAGGCTATTTTTTACTTAGGTTAATGCTATAATATATAATATTAGGGAGTACCGCCCAGTGCTTAAAAACGAAACTAAATAATTAAGAAGCTTAAGATGCTACTCCCTTAGCTATATTAAGAGATTTAGTTACCTTATTTATAAAAGTACTAGATTTATACTATTAGTTAGTTTCGCTATATATAAAGCAACCTAGTTAAGCTAACTTTAATATCCTTTTAGCTTAGTAATAATAACTCTTGAGTATTATAAGAAAATATATTTTAATATAATAGCTACTTCTTTAGGACTTAATTATAAAGACTAGACTCTTAATAAGAATAGTAATTAGGTAGAGGAAGTATTATATTAGGTTATAGAGTGCCTAGAAGAATTAGTATGCCTATATCTTGCCTAGTAGCTATTATTAAGCATATAAGTAATGCCCCGCGTATATACCTTAATAAGGCAAATTTCTAACTAATACCCGCTATAGTATTAGCTGCATTGCCTTTCCTTTAGCCCTAGATATTAAGTTATACTAAGATGCCTAGATTAGTTTAATTCTAAATTGCAGTACTATGCCGCCGGGTTATAGCAGTTAACCCTAGATCGATGTTTTAGTTTAAGTTATTAAGGCATATAGGCTATGATATATAGCTATTAAATAGGTAATTAATCTATTAAGTATAATATTATAATAGCTTATAAATTCTTTTAAGCGAGGTAAATCTAATTAAGAGACTTATAAACTTTAATAAGCTAGACTTAGATTCTTTACCTAAAACCTAGATAGTATCTATGCCTAGTGATGGCGATGGA
This sequence comes from Fusarium solani, assembly GCF_023522795.1. Classification (NCBI taxonomy): domain Eukaryota; kingdom Fungi; phylum Ascomycota; class Sordariomycetes; order Hypocreales; family Nectriaceae; genus Fusarium; species Fusarium solani. Next base: position 6,502,591 of record NW_027072157.1, read on the forward strand.
CTTAGCTTTAGCAAAGGAAAACTACCAGGCAAAGGGGACTCTTATTAGCCTTAATAATATATTTCTGAATCCTATTTTTATCGCAGGTATGCCATTTATACTATGACTTAGCTTGCCTAGTAGTTTAAGACCGAAAGGCTCAACTTTTATGCCCCTAGAGTTAAGAGGTAGTAAATATAACGCGAGCCTAGGCGCCTAACACGTGCCAGACGTTAATAGTATGGGGGTACTTAGAGCTTGCTATGTTTGAACCTGAATTCAAATGCGGTAGGGAGGCATACGCAGAAATCGGCTCAAACCCCGATGCTGGTAAGCACCAGAACCTCCCAGAGTGTCATGTCGAGACGTTGGCCAAGAGGGGGATAGCGAGGCGTCTATGGTGAGCCGATATATGTTACCTGTCTGGAATCATGACTGACCGTCAAGAGTCTATTCGCCGATTACCAGAGTTGGTTGCTCTGCCTGACATCCAGTCGGAATGAGTCTTACACTGTCGGACCGGACTTCCCAGTACTTATGACACCAAGAGACCGACCTAATTTTGGTCATAAATGTGCTATCGCCCTTCTGGTACCACTTCCGCACACGTTCACGATGCGAAAAGATGATTACGCTACTGGCTGGGAAAGGTGGGGAGTTGCTTGGACGATGAGGAGGTATGGATCCTGCTGGATGACCGGGGATCTCTTCAGCACGTTGCCAATCGGTTGGATTCCGAATGATGGCTTTGACCTGTTCCTGGAACTCCTGGCCCAGTTGACAGAAAGGTGGTCGGAGTTGTGCACGTCTGCTGAGAATTATTTCTTCGAACTAGTAGGTTAGTCCAACCAAGCACCAGATGGGGTTACTGACGAGACATTGCAGCGCCTGGATCAGCTGGGCAAACAGGGAAAAAGTGAGCATATCATAGATCGGCTTGCTAAAGATGCACGGAAGCTGGCTAAACTTCATCACGACCTCCAGACTCAAATTCGCACTGCCAGAAGTTTCACCAAATCCTATTGCCGTGACTATCACATAAGGGGCGAGAGAAAGGCAAAAGAGGCAATAGAGAACTTCTCAAATATTGACAATCGGATTGACGATCTAGATCAAACGGTCAGGGATTTGTTACAAGTTGTGAGTCGTATGTATCTGCTTTTCTGGAGTTATCTGACTTGACTCTGGTAGGAGTTTGCTTGGGTATTAATTAACGAAGCTCATCAGTCGACGAGCCTCGCGGAAAGCATGAAGCGTCTCAGCCGGATCACTGCATGTTATTCCGGATAAGCCGCTAGATGCATTAAAGACCGAGGCTAATTTCTGCAGTTCATATTTCTACCAGCCACGTTTGCGTCGGTAAGACCTCGAATATTGACTGATTATCTATAGTAAATTGACATGCTGACAGAGTTTGTTCGGCATGAACGTGAATGCATTGGAAAGTAGCCCCGACTGGCGCTGGTATCTTCTCTTTGGGGGGTCCTTTCTTCTCTTAGCACTCAGCGTGTGGCTTGTTTTTAAATACGTTCAAGTGAGTCGAATCTAGCTATACCAACTAATATAGATGCTAACTAAAGATGTAGGTTGAGAGTTGGGTTGAACAGCAGGTTGGGAGGCGGATTGAAACCTTGGTTACTAAAGTAAAAGCGCCGTATTCGATTGGGGGCACGAGGCCGTAAGGGTGATGTTACAATAGACAGGTGATTTTAGAATAGACGGGTGATGTGTACCGATGTCACGAAATTTTATTGGTGGCTGAAGTATCCAAGAGTCTCGGAAACGTGCAAGGATTGGTGTCGGCATGCTTAAAGTCATGACTGTGGTACCCCGTATGGCCCAACCAGCTTGAGGTGTATACAGAGGCTATGCCAATAACCATTCGACGTCACCATATGGGGGAGCAGGCCATCCAGACATATGACAGAGCTATATGCGCCAAGCCTTGCACCACTTCTTCTTGTCCCGGACGTGCGTATCTTGTTGAGCTGGGAAGCAGAGCTCCCCTCGTTTGGGAAGAGGCTGGAAGCCCAGGGCCGGCATCTTGTCCTCCAAGCTCCCCATCGCATGAAGGCCAGTGGCTTAAGCTGGATATAAGTGCTAGCCCTGACCCGAAATGTACTACTAATATAACCCTTAGCTTTCCTCCCATACAAGAATAGGCTTAACAGCCTTCCCGGTTTTTATATCTTGAATTGCTAGGTTAAAATCTTTTGCCTATTTAACACGATTAGCTTAATGTCTTATATATTGCTTCGTATACTCGCCTTGTAGAAGCTAGTAAGCTTATGAATCGGAAAAACTCCCTCTCGATACCACTTGATCATTTGTGGAATATACTATTAATATCATTAGTTAGCAAGGTTTTAAATTCTAGCATCAGCGTAACTCACAATGGATGGAACTGCGTCGCCTTGCACACTGCCAAGTAGAGTCTTTCCCGACTTCAACCATCGGGTATGTCAGCAATGTTTAAAAGAATACAGGTAAAGAAACATACCAGTTTAAACTTTGTGATATCAACTTCAAGAGACGCTCCCGACATACCTAGTAAAACCATCTTGCCGAGAATGCTAGTCATGTTGAGTGCTTCCTGAATAACAGGAAGCACTCCCGTAGTATCAATGGTGATGGAAGAACCTGCGCCGTTGGTTGCGTCTCGAGTGGCTTGCGGAAAACCATCAGGGCACTTCTCATTGTTTATCAGGACAGTCGCCCCCAGTTCTTTGGCGATTCGCAGTTTCTCGTCGACACGATCAATCGCAATAATGGATTTGCAACCAATCATCTTGGCAGCCTAGACCACACGAGAAGGAGTCAGTGGACATACAGAGACGGTCCCCGCAGCCGACTTACCATGACACCGGCGAGGCCAACGCCTCCAAGTCCTATGATGGCGACCGAGTCGCTGGGCTTGGCATTTGCAAGGATCGAGAGTGTCGCAGCACCTGTTTGGAACCCGCAGCCCAGTGGTGCAAAAAGCTTCAGCTCTTCCCTGTCATTGGCAATGCCATTGACGTTGACAATGCAGGATTCCTTGACCACGGCTAGGTTTGCGAGGCTGGACTGGCCGAAGAACCCGCCGGCTATAGAACCTCCGTCACCGCCTGCACCATTGGCATCTGTCGTGTATGTAGGCCCTGAATCACCGAAACACAGTGCAAGAGCTGAATGGCAATATGCGGGATGCCCGCTTTGGCAGCTGGTACAGTTTCCGCAAAAGGCAAACGAAAGAAGAACAGGGTCGCCCTCCCGCAAGGGTGCTTTGGAAGGGTTGGGGTTGGCACCGACTTTTGCTCCGATTTTTCTAATGTATCCCGCACCTGGTGATGGCATCTGTTATCAGCCTTTGCATGAGTTTGCCCTGGCCAGGCACGCCAGGATACAGTAGTCAAGCGGGCAGAGTTCACTCACCTTCATGACCTAGAACCCTGGGATAGACCCCATCGGGTCGCGCAGCTATGGCAACGTCTGTATGACATATACCGGTGGCAACCATTTCAACCAAGCACTCGTCATCTCGAAGATCGCGGAGTGATAGTTTATCAAGGCTGAAGTGGGGTTGGCCGCCTGGGCTTGGTGCTGACGCAACGACGGCAAGACAAGGGTATGGCATGTTGAGCGATTCCTATGAAGCACGCTTGTCATAAGTTATGGAATGTTCCGGTATAGTGGCCGTTTATTTGTATTCAGCCGCAACATCGGACTCGGCAACAAGAGAGTGACTTGGGATTGGATTGGAATCTACATTATTGTATGTATTGACGGCGTTAGCTGGAAATCATTTCCGACTTGACGGTTGCACTCCCTCCAGTTCCGGGGAGATAAGGTCAACCTTCCACTTCAACACTAGCGGCGGACTTAAGAACTGTTGCGTGGGCAAGCCGATCCTACCCATAGATAAATCGTGTAACTAGAACACAACCAACACCGAGGCAATTAATCCTGTACCTTGATCCCATCATTCTACGAAGCAATGGCCACCCAAACATCTACCAACCATGAGACACGTCTCTTCATCAACGGCGAGGTTGGCAATGCGCTCACACCAAGCCAAACACGACATCGGAGCTAATCTTTCTGCTAGTTCTCTGCAGCCTCAGACGGAGGGACATTTCCGTTAAGCTCGCCACTCACGCGAGAGACAATCGCTCTAGGTGGGTTTGCAAATATTCAAAGACGCGAGCAGATGATCTAATCTCCTTTGTCGTCAGTATCCGAGGCAACGGTAGAGGACACCAACCGTGCTGTCGCAGCAGCGAAGGCGGCCTCGTCAGCATGGGCCGCTTTGTCAGTCCATGAAAGAGGAGCCTACATGAACAAACTGGCCGACTTGATCACAGACCATGAGGAGGAACTCGCCAGCCTAGAGGCAGTCTCGATGGGGCGACCCGTCTCTTCATACTGGGATGCAAAGGCGGCAGTGAAGAAGCTCCAGTACTTTGCTACGGCCGGCTGGAATGGGCAGGGCCGTACTAGTCTGAATACTCCGGGGTTTGTCAACTTGACCCTGAGGCAACCGTTTGGTGTGGTTGCTGCTATTATTCCCTGGAATGTTCCCGTCTACGTGTTTATCAACAAGGTTGCTCCCGCCGTGGCAGCTGGCAACACAGTGGTCCTCAAGAGCAGCGAAAAAGCTCCCCTGACAGTGAGTGATATGATCCACCGTGTCTTGGTGCTCAGGCCATTACTAACCTTTCAAAGTCGGCAAAACTTGCTGGGCTCGTCCAGAAAGCTGGATTCCCCCCGGGTGTCATCAATGTTCTTTCTGGCCATGGCCACGTCTCTGGTGCTACCCTTGCTTCACATATGGATGTCAGATTGATCACGTTCACCGGTTCAGGACGGACCGGACGTCTCATCCGTGAAGCAGCAGCAAAATCCAACATGAAGAACGTCGTCCTTGAGCTTGGAGGGAAGAGCCCGGCTGTGATATTCGACGACGCTGATCTGGAGCGTGCAGCAAAGGAGACGTCGCATAGTGTCCAGTGGAACAGTGGGCAGGTGTGCATGGCCAACTCTCGCGTCTACGTTCACGCTTCTGTGGCGGAACGCTTCGTGGAGCTTTTCAAACAGTCCTTCAAAGCTGTGAGATTGGGGGACCCTCTGGACCCAGAGGTCAACCATGGGCCACAAGCGGACCATGCCCAGTACAACATTGTGAAGAAATATTTTGAAATGGGCAAGCAGGACGGCAAGCTTGCCCTCGGGGGAGTTCCCGAGGACACGGTTGGTTACTTTATCCAGCCAACGATTTTCCTCGACACGCCCGAGAACGCGCAGATCATGAAGGAAGAGGTTTTCGGGCCCATCGTCAACATCAACGTATTCACCAACGAAGAGGAGGTGATCCGGATGGGGAACGACAGCGAGTTTGGGCTCTATTCTGCTGTATACACACGGGATATTGACCGAGCCTTGCGCTTCGCGAAGGCATCAGAGGCCGGCACTGTGGCGATCAACTGTACCAGCCCGACTGGTGCATTTGACCTTCCATTTGGAGGGTACAAGTCAAGCGGTGTTGCACGAGAGGGTATCCATGACAGCTTGGACAACTATCTAGAGACTAAAACTGTTATTATTAGAACTGAATAGTGACAATTGGCCTGGAATATAACTCGATTTTGTAATTACATTACAGAGATTCTCTGGAAAATTCTAAGAGGGGCCATTTATCTAATAAAGTACAATGGGTTAGCACTTAGAAGCCTGTTGGGTCTTATATTTTAACATTATACCCCCTTAGGAAGAGGGGAGATGGCATCTTGTACCGGGCTTCCTTTTCCATCTTTTGTATAGATGGCATCATAGAAGGTTCAAGATCCTTTAAAAAAAACATTCAAAAGTATCTAGGTTTCAGTGCCACGGTCCTTTTTTATGACGACATTTCTTTTGTAACCTTGTATTCTTTGACGCTGTGGCTGATGCCCCCGGAAGGTATGGAGTGTTGATTGGTCGGCACCGACCATTATGGGAAAAGAACCAATCGGGGCTATCGGGGAGTTAAGGAAAAGGCCAAGTTTGAGCTCCGGTTACGGAATGACAAGGCCAATTCCGATCAGAAGCAGATGCTCACTTGAATCTGTCGACTTCGATAGTCCCCCACGAACGCTTGGCCCGTCCGCCATGACTGCCGAACAAGTAGTGCCGGTGTGAGAAGATGAAAAAGCTCGCCGCAGACCACTCTCTCGGGCTTGGCAAGAGTCTCAATTGTCCAAGACTGTCACATCTCTACCTCGCTTAAGATCGATTCGAAACGCTCAACAATGACAACCACCGGTACTATGGATCTGGAAGGCTTCAGGGAAGCAGCGAGGTCGTCCATTGATGAGAGTAAGTCCAATGGCCGTCATCTGCCAGCCAGGTTGCGACCTCTACTCTAACACTGTTACAGTTGTAGGATACTACCAGAACATCGCCGATCGTCGAGTCGTTTCCAGCGTCAAACCAGGCTACCTACGCGAACTGGTTCCCTCCAAGCCTCCGGTCGAAGCTGAACAATGGAAGGACATTCAGAAAGACGTGGAAGCGAAGATCATGCCCGGCATCACGCACTGGCAGTCGCCAAACTTTATGGCATTCTTCCCATGCTCCTCTAGCTTTCCCGGAATGCTTGGAGAAATGTACTCAAGTGCGTTCAACGGTTCTGCCTTCAATTGGATCTGCTCCCCTGCCGTCACCGAGCTCGAGACCATTGTAACAGACTGGCTTGCCGACATGTTCAACCTGCCCGAGACCTACCGATCCTCTGGCAGTACTCTCGGAGGCGGCGTTATACACGGTACGGCATCCGAGGCTATTCTTACCGTCATGGTGGCAGCCCGCGACAAGTACCTTCGAGAAGCAACCGAGGGCGTACCGGAAGACCAGCTCGACGACGCCATGGCCGATGCGCGGAATAAGCTGGTAGCCTTTGGCAGCGCTACGACGCATTCTAGCACTAAGAAAGCTGCCCAGGTCTCTGGCGTCCGGTTCATGGAAATCCCCGTCTCGGCCAAGAACAACTTTGCTTTGACCGGTGGCGATGTAAAGGCCGCCGTCGAGAAGGCCCACGCCAAGGGGCTTACGCCGTTCTACTTGACCGCAACCCTTGGGACGACAGACTGCTGCGCCTACGACGACTTTGAGTCTATTGCGGATGCTCTGCAGGAGGTCGCCCCGCCCGGCAAGGGAGAGGTTTGGGTCCACGTCGATGCGGCCTATGCTGGTGCTGCGCTTGTCTGCCCCGAGTATCACCACTTTACTGCCCAGTTCCACCGGTTTCACAGCTTCAACATGAATCTGCACAAGTGGCTGCTGACGAACTTCGATTGCTCCGTCACCTTTGTCCAGAAACGGAGCTACTACATTGACGCCTTCAGCATGACTCCCCCGTATCTGAGAAACAACTACTCGGAGAGCGGGTTGGTGACCGACTACCGCGATTGGCAAATTCCCCTAGGTCGTCGTTTCCGAAGCTTGAAGGTGTGGTTTGTGATCCGGACATTTGGCGTTAAGGGTCTACAGGAGCACATCAGGAAAGGAATCCGCCATGGTGATCTCTTTACGCAGCTGGTCAAGGGTCGATCGGACTTGTTTGAGATTGTTGCCGTGCCACGGTTTGCTCTGGTTGTCCTCAGGCTGAAGGGCGCTAGCTCGGATGACCAGAATGCGTTGACGGAAAAGTTGTACACCACCATTAACGAGGAGGGCAAGATTTACCTTACGAGCACAGTTCTTGATGGTAGTATCTATGCCATCAGGTTCTGCTTAAGCACGCCATTCGTCGAGGAGGTTCACGTCAGAGATGCATTTGACACACTTGTCAAAACAACTGAGATGGTGTCGGGTGCATTAAAGGGGTTAAATGCAGCTAAGCTCTAAATCATGTCGCATGAAATCCGATATGTTATGAAAAGCCTTAAGCTGACAGATTTATCTATTTTTGACTCATTCTCCCGTCATCTTCCTTCATTTTCATCTTGACGCTTGCTGGATTTGCCTGGGCTTTTGCTCGTGAGATATTTTCACGATTAAACAACAAATACTATCTGGCGAGCGTGGGATAGCTAGCCGTGTTTATCACATTCGAATAGTCTTGGAACATTTCTGTGGTGTTATACGATAGTGATTTGGTGCCTTCAGTGCGTAATACCGTGTGTTGATTGATATTGTGACTCGTACCCTTTCTCTCTTACAGAGGAACCGTCATTCAAATCCACAACAACTGAAGCATTTCATACGAAAACTCGGCCATTTGAGCAGGCCATTGCATATCTAGGAGTGGCAGATTCCCCCTACAGCTGGGCAAGCGCCGTGTCATACACCTGATCGATATCCTCTGTCCATATCCATTTCATGCGATCCTTCAGTAGGCCCCGAACAACCGGGAGGCTATCCTCGTAGTTGAGACCCTCTACCTCCTTGGCCCTTAGCTCATACAAGTCCCCGGCCTGCCGAGACGTCTCCTGTACTCTTTCCGCTCGTGGGGCTCGGATGGATTGGTACAGGTGCAGATAGTCCGCCATGGGACGCGGCTGAGTCGATTGCTGGGCCTTGAAGTAGTCCTGAAGAGCTCGCCCGAGAATGTATCCATCCTCAAGCGCCTGTCCTGCTCCAGCTCCTAATGTCAAGGTAAGTAAAGGGTCAGGTGGAAAGGATTGAGGCGGACAGCTTGTGACTAGACTGACCTTGGTGAGGACACATGGCGTGGGCAGCATCTCCGAGCAGAACCACCTTGCCTCCTGAAAAGACCCACTCCGGTGAAGGCTCTCTGTCAAAGAGAATCCACTTTAGAGGGTTTGTGTTCATCTTGCTGATGACAGTCTTGACTGCAGGGGCAAACTCTTTGAAGTGGTCCTCGACGGCGCTCTTGTCGCTTGTCAGAGTCCAGCTCTCCTTCACATCACCCAGATCCTCCCACGGCGTGGTGACAAAGGCGACGACGTTTACAATCTTGTTGCTGCTGATGGGGAAGGTGAGGAAGTGCTTGCCCGGAGCCATAAAGACTGTGGCATATGTGTCGAGGGGCCAGTCGTCAGCGATGTCCTCGGTTTTGCACAGGCCACGGTAAACCACCATTTTTCCATACTGCGGCGTGTCACTCTGTCATCGAGTGAGCTGAGTCAGGAGTGAATCCAAGCAGGAGTACGCACAACGTAATGCTTGCGAGTGACTGAATGGATACCGTCCGCGCCGATGACTAGGTTTGCAGACACCGTGGTGCCGTCGGCGAAAGTGACCAGCGTGGTCTCGCCCTTGTCCTATATGAAGAACAGTTACAGGGAGCGCAGGCACGTTGAAGTTACCAGGTACTTACCTCCAAGGATGCACATTGCTTGTCAGTGTGGAGAGTAGCCGCGCCCCGATCTTGAACCGCATCGATCAAGGCTTGGAGGAACTCTGCGCGATGTAATGAGAAGGTAGGTGTGCTGGCGTCACCAGGGATTCTGACGGTATGAACATCTGACCCATCATCGAAGCGCCGAAACGAGAGCCAGATTCCTGCCCTCGTGCCTGTGATCTTGGCCAGCCGCTCACGCAACCCTAGCTTCACGGCCAGGGCGGCAGCGTTGGGGCCTATACCAAGACCGGCACCGATTTCCTTGTACTCAGGCGCTTGCTCGTAAATGTCAATCTGGATGTCCTCTGAAGGCGAGTGTTGGTGTATCGACAATGCAGCAAAGAGTCCACCAAGACCGCCTCCAATGATAGCAATCTTGAACATGTTTACGGTATTCTTGTCGAGTGACTTTTATTGGTTATGGAGAGCGTCCGAGTTATGGGGGCTTCCTCCTGTGGACTTGAACGACGGGATAACAACGAGCATTGATATACTGTTGTGCAAAAGTAAACACTAGCAGTTGATCACTACCCTCAACCACTTCGGCATTTCCGCGATTCACTCTTGCTAGGCATTTCCCTGCGCTCTACACTCGGCATCGGCAACAGTGCTGACGAGACGAGGTTTCTAGCGATGGAGGGGTAAGTGGCTAACTCTTAACTCCGGCCGACCCGGCACCTCGGAATCCTCTCCACTGTCCACTGTCTCTTATCTCCCCATTATCCGGCCTGCTAAGAGACTACATCGGAAATTGGAGTGACGCAGTGGGTACGAGAACCCGGAGAGAAGACTTTTACCCTCGCTGTCTGTGGAGTTTGATGAGGCATATGTTGTTGGTGCTACGTACACGAAGCTCTCCTTTTACTGTACAAGATCATCCAATGTCCAAGTTGACTCGGCAAAGTTTCCGGACTCAAAGCTCTCCAGCTGCGTCTGCAAGTCATGGGCTATACCCCTCGTGTACCCAAACAGCGAGTGCAACCCCGGAAATGCTTCCGTCGTCAATGTCAACGGCACGGGCATGGGTGTCAGAGAAGGGGGAAGATTAGCACAGCTCCCGCTTGAATGCAATGACTGGTGCATGCACTGGAGCAGCCCTTGAAGAAAGATCAAGGCTCTCTTGGCAAAGGCGTGGTTGCTCGACATTTCTTTGATCATGTCCAGGGCGTTTTCCACCTTGGCCAAAGCAGGGCTTTCTTGATGATGTGCCGTGCGGATAACTGAAGACACCAGGGCAACCACGGCGTTGAACACTGGCGTTGGTCAGCGGAGGGTGCAAACTTGGGGAGAGAGGATCATCTTACAATAGTAAACGTTGAACCAGTTGAGCCCCAAAGAGTGCTTCGTCTGCTCATACCTCAACGCAACAATATCTACAGTTTCAACCGCGGCATCAAGACACATCTTCTGGCTGAACCGCAACGTCTGGTCGGCCAATGAGCCTTGGCCAGCCGTCTGCACGCCATGGCCCAAAGAGGGCCGATGGATCAATATGCGGACCATGTTTGCTCGCAGAGCCAAGATCCATTGTGGCTCGTTTGGGTTATCGTGATCCAGCACAAGGTGCGTAGGAAGATCACGACGCCATTTCTGGTATTCGTCATCGAGAGCCACGATACACTCTGCAGTGTCCCTTGTCATGTCCATTTTCTCAGAGAGACGTGCCAAGACCTTTTCAATTACCTTGCACAGCTTGATCATCTCAATACAGAATGACATGCTTGAAGGCCGCTTAGGCATGGGGTACAGGACCCCGTCGTCACGTATACACTCATCGTCAAGATCTTCGGGGATAGAGACGGAAAAGTCGGCGCTTCGGGTGGCCGAGGGACGCTGATAGATCATGCTCCAGTGCATATCAAGAATGTAGGCGGAATACCAGACCCTTCGCTTCGTCTCTCGCACCGGAGGCGTATCGAACTCGGGCGGGTCCTTGTGTAGATGCAAGCCGTAAGCAATCCTGACGGCGAGGCCGAGTATGTTCCAGGACTCCTCCCCACAGCTCGTGGTCTGAAGATATCTTGCACCGAGCAGCAAGGCCTGGACATGCTCCAGACGCCAGTCCCGCAGGAGGGTCGGTTGAAGTAGGGCCATAGCGATCTCGTAGTGTCTCCGTGCGGTGCGAGGATTGGCCTCGACGTCAACTACCCAGTGAGACGTGCACAGAGCAAGGATCATGTTGATGATGGCAAAAGTAAGCGGTTGGCCTTGTCGAGTTTCTGCAGGGCAGCGCAGAGCTTCACCGAAAACCGATCTAGCGCTGGGCCCATGGAACAAGGGCGTGAGCGTATTCCGAGTGGTGAAGTACTGGTCCAGAATATCGGCGGCGTTGTCGGGCGTGGCATATAGTTCCTCCCCTGTCAGCTGAAGTGGACTGACTCGAGATCCAGAATCTGTCTCGACCAGCTGCGCCTCCACGTTGCCTTGGCCATAAAGGCTGTTCAAAAGCAGCTGGGTGAACGAGATGCCCCCGATGGACAGATTGGCATCCACGACCACGGACGAGGGTGTTGGCCCCGCCTGGACGGTGTTGTTGGAACAAGAACAGGTGGCTTGCCCCTGTCCTGGAACTTCCGAGGCCCCTGGCGTTCCAGACGGGACAGAGGTTTGAGCGGCCTTTTCCAGGACCTCAAGGCGACTTTCCAACCCCCGTAGGTAACTTTAGGTGGCAATTCTCAGCAATCAACTTCCCACAAGGTTTACGGGTGGGGGGATTACTCTTGGTTGACCGTGACGGTGTTGGCAGCGGCGAGCGAGACACCCTGCTGGACAAAGGAGCATTCTCGCCCGTTGTGGGCACACGTCGAGCACACGGGCTTGGTGCCATCACATTTCGTCTTTAACGCTCGGCAGCTGGAGCACGACACGGGGACCCGGTTGCGCCGGCGTTTGCTCGCGGGACTACCTTCTCTTGCCATGGCTTTGAAGTCGGATATAGCGGGGAGAAGCTTTTGTCAGACGCAGCGGGGCGGGGAGATAAAAGGGATTTATAGGTTAGAGGTCACCAGCCGCTAACTAAGTGGACCTAACCTCCAGCCGTCAGCTCTCTCATCTCATGGTGATTCAACATGTTTCCCTTGGCGTTACGAACGGTATTGCTCGTTTGTCCTTCGCTTGTAATCTAATCAATCAGATAACTGGATCTCAATTAAGCTATTAAGTAATTCATTCGGTGTCAACCGGCCAGCACTCCTCATCCAGCTTAGTCCCATCAACTGTTTCCCACCAAGCGTAGGATAGCACAAATGAAGATCGAGGTACATATATGGCCTTGAAAATGGTCGAAATGGTTCCCTTTCACTTGCATCATCATCCATTCTTCTTGAACCATTCACCACCATGGCAGCAACATCGATATCTAATCATGGCGAGACCAGCATCCAAGACAATGGCGAGAAAGACCAGAGACGTTCGGACAAGTATGACGCTGCTTTCGCGCAAGCCGGTGTCCAACAGGTCGAGGCCATTGCGACGGTTTGGAGCACCAGGATGTTGTGGACTGTTTTCGCACTGTGAGTCAACAAGATCATCTACACTATCAACTCGGCTAAGAATCTCCAACCAGGCTCTATGTAGTCAACGTCGTCGACGCCATCCTTCAGCACGTCCAGTCTTCCCTCACCCCCTATGTAACCTCAGCTTTTGCGCAGCACAGCCTCCTAGCAACAACCGGTGTCGTGTCGTCCATCATCGGCGGCGTCTGCCAGCTCACGATTGCCAAAGTCATTGATATCTGGGGCCGTGGCGAGGGCTACGCCGCCATGCTCATGCTCTGCGTTATCGGACTGATCATGAAGGCGACTTGTAACAGCGTGGAAATGTATGCAGCTGCGCATACGCTGTATTGGGTTGGACACATCGGCATCACCTATATCATCTCGGTTGTCCTGGCGGACATGACAACGTTGCAGAACCGAATGATTATGTTTGGAATCAACACGACACCGTCAATCGTGAGCACATTCGCTGGGCCCAAAATTGCTGAGCTCTTCTTGCAAAATGTCAACTTCCGTTGGGCATTCGGCAGCTTTTCCATCATCTTGGTCGCCTTCTCACTGCCTATCCTCCTGGTCTTTTTCCTCTATGGGCGCAAAGCCGTTAGTCTCGGGGTCATCGAGAAAGCTACCAGCCGAACTATCCGGGAGTCGATCGAGTATTGGTTTTGGGAATTCGATGGTATGTATTTCAATGCCGGAGGTTTCTTCGAGTCGCATCTAACCAATCCGTCTACTCAGTTGTCGGTCTTCTCCTTGTCACGGTTGGATGGTCTCTTCTGCTCTTGCCGTTCAGCATCGCAAGATCAGCTCCTCAGGGGTGGTCCACGGGTTATATTATTGCCATGATTGTGCTTGGTGCTCTCGTGCTTGCCGCCTCTGTCTTTTGGGAAAAGTCGTATGCGAGGATTCCGTTTTTCCCCTGGCAATTTCTCCGGGAACGAACTGTTTGGGCGTCTTGTCTTCTGAACGGGCTGATGTTCATGTCGGTATTGTAAGCAGCATTGATTAGGCCCTTTGGGCACCGAAAAATAGCTGACTAAATTGCAGTGTATGTGAAGCATACTACACGACGTACTTGCAGGTCGTGCACGGCCAGAGCGTCAGTAACGCGGGCTATATCTCAGGGACCTTTAATGTTTTCTCCTCGTTTATAGGGCCTTTTGTCGGCTTGTGAGTGTTTGACCACTAGAAAGACTCGACGATCGAGAATTAACAGTCCAAAACAGGCTCATCCGGTATACCAACGAGTACAAGTGGGCGTCTATGGCCGGAGTTCCTTTTGCTGCACTGGGAAGTGGCCTACTCGTCCACTTCCGCCGCCCCGACACCAACGTCGGCTATCTCGTCATGTGCCAGATCCTCACCGGCGTCGCCGTGGGAATCTGGGGCTTGACGGCGCAGCTCGCTCTCATGTCCTCAGTCCGTCATCAAGAGGTTGCCATAGCTCTCGCCATGAGTGGACTTTTCGGTTCGATTGGCGTGTCTCTCGGATTCACGGTTGCCGGTGCCCTATGGACCAATATTGTGCCTGCAAAGTTGCACAAGGCTCTTCCTGAGGACAGTAAGAACCTGACCAGCGTCCTCCTTGGGGATATTCGGGAGCAACTGTCGTATCCTATGGGAAGCCCCATCCGAGGTGCTGTCATTGTAGCCTTCCAGGACGCACAGCACAAGATGGTCATCGTTGGAACATGTTTGGTGCCCCTTATGCTGGGATGCATATTTGTCTGGAAGAATGTTGATTTGAGGAAGCGACAGCAAGAGGAGGGCCAGTCAAAGGGAAATATCTTCTAGATGTCGGACGATTCTTGAATCATATCTGGTCTATAGAAGGTCTATCTGAATCTGCTTGTGGTCGGTATCAATGACATCTCCTTCCGGGTACAGTATCATAGCAGACAATAAAGCCTGGCTATTCCAGGTAACAAACTTATCTACAGCAGCTTCTGGTTTCCTCTCTGGCAGGTCACTGTCGCTACTGAGTTTCCCTTCAACCTACATCTTTGGGGCGATCAACATTGATATGAGATCATTCGACAATTCTCTTGTTTCTCGTACGGAGGTTAGAGCAGCTAAAATACCCGTGAGAGGTTAGACTTTCATGATGATGCAGCTAGGTATGACTCTTCTGCTGCTGCAGAAGTTTAAACAGGCCACTGTGGTAACATCGGGTCATGATGTTATAATGTGTTTGAGATCTGTTCTTTATTATAGTTGCAGCCCGGCCCTTGATGGGTTAACTGAGCCCGAAGATCGATATCAGATCATTCGAAGGAACCGGCAAATTGACTCAGACTTGACTTCCCTAGCATGTGACAAACAGAAACCATCTCAGTTCTTCAAGTATCAAGGTGCTTCTCATTAACCAGCACATATCGGTATCGTGCCTTGCCTTCCTCCATGTCCAAGATAGCTTGATTTGCATGCGTCAGTGGCCTCAGCTCTACCCAGGGCTTGATATCGAGCTCGACAGCCAGATGGAGCATCTCCTGAATCTCTTTGGGAGAGCCAATAGCGCTGCCACTCAACTTGAAGCCGCCGTTGATGAGCGTAAAAGCGTTGACGGCGGGCAAGTCACCATCGTCAGGAGCGCTATGTTGTGTTAGTTTGGCTTCACAGGAGTGGTGAGAGATGCATACCCAACCTGGACAAAGTCGCCGCCATATCGGAGGAGCTTCAGGTAGTCATTGAGCGGCATGTTGGCGCTTGAGACGGTGCAAATAATAAGGTCCATGGACTTGGCGTGCTTGGTGGCCCAGTTCTGTTCTCCATCATCCGTGGCGATATAATCATCGGCACCCAAGGCCAAGACATCTCTTCTCTTCGACTGCTTGCGTGAGATTCCAATGACCTTGTCTGCGTCGAGAGCTTTTGCGAATAGAACGGCAAAATGGCCTAGCCCACCGATACCAACCACGCCCACAGTCTTGCCAGGCCCGCAGTTATTCTTTCGCAGTGATGAATAGACCGTGATACCGGCGCACATCAGAGGTGCGGCATACTCCGAGGATAACTTCTCAGGAATCTTGACAGCGAAGCGTGAGTCAATGCGAACATAGTCGCCAAAGCCCCCATAGGATTTGCCTATATCGTTAGGGTATACACCACCATAGGTATTGATGTTCTTAGGGCAGTAGTGAGGGCGACCAACGGAGCATTCGATACAATCATCGCCAAGGCAGCTTCGGGCTTGGGCACCAACACCCACACGGTCACCAACATTGAGATGCTTGACATGATGTCCAGTACGAACAACCTTGCCAACAATCTCATGGCCAACACAGCAGGCTAGCAACATAAGTAAGTACCTTGGTTACAATAGTCCAAGGGGAGCTTACGAAAAGGTGTGTCTCCCCATCCGGAGCGAAGCATATGACAATCTGCACCGCAAATACTACAGTGAGTGATCTTGATATCGACATCATCTGCCTCCCACTTCTTGGGTTCAAAGGATCCCCATTCCATTTTGCCGTTGATCGCATCAGGCGAGCGGCCTAGCCAGCCCTGAAATTCGTAGTTGATCGACATTCTGGATGATGGAGTATGTGCAAGTCGGCAGCTGACGAGAACGTTGCAAACACCAGTCAAAGATTAATTAGCCTGAGCTTGTACAGCGGGCAAGATTTTGATACTTGTATCCAAGCCAAAGTCCCAGGCAATGTTGAGGCTCGACCTACCGCATTTTCCAGCGGCGTTAAGACTTTCCGGACTTAACGGTTGAGATGACCCATCCGAGTTCCGGGGAGATAACGCACTCCAAAGCCCAAAACTCCACCGCCTGTTAAGCTGCCCATCGGTATGATGTTGACGACTGCTGTGGAGGCGCTTTGTAGCGGGATGAACGCCATCGGGCAGAGAATTGGGAGGGAAACAGATATCCAGGCTAACACGTGTTATATTGCCGGGACAGTTTTGTCCGAGCGAGGCCGATCCCGGGCCGGATTTGTGGGTCATCACCGTGTCGTGATCGGACAGCCGAGACCCGACCCTATTTTGTGTCAACTTTGCGTACGCACCTTGAGGGGAGGTAACATTTTCTATAGCTATTTTTAATTGACTTGATCATCTTTCTTTGCGATTCACCCATGGTGTCATTCCTTTCCTTGCATGCCGAGTTACAGGGTAGGGTACATGAAAAGCGTAGGAGGATGTCGACATGGAAACAAAAGCCTCAAACAACGATCCGACTGAAAACGAGTCTGGCATTGGGGATGAACGCCTACGACTATAAATACGAGGATGATGATGATGTAGAGGAAGAGGAAGAGGACAAGGACGCGTCAAATAGAGGTTAAAGCAAAAGCAGTGTGTAAAAAAATATTCCCTTCCCTTTTAAGACCTATTGCAAATCTAGATATGATCTTTGCCTATCCCTGAAATCGTAATATAATGTTAGGCGTCTTACTACGCTCAGGGCAGAACCCAGCTAGTCTAGGAAAGAAGTAATTCTCCAGTGACCTAGGTAACTCATGGAAGTTGCAGCCTATCTATACCCCAGGCACCTCCCAGCTTAATCTTTCTTCTGC
The DNA here is from genome assembly GCF_023522795.1 of Fusarium solani. Classification (NCBI taxonomy): domain Eukaryota; kingdom Fungi; phylum Ascomycota; class Sordariomycetes; order Hypocreales; family Nectriaceae; genus Fusarium; species Fusarium solani. Next base: position 6,519,915 of record NW_027072157.1, read on the forward strand.
ATATAAGGCAGACAGGCCTCGTAGATGTTGTGATAACCGGGGTACTTGATGCACCGTTGAAATACCACCTCATCCACCACCCTAGCTGACTGAAGCGATCCCGCAATAAAGAAGTCGGTGTAGCTCGGCTGAGCACCCAGTACAAACGGTCCATCAACTTTGTGCGTCAGCATCAACTCACCAACCACGCGCATCTTGTCTGCCACTGCAGCCCATGCCTGATCCTCCTTCTTCGGATCCAACAAGTCCTCGAGTCGACGTCCAAGCGAGGCCTCACGCGTGCTACGAAAGTACTCTTGGGCTTGAGGCGACAGGATGTAAATCTCGCGCGGCATGACTGAAGCGCCGAATGCTGGACCAACTGCACTGCGAGCTTTGGTCTCGATTTCATGGCCCAGCTTTGAGGTCAGTGGCAGCGGCGGGTCTGGGTAGGTCGACTCGAGGAATTCCGCGATAGCCGGCGAGTCCATGATAAATGTGTTGGTCGACACATGCTGGATAGCCGGCACCGTGTATTTGTGCTTGGATCCCGAACCAGAGTCGTGGGGGGCCAGTCCCCTGGAGAGTGTTACCTCAAGGGACTTGTTCACAATACAAGGTGAAGAAAACTCACAGCCCTTGTAGCGTAGGCTCAATGTCTGGGAATTCGAGAAAGATAGTCCGATAAGGAATAAGTTTGTAGTTGAGCATTAGTCTGATGCGCCAGACGACAGGAGAGAAGCACACGTTCTTGGTACAGGCCAAGTCGTACAAAACGATCTCAGGCTCGATTTGATCAGCCATTATTCGCCAGTTCAGATGTAGTTCAATTTATAAGGGAACATGAGATGCCGGTGGTTTTGTTCAGGTAATATATCAGTGCAAGAATTTCTTCCGAGACCCCAGAGAGGGTTGAGAAATCTGGCCTTAACATACCTTTGGGATCCGTAAGGCAGACAGCTGCCTAGCACTAGACTCGGATTTAAGGCTTAATTTCCGAGCATACAGTGAGTCTTAAAATGTAACAATGTAACGACATATTCCCAGGTAGTAGATACCTAGTTTTGAATTATCTTAAAAAAGATATATATAAGCTATATAAAGTAAATAAAATAGCTATGTTAGCTCATTAATACTTAAAATTTAAGAATATATAAAAAGCTTATAGATATATTTTATTATTAATTTATTATATAATTTTCTATTTTTATTAAGAATTTTTTAATATTTAAGCCTTTTTATAAAATATAAATAAAATAAAAGTATTATTTTTAAAAATGCATTTATATAATATTAGCTTTATATATTTGAAAAGTATTTTTATATACTAAGGTTATAATAAGAATATAAGGAATAAATAAATCTTAAAAAAAATAAGTTTTCATACTTTTATATTAGAGTTTTCCTAGTATTTTAGCTACGTTATAGACCTATATATAGCTATAAAATTACTTATTTAAAAATAAATACTAAAAGCTTATATAAAGAATACTCTAAAATATATTTTTATTTTATAGTCATAATATAAATTTACCTAGTTATTTAAGTCTAAAAACTATGAGTTGTAGTGGAAACCCGGGCATGTGTCGTTACTTTTTGAGACCCACCGTAGGTCGCCCGCTCTGATATGCGTTGTATTTCGTGTCCTGTTCAACCTGTATTTTGTAGAAGGCGTGCTCATGTGCGCCAATCTAATTACGCCATTATCCACTCCAGTCGGAATGGAGTTGACTTCCAATCTGGATGGAATAGGTCATACGGTATGGGGTGGGCTGTTTGGTCTGTGGGCCGGAGTTCCACGATGAATAGTCAACAAATTTAACAACAGTGCAGATATTTAAAGGCCCAGCGTTCAAGCAGTCGTCTACTTACTCCTTAGTCAGTAACAGTTGTCAGCTTGTCCGGGGGATCTCGCATACCGTGATAGGGTCATTTATCGCTGCCACCGCCCAAAGGCAGCAGTCGTCAAGCAAACCATTCTGAGCATGTTTTTTTCTTACATAGCAGTATATAGTAATTTCGGCTACATATATTTACATCAAACGTTCTAGTTTGACACGATCTCAGCCTGTAGCTGGTGATTGTGTCAAGATCAGGTCGCTCACTGGTAACCCCTGTCCGTGTGATACTATCGCATGAGCGACCTGATGTTGACAGACTTCGGCGGAACAAGGAACGGCATTTCGTTTATCGTAGGTGGCGGAAACCGGAATTCATCTAGTCCGGATTGATCTCTGATGATTCCGGGGATCCTCGCAATGTTTCCTCAAGGAAGAAGAGGTGAGGGAGGAAGAGACCGAAGAGAAGGCGGGCTTTGGCTTCGCCTAGGGAGGCGACGAGGTCGTTAACATCACGGTCTTTTAATACTAAACACATTCTATGACTAAATACACTAGTTTTTCTAGGAAGCACTATAGTTGCCTAGCTCCTCGCCTGTCTAAATCTATCTTCTCTTTAATAATAAAAGTCTCCTGTTCTCGAGCACTCTTCTCCAGATCGAGGAAAAACCAGATGCCAATAGCACTGACCAAGCTCAGGGCGAATAAGAAGTAGAATGGTGCGCTATTATTGGTGCCACCAGGAGTGGCATCGATAATGGCACTGCTGATAAACGGCCCGATAAAACTGGACGATTTACCAATGATATTAAACAAAGAGAAGAAGAGAAACTCGTGTCCTCTGGGAGTCACAGAGCTGATCATGATCTGAGAATAGCTGTACCAGGGACACACAAAAAGTCCATAGAAAGCCTGATATAGCCAAATCTCCCAGACGTTCTTGAACCCAAACTTGTCAGTCCAGTTGCCAATCATACCCCAGCCATCTAAGAGTATAATAGAGACCATGACTGCGTTGAACATGGATTTGGCGCTGAGGTTGAATCGCTTCTGGATGAGCCAAAAGGTGCCAATGCCAATAGCTTGGGCGGCTATACCGACAATGAGCAGGTAAGTCAAGGTTAGAGTCTTGTAGCTGACAACCTGGTTCTGTAGCGTGGCAATGACTGTGACAGTAGTGTTGAGAGAGTCGCCGAGGAGGAAATATCCGACAAGGTAGATCAGGCTTTGTTTCAAGTGCCAAATCTGCCCAAGGGCCCTCCAAAGTTGCCAAAATCCGACCGTCACCATGTTCAAGTGGTCTGGGACCTTCATTCCCGGACGCTTCTTCTCCAAGATGAACCAAGGAATTGAGAGAATGAGCCAACAGGCTGTAGCGAAAGCGATTAGCACCGAGAGCCCTCGATTGTTATTCGCTACGCTCTTGTCGACCTTGACGCCGAACATGATGCCCACAATCATGGCCAAGATGACGACTTCGCCGATGGATTGTATGTAGAATGCAACGTTGCTCAGTCTGCTTCTCTCCACCTCGTCTTTGCGATCCATCTCCTGCTGCGTGATTTCGCCCGACTCGTACTGCAGCGCGGCGTCTCTTAGTTGAGGCAGGTTCCTGGCCAGAGAGGGAAATGCGGCAGTCCAATATGTAAGCGTCATTTGGTATCCGATCAGGCCGACGATGTATAAGCCTGTGGCCGTTTGCCATTTGCTAGCATCTTGGACGCCCAACCAGCCAAAGCCGATTCCATAAGAAATAATGGACCAGAACAGCAGAATCCATCGTCGTCCAGTTCCAAAATCGGCGTACGCTCCGATGATGAGGAAGAGAATAGCCTGTAGGGCGAAAGAGATGCCATTGGCAAGCAAGACGATGCTATTGATATCTCTGGCGCGGCCAGCAAAATGCAAAAGGCCGGTATCCTTGGATGCAGCCTGGTCGAGTAAATTCTGGAAGGCAGTCGGCCCAAAATTGAACAAGGCGAGTCCATTGGAACCGATATAATAGGCGTACCACGACCAGATCTCCCACTTTGTTGTAGTGAGAATTTCTCCTTCCACCAGCGTTGGGATTACGATGCCTGTGCTGACATCTTGTTTTGTCGTGTCGTCATGTAGGTCCTTGGACCCTCTCGGTTCAGCTGTTGCCATGTCTGATTCTGGAGCCATTGTTGGAGACTTGTTCGTAGAGAAGGGGAACTGAGGTGTTGAAATACGAGGCTAAATTCTCTCACGACCGTGTAGTTATTTAAATCACGGATAACGCTAAGTGGCCCAGTGTAATCGCCCGAGTGTTTGGAATGCGAGATCGATGATTGGTCGAACGCTAGTGTCTTAGTTACAAACTTCTCATCACACGTTACATAGTATGGGCCGTGCGACTCCCTGTAATTACCCCGTGGATGATTGGATTAGCGCACACAGCAGATAAAGGGGCATTTTATCATTCGTTGTTGTGACGTCATAACATGGGGAAAGATAGGATGCGAGTACCTAATTCATCTTGGCCTGGCACGGGGTCGTGGTTCTTAATACCGAATCCCGAGGAGAGTGCAACTCGAAGGGTGATTCCTAGGCTTCTCCTTCGGCAGGGGCTTGACGATCGGTGGCGAGAGATGGTAGATACCTTCTCGAAGCGCAAGCTATTATGCAGAAGAAAGGATCGGTACCTTTTGGTTGGTCAATAATGAACATTTCAAACCTTTGAGGCCTGTAAACGCCCGTTTCTTATCTGAGGGTATGTTGCAGTATCGGATAGTGAAGCCAAGGCTAGTTAGCCTGGTAATAATAGCAGGCTTTTTTCACCAAATTCGGAAAGTTTAGCAGCAGACTCTTTAATTGGTCCTAAATAGTTAGGTATAATGCATGTAGGCGCAGGGCGCGGGAGCAGCAGACTCTCTAATTGGTCCTGAATGGCTAGGTGTAACGCATGTAGCCGTAGGGCGCAGGGATTGAAGCAGATGATAAGAACGCTCTGACTACGCCATGTAGTGAAACTATTCTCCTTAATAGGCAGGTCTCTGAACTTCTATCACAGAAGCGCGAACAAACCTCTTTTTCGAAACCTATACTTTCTTGGCAGACGTCCAACATATCATCAGCAAATTGTGCTATGGCTCCAGCAAGCACTTATACGCAAGAAACAGCCGTGTTTGGCGACCCTCATGTGCCAGACTTCGACCCCGAGGTTCACCTGGCTTTCCGGCCGCCTACCCAAATCCACACCTTTCAGGAACTAGGGCTGCCGCAACCACAAAATGCGCCTAATCTCTGTTATACGGACCCCTTCCCTCTCTTCTCTGAAGAAGGAGTGCGTATTCTGCGCCGCGAGATGCTCAGTAAACCAGTTCTCGACAAGTATCTCAGATCTTGGGATCGTGCCCCTGCTTACATCGCGGGCCACGAGAAGGTTGGTAGTCTCCTCTCCCTCCAACAGGATTTTTAAAAAGAATAGTAGATTCTTAGCTTATGTAAACCCATAGACAGCAAAGTTCACACTCCAGGCGTGGCAACATCCCGCAACCCAGGCTGCTATAGAGAAGGCGGCTGGGTTTGGGTTGCGTCTCTTGAAAAGAGAAGCCGATCTAGGCCTGGTCAACATTCAGCTTGGCCCAGAAGGCTTAGCCGGAGTCTACAATCTCACAGAGACTCCTGCGACTCCACTATCGCCCAGGGAAATGCAGAAGTCTTCCTACGATGACATACCAATCGACTCTTGGCACAAAGACCAGGTCCCTGTTGTCTGCGTTGTCATGCTCAGTGACACGAGAGGTATGGAAGGGGGCGAGACAGCCATTAGAACTGGAAATGGTTCCGTTGTTAAAGTCAAAAGCCCAACTATCGGCGGGGCTGTTATCATGCAGGGTGGTTGCACAGAGCATGCTGCCTTGCGAGCCGTCAATGTGCCAGAGCGCATAAGTATGGTAAGTAGCTATGCATTTGCAGACCCTAACCTTGATGATCAGTACACCTCACTTCGAAGCGTGGATCTTGCAAATGACAATCTTCCTGTCTTTTGTAATGTCTTCCTGCAAGAAAAGCTCTTGCGCCTGCGAGGACGTGTTGACACTGTTTTGGCAACCCTGGCTGAGAAGGAGAAGAATGGTGAGACTATCGAGAGACATGAGTTTGAGCAATGGATCAGGGAGCAAACAAAGTTTCTTCGGCACAGCGCATGGGAGATGTATGAGCGAATACCGCACTACCTGGGTAAGGACGTACCAGAAGATGTTTTCCAACAGTATTTGAAATAAAGAACAACCGAAGATTGGAGGGGGAGGATATGTGGCAGAACATAGGTATTACTTAGTACTACGACCCGGCGTCCCTGACGCGGAGAATCCAAAATCTGGTTTGCCTAGTCTATCTGATCGCATTATGCACCACGTCTATGGCTAATTCTTTGCTCTGAGATGAAATTCATTCGATTCCATAGCCTTGACTACAAAAACGCGGTTGACATGAGTGAAATAAAGTTACGGCTATTGATGAATTCCTTCATGTTGAAAAGTCTTGAGATTTTGATAATCGTTTCAACCTTCTACTTCGAGCCGTGCGTGAAAGGAGCAACAACTAATTCACTAGCATGGCGGACGCAAGAAAGAGATATGCTATGTATATAATAGCAGGGATTCGCTCCCCTATCCTCCTCAACACTACTGTCTTTAGACCTCGCTGCCGTGTCTATGCTAGCTTATATTCACGAACCTGGTGTTGCTTTAAGATTACGGCCTTTATTTTGCACTTTACGGCTGGCTGTCTTCTTGCACCTGAAATAAAGAGGATAGCGTCAAGTCTGATGTTGGCATCATCAAGGCCTGGTGATACAACAACGTGGCACAACATGCCATCCTGTTCTCTTATACCTCACTTTCGCACCCATGATCCTTCCCCGCCAAACTTGATTATCATGTCTCAGTGGGCAAACGACCATGCCTAGTCATTTGCAAGGTCAATCTCGTGGCCTCAGCGGCGCCAACCCTCTCGAACCAATTCCCTTTGGAGACGAACAGGTCATCGGGATTCATGACTGTTCCAGAGACATTGGAGGAGGCTGTTAGTGGGTCCCAGTAGGTATAAGCTGCCAAATTCAGGTTAGGGGATTTATATTAGCATCTAACACTCACCAGAGTTGCTTTCTATTGCTGGAGTGCAACTTGGCCTCCGGCAGGGCTAAAACCGGTGACTTGCGGGACTCTACTAATGAGCCCAGTTGGCTGAACAGAAGTTATGGAATGTGACGGCCCTAAGTGACTATGCATCACCTGTACGCTGTTATTAGGGCTACCCGTAGTAATGGGCGTAAAAGATGGCTCCCGGAAGCGTTGGTGGTGAAGTTGCCATTGGTTGTACAACGCTCTTTGGAGTGGGGGTGAAGTCTGCAATACCAAACCAGGTAAAAGCTGTCTCAAAGTGCAAAGCCGAAACCAGTATTTTTGGATTTAAAGAGTCCCTGTGACTGGGGTATGATAATCTGTACAGACTTTTGGAGGTGAACCTTCCAGCGACACAGAGAAGAGAGGTTGGGAAAGGAGTTCGGAGAGGCGGTGATTGACACACCGGAAAAAGAAAAACTCATGCTTGGTCGGGCGCGACGAGCTGGCATCCCGTTAACGTTATTATTTCAGCTTAAAACGGGAATATAGATCAAAGTTCTATTCATCAATAAGACCAAGGTCATGCCAAGATCTTTAGATCCTCCTCTAGTTTTCATTAAGGGGGCATATCCACTGCATCCAGGTTTATATACTAGCTCGGATTACCTTGCTCCTCATCCTCCATGACATATATACTCTAGCTATTACCTAACCACTAAAGTCTATTCTAATATAGCTCTTTAAAGTCAAAGTCTTCTTATCTCAGCGCATAGAATATCTTTATTATATATAAAAGGCTACCTACTATATATTATAATTAGGGGTTAGCTAACCTAAGGTTTTTTTATATAGGGATTTAGCGCGGCGCTAGCAGCTTACTTATAAAGCCTAGGTTTTATACCCTATTAACCCCAGGTTTCTTAAAAAACTAAATTCTTATTACTATAAAAGCCTAAAAGTTAATAAGAAAATAAAAAAATATTTAATTAAGTTATTTTAATTAATATAATACTTAAAATATACTTTATTTTTAAGATATTAACTTAACCCTATTATCTATTAAAAACGTCGGCTGAGCTACCGACGTTTTTTTTGTATAGGGGAAATTTTTTACGCTAGCAGACCATAGGGCAGCTGATGTTTTTCTCGACTAGCCGACGTTTTCTAGAAAAGAGGGTTCTTATAGGGTTAAGGCTCTACAAAAGAGATATATATAACTTTAAGCTATAAGGATTTTAGAAATAAAGTTCTTTTTCTTATATCTTACTTCTTAATTTTTTTTAGAATTATTTAAAGATAAAAAAGAGGAATTTTGATGGGGTGGTTAGTGTAATTAGCGCTACGCTAAAATTTCCCAACCACCGCTATAACTTAGCTATCTAGCCATACTAACCACCTCGCCAGCCATAATTAAGGCAATTCCTTAGCCAATAAGCTTTAACCTCTATATTCTTTCTTTTTTTTACCTCTTTATAAAGACTTTAATTCTTCCTAGCTATTTACTTCTAATTTCTATCTTTATTTCTATCTTTATTATCTAAAAGCCTTATCTATCTATATCTTAGTTATCTATAAGTCTTATAATTATGGATTATTTTACTTATATCCCGGCTTTTTCCCTTCTAATTTGCAAGACTTATAAAACCGCAGTTCTTTTTAACCAAATTCAACAACACCTCCGCCAACAGCCTCATCAGCTTTCCCTCCAAGAGATCAAGCCTACCCTAGAGCAGGCTGCTAAGCTTGATCTTCTTCAGGGCCAGAAGGACCTTATAAGACTACCTAAGCCTATTCCTCTAGGCCCTCCTATCTCACAACTTGGAGAGCCTATGCAACAGGGCTTCCGCTGTACCTTTGAGCCTAGCTGCTTCTATATTGGCTCCCAGCTACGCCGAATTAGAGAGCACTTACGGGTCTTTCACAAGGTCAAACAGAAGGGTCAAAAGGGCCGGCCTTCTAAGGCAGCAGCCTCGCAGCCTTCTATAGCTACTGAAAGCTATTGGCGAGCCGGCGTAGCCTATCAGCAACTCTTCAAGCAAGGGCCTCGCAGTGAATACTTTGAGGTCTTGCTAGAAAGTGACAGCTCTAAAGCTCTCTCTCTTCTAGAAGCCAAGGCTGCCTTTGAGGCCCAAGCCCTAGCTATTAGAAGCAAGGAGGCCAGGGCTATAGAGCAGCTAAATGACTTTACTGCTCCTAACCCTTGGCTTCGAAGGCTAGGATCAGCAAGGCACCTAGCTGACTTTAGTGGGGAAAAGGACTTCCTAAGAGAGCTACTTTTTTTTGACCTTACCCTAACTAAAGAGTCTCTAGAAGAGACCTCTGAGCTAGATTGCTTTTTCCTCTTGTGGGCTTTTGAGGAGCTTATTCAAGAAGCTATAGGCCTTATAGCTTCTAATGAGATTCCTCTAAATGCTCTCTTTGAGGTTAACCGGCAAGATGCCTCGCAGCCAGCAAAGAAGCCCTTTAGCTATAGGTATAAGAAGGCTATGCAAGACCGCTATGCCATAGTGGCAAAGCAGCTTCTAGTCTATACCTTCCGCTGCCTTAACCTAGAGCCCGCAGAGAGGCCACCTTTCAAAGCAAGCCAGCAGCAGCTAGCTAGCTATGAGGCTCTATCTGATAACCTTAATGACTTGGAAGAGGCCTGGCTCTTAGCTAAAGGCAACTTCTCTAGCCATAAGGTTATAGAGCTTTATAAGGGGGTAAAAGAAAGGACCTTGGCGCTTTTCATCTCGATCCTAGATCATCAGACTAAGGATAGTGAATTTGATAGCGTTATGGTCTCCTTTCTTACTGTGCTTAGTATATCCCCTGATGGCTCTTGGCTAGGCTTTGAGACCTTTACCCCTTTTCTCTCTGCCTTGGTATCTATTTCTAGGCTGCTTATCTTGCGGGAAGCAGCTAGAAAGAGAGATAAGGCTATCCAGCAGCATGCCGAGCTTGGAAGCTCTCTTCTAGAAGCTCGAGAGGTAAGCCCTGGTTATTTTGAGCTCGTGCAAGAGCTCGTAACTAGGTGTATGCTAAATAGCCCGGCTGGGGCTGATACGACCCCTATGCAGTTTATCCTTCGGCTGCGTAGCTATGGAATAGCTGCCAAGGCTAATACGGCCCAGCCCGGCTATATCAGCTGGGAAGGGGAGACTATCCTCTATAGAGGCAACCGGCTTAGCCTTCCTAGCCTGCAGCATATACTGCAAGCTGCCCTAGACGAAGCCCGGCTTCTTCTCTTCCAGGGGCTTCTTATGCAAGAGAGCTATACCTTGGAGGATAGCCAGCTAGCCCTAGTGCCTTCTATCCCTTGGGATTCTATCCAAGATAACCCTACTGATAATTCAGTGGGGTATTCTTTTTTAGATAGCCTCTATGAGGTAGCTAGGGGAGGCACTAAGAGCTGGCTTTTTTCCTTTCTCTGGGAAGACCCTATTCTTAAGGCCCGCTGGTTTAGAAGCTCTAGTAGCTCTTCTATAACCCTAGAAGCTAGGGCTATGTCTTCTTATAGCCAAAGCATTAAGAAGCTGCTTGAGCTGCTAGCCTTCTTGATCCACTTGAGCAGCGGTCTTCTAGCTAGGTCAAATGAGCTCTTGACTCTTCGGCACCGTAATACCGCCGCAGGGGGTATCCGCAATATCTTCCTAGACCAAGGGCTAATTATGCTAGTTACTGGTATTCATAAGGGCTTTTCTAGGTTAGAGAGACTCAAGGTTATTCACCGCTTTCTTCCCCAGGAGGTTAGCACCCTTTTAGTCTATTATCTCTGGCTTATCTTGCCCTTCTGGGAAGCTATGTAGGCTAACTTTGACCCTAGCTCTCAGGGCTCTTTTTCCCCTTTCTCTGGAAGACCTCTGGCCTAGATAGCGATGAGGCTTCTAGCAAGAAGGTAGAGGCCCTAGGGGATAACCCCCAGCTGCAGTAGCTGCAGGCCGAGCTAGGCTTTTATAGCCCTAGAAACTCTTCCTTTAGGGCCCTGAGAGGCAGCCAGGCTAATAGCCCTAGGCTGCATATAGGGCTTATAGCAGGCTCTTGGAATTTGGCTAGGCTTAGCCGGGTCCTTAAGCGCTGGGGCAAGTTGGCCGGCATCGAGTCTCTTACTATTAGTAGCTGGCGGCATATAGCCATCGCCCTAGGCCGCCGTTATATCCGTGATGCAGCTATTACTAGCCAGGGGCTATATAGCGAAGTCGACCACGGAGATAGCGAAAGCAGCTCTGATGAAGAGGGCCCTGGAGAAAGAGATACTATTCTCCATAGGCAGACCGGCCATAGCAGCATGACTTCCAACCTAGTCTACGGCCGGCAGCTTATAGAAGCCCACTTTGAGACCTATTAGCGCAGGCAGAGCTTCTGGCTTCTTAGTGAAGAGTGGCACTTGTTGCTTGGTTTCCCCTCTGCCCCTGGCTTCTTAAGGGTAACTATCCCCTCGGGCTTAAAGAGAGGCCTAGCTACCGTTAACCTTAAGCATTTCCAGGAGCTTTAAGCAGCCCGCTAGAAGTAGCTACGCAAGGTTAACCTTGACCTTGAGCTGCAGAGGCTGCTTGGCTCTAACGCTACCTTCCGGCAAGGCCAAAAGCCGATTCTAGAGGCCATTATGGGTAATAGGAATCCAATCTTAGCTATCATGCCCACTAGCGGCGGCAAGAGCCTTCTATTTTAATTGCTGGCTGCTAGCTGCCCAGATAGCATAACTATAGTAGTTGTGCCGCTAGTCTCGCTGCTAGGTAACCTCCTAGACCGCTGCTAAGCTATGGATATCCCCGCTGCTTAGTGGCAGGCCGATAGGGCACCGAGGGGGGCTTTTATTATCTTTGTGACGCCCGAGTTAGCTATGATAAAGCGGTTCTAGGCCTATCTAGATGGCCTTTAAGCCCTAGCCCGCCTTGACCGCATAGTTATAGATGAGTGTCACACGATTCTAGAAGGCAGCCCCCGGTTTAGGCCTAAGCTAAGGCAGCTAGGCCTATTGGCCTTGCGAGGCATATAGATAGTATACCTAACTGCAACGTTGCCTATAGCTGAAGAGCGTGAATTCCTGGGCCTAGTTTATACCAAGGCCAAGGATGCCACTATCTTCCGGGCTCCCATAACCCGGCCTAATATTAGCTACAGGGTAGTTAAGTTCCCTTTGCTTCCCAAAGCGGGCTATCTATAGTCTGCTAAGAATGCCCTGAGGCAGCTGCTTGATAGTAAGCTTGCCTTTTACCCTCGCCCAGCTAAAGCTATAGTTTATTGCAAGACTATAGCTATAACTAAAGCCCTAGCCTAGGCCCTAGGGTGTGATGCCTACTATAACGAGGTTGATACTCGCGATGGCAAGGCAGAACGTCTATAGGCCTGGATGGAAGGGTCTCAGGAGACCCTCTATGGCAACGGCAGGGTTATAGTTGCAACTAATGCTCTTGGCCTCGGTATTGATATCCCTAATATCAGGGTTATTATACACCTTGAGATGCCAAAGAGGCTTATAGACTATGGGCAGCAAAGCGGCCGTGCCGGTCGAGATGGGCTTCCTAGCGAGGCTATTACCCTCAGGCCCTTACAAGGCTCGACCTAAGAAGCCCAATCTTCTAGGTTCCTAAGCATAGGCAGCAGAGAATTCCTCTCTACTAGCTAGTGCCGCAGGATAGCCTTAGATAGGGCTCTAGATGGCCGAGCTAGCCGGCAAGCATGCGAGGCAGGGGAGGAAAAGTGTGACTTTTGCCTAGAGAACCTGTCTTTAACCGCAGAAGAAGGCTATGCCTTGGAGAGCCCTGAAGAGAGGGATCTTAGGCTTAGAGCTATGCAGGTATAGCAGATGCGTACTATAGCAGCTACCCGGGCCGAGAGGGAAAGGGCAGACTTTGAGACCTTCCAGAGGCTGCTTTCTCAGCAGCTTCTTCAGGGCTACCTTTTCTGCAAGCTTGATGGGCTAGATAGGCGAGACCATCTGCCATTAAGCTGCACCCGGGCCACTTCTTCTAGCCGCAAGGATATACGCCTTGGCTTTAAGCTAACTAAGTCTATTACCCGCTACCTAAGGCAGCGGGATAGGCTAGGAAGCTTTAGAGCCTGTGCCTATTGCCTTATGCCCTAGGAGCTTTGTAGCCGCTGGGAGGAAGATCCGCAGAATAGCGGCTAGCAGCTAATCCAGGGAGGCAGTTGCTAATTTCCTGGGCTTATTGCTGCCCTCTGGAGCTCTGCTGTATTACAGCAGCCACAACTAGCTAGCCAGCTATATAAGAGGCTTAGCTTTAAGGGGGAAATTAACCCCCCTAGCTATGCTCCTAAGCACCATCGGGTCTTATGGTCCTGGCTAGGGGAGAGGATCTCTTAGGCTAGCTATGATGCTATCCGGATCTGCCGTATCTATAAAGAGATAGCAGAGGCCTTAAATATGCCCTAGCATAGCTAAAGAGATGCTCTAGGATAGTTACTAGGTTATCATTTTAGGGAATATTATAATAATAGCACCCTTTATACCTTCTAAAATAGCCCTATCCTCTTAGCCCTATTAGCTATTTCCCCTAGTAGCCTATAATAAATAATATAGGAAAAATAATACCCGCTTCTTATCCTTATAACTACTCCTAGGACCCTAAAAAACCCCTAGACCTTAATAAAGGACCTTAAAAACTAGAGAGGGCTCTTAGGACGTTAAAACGCCGCTAGAACCCCATAAAGGACTTTAATACCTCTAGAAAGCTCTAAAAGGCATAAAAAGCCCCTAAACGCCACATAAGCCCCCTATAGCCCAAATAGCCCCCTATAGCCCAAATAGCCCCCTATAGCCTAAATAGCCCCTATAGCCCAAGTACCCGCCCCTTACCCTTATAACCGCCCCCAGTAGCTAAATAGCTCCCTATAGCGCAAATAGCCCCCTGCAGCCCAAATAGCCCCCTATAGCCCAAATAGCCCCCTGAAAGTGAAATGCAGTTTCCTCTGAGCCTATTATAATAGAAGCTTAAGCCTTAAGTTATCTATTATATATAGGGGCATAGAAACTGGTTTGAACCATTGCGGTGCGCCCCAGTCGCTATGTGACTCCCCTGTTGCCCCCCTATAGCTATGAATAGCATATAGAGTTAATAGGCCCATCTAGCAGCTAGAAAAGAAGGTCCTTTAGCTAGCTATAGCTAGGCATCCCTAGTAGCTGTGCACCCGGAGGAGCCAGGTTCGTAGGGGCCGATTACAGCTATATTCCCCCGGCCGCGAGGCACGGAGCCTGCAAGCATATATATAAGGGATACATAAAAGTAATCTAATAAGATAAGGTACAGTGGGGCTAGTTTAATCACATAGCCTAGGTGAATTAGAAGCTACTTTTTGCTATTATTTAGCTATAGGGTAGCTTAGACCTATAGGTTAGGCTATTAGCTTACTTACAAGCCTTTTTCAGCCTTATTGCCCCTAGCTGCCTTGGGCCTTTTTAGGCCGCCTTGGCTCCCACTTATATACCCACCGAGGCTATTATAGCTAGCCGCACGCCAGACCGGGCTCGCGGGCCACTTTTCCTTTTTGCGGGCTAGATATACTATGTAAAAACAAAAAAATCGACTCACGGCCTTAAGGCTTAAAAGGCTAGCTTTTAGAGCTATAAGCTAGCTTAATTCCTTACTTACTCTTATAGGGCTTAGTTGCTTTTTAAGCTATAATAGCTGCTCTTATATAAGGTAATTTTATCTCTTGCTTACTATAGGGTAGCTTTATTACTTAATTACTTTTATAAACCTTACTTTCTTTTTAAGCTATAATAGCTGCTTTTATATAGGGTAGCTTAATCTCTTACTAACTATAGGGTAACTTAGGCTTATAGCTTAGCTTTATTAAATAAATATATAATAAAATATAATATATAAATAATAAAAATAATAATAATAATAATAATAATAAGAATAATAATAATAAGAAAAATAAAAAAAATATAATAATATAAAAAGATAATAATATAAAAAGATAATAATATAAAAATATAAAAATAATATTAAGAAATATAATAATAATAATAAGAAAAATATAATAATATAAAAATATAATAATAATAATAAGAAAAATTATAATAAAATAGCAAAACTAATTAATGCGGCTAGCACTTATTAAAACCTGTCTTATGATTATAAGGTTCAATGCCACAAGGCCTATTCCCAGATAACTGCGCGGTTTTTTACTTAGGAAGCCCATATATGTTCACGGGGAGCGTACCGTACTCTTCCTAAGGCGAAGCAGCGCAAACTGCTTCTAGCCTGAATTGAACCCTAGGCTCTCAGGAAAAGGTTGCTAAGCTTAACCGTTGAGCTATCAGGCCGCTCGTCAAGACCGGCTGTGGTTGCTATATGGATTCCGGGAAGTGATAGATAAAGGTAAGAGGGAATAGCCGCTGCAGGGTAGGCAGCTGCGGCAGGGCAGAAGCCGCTGCAAGGTAGGCAGCTGCGGCAGGGCAGAAGCCGCTGTAGGGTAGGTAGCTATGGCAGGGGAGTAGCTGCTATAGGGTAAGAAGCTATAATAAGAAAATAACTATTATAATATAAGTAATTATAATAAGGTAATAAATAATATAAGATTAATAAATATAATAAAATAAATATTATTTTAAGCTAAGATAATATATATAAAAATAAAAACTTTTATTTTTTAAAAAAAATAAAGCTTTTTTAATATATAATTAATATAATAATTAATAATTTAAATAATATTATATTTATTTTTTTATTTATATAAATAAAAATAAATTATTTAAATTAATTATAATTAATAATTTTTATATTATTTTTTTTTAATCTTTATATAATTTATATTTATAAATATATTATAAAATAATAAATTTATTATTAATATAATAAATAATTATAATAATATAAAAATAATAAATTTTTTATTAAAATATTAAAATTATTATAAAATAAAAATTTATTTTTAAAAATTTAATATATATATAAAATAAATAAATAAAATTTAATAAATTAAATTAATTATTATAAAAATAATAAAAAAAAGTTAATTTAAAAAACTAATATAAAATAATAAAAATTAATTAATATTATATATTTATAAGTATTAGATTTATTTTAAATTAGAATTAAATATAATAGATTTATTTATATAAAATATAAATTACTTAAGAAATACTTTTAATTTATTTATTTATAAATTAAAATTAAAATAATAATTAAATTTAAAAATAAAAATAATATAATAATTAAAATATATATATTTATAAATTTAAATTAAAATATTAATTATATTTTATAATAAATATAATAAATATTCTATAAAAGAAATTATAATAAAAAATATAATTATTATTAATATAAAATATTATATAAATATTAAGAATTAATATAAAATAATACTTATAATAAGGTATTAAAATACTTTAAGAATTAAAAAAATAATTATATTTTAAT
Organism: Fusarium solani; assembly: GCF_023522795.1. Taxonomy (NCBI): domain Eukaryota; kingdom Fungi; phylum Ascomycota; class Sordariomycetes; order Hypocreales; family Nectriaceae; genus Fusarium; species Fusarium solani. Next base: position 6,536,199 of record NW_027072157.1, read on the forward strand.
AATAATTATAATATGAGAAATATTATAAGGTAATAATTAATATAAAATAATAAAATACTTTAAGAAATATAAAAAAAAAATATATATAAAGAATTATGATATAATTACTATAGGTTAATAATTACTATAATATAATTAAGCGCTCTAAGAGCTAAGAGAGGAAATATATATTAGTAGCTTTAATATAACTACTATAAGGTAATAAGGTATTAATAAGATATATTTAAAAGTAAAAGTAACTATCTTTAAGAAACCGCTATAGGGTAAGAATTACTATAGGGTAGTAAGGCGCTAATAAGATATATTTAAATATAAAAGTAGCTATCTTTAAGAAATTACTCTAGGTTAATAATTACTCTAAGATAAGAATTATTATAAGATAGTAATTACTATAAGATAGTAACTACTATAGGATAGCAACTACTATAGGGTATTAAGGCGCTTTAGAGCAAAGAGAAAAAGCTTATATAAGCAGCTATAATATAACTATTATAGGGCAGTAACTACTATAAATTAGTAACCGCTATAAGGTAGTAACCGCTACAGGGTAGCAACCGCTATAGGGTAGCAAGGCGCTTTAGAGCCGAGAGAGGAAGCTCACACAAGCAGCTTTAATGCAACCGCTATAAGTTAGCAACCGCTATAAGGCTGCAACCGCTATAAGTTAGCAACCGCTACAGGGCTGCAACCGCTATAAGTTAGTAACCGCTATAAGTTAGCAACCGCTATAAGTTAGCAACCGCTATAAGTTAGCAACCGCTACAAGGCAGTAACCGCTACAGGGTAGCAACCGCTATAGGGTAGCAAGGCGCTTTAGAGCCGAGAGAGGAAGCTCACACAAGCAGCTTTAATGCAACCGCTATAAGTTAGCAACCGCTATAAGGCTGCAACCGCTATAAGTTAGCAACCGCTACAGGGCTGCAACCGCTATAAGTTAGCAACCGCTACAGGGTAGCAAGGCGCTTTAGAGCAAAGAGTTAGGGTTAGGGTTAGGGTTAGGGTTAGGGTTAGGGTTAGGGTTAGGGTTAGGGTTAGGGTTAGGGTTAGGGTTAGGGTTAGGGTTAGGGTTAGGGTTAGGGTTAGGGTTAGGGTTAGGGTTAGGGTTAGGGTTAGGGTTAGGGTTAGGGTTAGGGTTAGGGTTAGGGTTAGGGTTAGGGTTAAAGTCCAGGGTAAGTCAAAATGGCCAAGGATGCAGGGTTTCAAGCCCATGGGAGGAGGATATGTCAAGCTCAAC